>NC_057361.1:35766684-36073030 GCF_016509475.1 Prionailurus bengalensis
AGAAATTCTTTATGCCCTCGGGTTCGGCAGAGTTCTTAGACGTGAGACCAAAAGTATAACCTATGAAAGAAAAAGCGTTGACATGCACTTGACCCAAATGGAAAACTTTTGTTCTGTGAAAGCAGCAACCTACAGACTGGAGAAAATGTTTGCAAATCGTGTATCCAACCAAAGACTTGTCCATAAAATGGGTAAAGAGTTCTCAAAACCCAACAGTGAGAAAACTAACAGCCCAATGAAAGATGGTCAAAAGACGTGGGCACGCCACCAGAGAGGATAATAGATGGCACATAAGCCAAAAGCGATGTTCAACATCATTAGCCATGAGGGAAACGATGAGATACACACTGCACACCTATCAGAATGGCTAAAATAAAAAAACACTCACCGTATCAAGTGCTGGCGAGGACGCGGGGCACGTGGAACCCTGACACGTCGCTAATGGGAATGTGAAATACTACAGCTCCTCTGAGAAACGGTTCAGCAGTTTCTTACAAAGATGAACGTACTGGGGCGCCTGGGTGGCGCAGTCGGTTAAGCGTCCGACTTCAGCCAGGTCACGATCTCGCGGTCCGGGAGTTCGAGCCCCGCGTCGGGCTCTGGGCTGATGGCTCAGAGCCTGGAGCCTGTTTCCGATTCTGTGTCTCCCTCTCTCTCTGCCCCTCCCCCGTTCATGCTCTGTCTCTCTCTGTCCCAAAAATAAATAAACGTTGAAAAAAAAAATTTACAAAGATGAACGTACAATCGCCATGTGACCCAGCAATCCCATGCCTGTTATTAAATGAAAACGTAGGTTCATGCAAAAATCTGTCTAAGAAAGTTTATAACAGTATTATTTACAATTACCCCGAACTGGGCGCCTGGGTGGCTCAATTGGTTAAGCGTCCGACTTCGGCTCAGGTCATGATCTCGCAGTTAGTGAGTTCGAGCCCCGCGTCGGGCTCTGTGCTGACGGCTCAGAGCCTGGAGCCCGCTTCGGATTCTGTGTCTCCTTCTCTCTCTCTGTCCTTCCCCCGATCCTGCTCTGTCTCTCTGCCTCAAAAATAAATAAAACATTTAAAAAAATTACGATCACCCCAAACTTGGACACATCCATCAATGAGTGAATGAAGTTAGACAAAGGGTGGTGTACCCATCCAGGGAAAACCATTCAGCCATAAAAAGAAATAAACCATTAACATACTCAATTTGGATGACTCTCAAAAGCATGATGTTGAATGGAAGAAGCCAGTCTTGAACAACTTACGTGCTGCATGATTCCATTTGTATGAGGTTCTAGAAAAGATGACACTACAGTGATGGGGAATGGAACGGTGGTTGCCAGACATTGGGGGCGAGGGGGGCAGGTAGAGCTTGACTACAAATGAGGAACCCAAAGCAGGTGTTTGGGGTGACGGAGATGTTCTGTGTCCTGATTGTGGTAGTGGTTACAAGACTCTATGCATGTGATGGGGCACCTGGGTGGCTCTGCTGAGCATTCGACTTCGTCTCGGGTCATAATCCCACGGTTCGTGGGTCCGAGCCCCGAGTCGGGCTCTGTGCTGACAACTCAGAGCCTGGAGCCTGCTTCGGATTCTGTGTCTCCCTCTTTCTCTGCCCCTCCCTCCCCCCTTCTCAAAAATAAATAAACATTAAAAAAAAAAAGAACTGTATACACACACACACACACACACACACACACGTTTGGGGGAGGGATGTCTCTTAATGAGTTAAACACCCAGTACCATTTATCTGTTTGAAGGAGTCGTGATTTCTTTCCTCTTTTCAGAAGGGAGATTGGATACATTCACTGGTGTTGGACAGACATATTCATCACCTATAGAAGTTGGAGGTTAAATATTTTGTACACAACTTCCCTGCCTCCACCACCCCCTCCCCGACACCTGGACGCCATAATTCCTTCCCGTCACACTATACCCAACCTTTACTATCACAATGTGCCCGTACGTGTGGGGACCATATTTTTTCATCCAATGTGGGCCACGTGGTCTCTGTTAGAACCAGTGTGCTTATGGACACAACGAGACAAAATGTTTGAAATTGAGACTGACCACGGGACACTCAGGGCCCATGGTGGTCCGGCCCGGACAGTGTCTCTGGCTTGCCAGTGACCCCATGAAAATGCCGCGTTTGTCTCATTTGGAACCCTTTTACTCGAACCCCGCCTCCCTCTCAGAAAAGGGGATAGCCATGGTGGAAACGTGACTCCTGATAAACAGATAAGCAGATTAGGACTGGCAGAAATTAGGCCCCTCGAAGCAATCAGACTGAAGATAAAACAGAAATTTAATGAAAATTGAAAATACAATCCATATTACGTAGCCATTAAAAATGATGTTTACCAGGAGTTTGCAATAACATGAAAAATGCTTGTATCACCACGTTGAGCGAGAAAAGAGCAAATTACCAAATTGTGTGTACAGTTGATCACAATTATATTTTAAAAGATGTAGATTAAAAAACACGGAAGCTAAATATACCATAAGGCTGGCAATGACCGACTTTCAGTGGGAAGAGGAGTCTCCCCCACCATTCGGTACTTTAATCCATATATTCCAAATATTTTCTAGATTGACTACGTTCAAGTAATTTAAATTAATCTTCAAAGTTAGGAAATAGAATGTTGGGGTTTTATTTTAAAAACACAATTTGGAGCACTGGCGCCATATGCGTAAGTGATCAAATATTTATTCAGCACCTAGCCTGTCCTGAATCCTTTGCACAATAAAACCAGCACGGCCAACCGCCCTCCCCCCCGCCCCCTCCCACGGCAAAGTCTCTCCAGCACACACAATGTCATCATCTGAGCACTGCATTTGTGACTGAGTGCCTCCTTGAATAACCGAGGCAGGCCCAAGGGTCTGGCACGGACATCATTGACAAGTCAGCTTCCTTTTGACAATTTCACCAGGACAGACACCCTACAATAAACCCATGCCTGGACCTAAAACGTCCCCAGTTAAAACCCTGGTGCCTCCTGTGAATCACAGGCTCCCAGCGACTCTGGCTCAGCCTCCCTCTAGTCCAGCCCAGCCCCTAGAGCTCATCAAACACGTCCCCTTTTGTATCTGGTGGCCCGCTCTCTCACCGCCAGCTTGCCCTGATTGACAGCCTTTGCAGAGTTACCGAAGGGCCCCTCAGCCTGCCTTCCCTGACATGGGCATTCTTCCCCCTCGGGCTAAGACCTCTCCCAGCGCCCCCCCCCCCATGCCCCCAAGTGATCTTCAGGCCAATCACAATGCCTGGCCGCCCTCATTAGCCCGGGGGGCCTTCTGGGCCCCTCCTCAGTGCAAGGCACCATTCACACTGATCCCCGCCCTCCAAATTCAGTGTTAGGCCACCTGACCCCTGTCGGCAACGATTTCTGTGACACGACTCGGTGTGGGAAAGGCCAGTGACACACCTTTCTGGGCCAGGATGGCAGGTGGGGGTAGCCTCTTGGCCTGGAGTGCACACCCTCCTGGGGTCTGGTCTTCAGTTTGAGATCCCCGGAGAAGATTCCAGAAAGGGCTCTAGCATCCCTTGTTAACCACAGAAGCGGTGCAAGCCGAAACAGGAGAAGCAGACACAGGGTTCAATCTGCCATAGTGCAGGGAGGTTAAGCTGAGCCCCAAAAGAGAGGGAATGGGTAATCCCAACCTCCAGAAACCCCCAGCCTAATTGGGCAGACAATTGCAATACATTACGGTGAGTGCTACAATAGGGGTGGGCGTAGCCCAGTATGGAGTCCACAAAAGGGACTTGTGTCCCCCCAGCCTCTGGGTGTGTCAGTGTGAGCACACGCGAGTGTGTGCAGTGGGAGGAGGTCAGGAAAGCATCCCACCCACCCCCGAAGAGAAGCTGGTAACTGAATCAGTCTTGGCCAATGGGTAGCAAGCAGTTGGCCAGGCAGAGGAGTAGGGAGGGGCATTCCAGGTGGAGGGAACAGAAGGTGCGAAGCCACAGCCCAGCTCCAGTGTTCTCGTTCCGTTGTGTCACAGGGGGACCTCAGGGGAGTTCACCTAGGGACTTGGTGTAAGCCCCACTTTTGTTTTCTACCTGAGGTCATTGGTGCTGGGCATGCTATCTATGTATGGGACGCCTCCCATGTGGCTTGGGTTCTCCCAGCGTTGTGGCTGGGTTCTGAGAGTAAAATGTCCCTGGAGGTGACATCCAGGCAGCGAGGGTCTCAAGAGGGAGACTTAGGTGGAAGCTTCATGGCCTTGGCTCGCCTAGCCTGGGAAGTCATTCACTGTCACTTCCACTGCATTCTGTTGGTTAGAAGTGACTTACGAGGCCATCTCAGATTCAAGGGGCAAAGGCATAGATGCTACCTCTCCCTGGGAGAAGTGCCCCCAAATGTGACACACTGGAGCCTTTTGGATGGCAGCATTAAAAAAGAAACCCAAGGGTTCCTAACAGCACCATTGATGAGTTCATTAGGGGAAAAGCCCAGATCTAAGAGTCACGCGTTATTTGAATGACAGCTTGAACCAGGACAGCCACCAGCAGCAAATTCATTCCAGAGGAAGCTTAATGCATACATCAGCTCAAATAAACGTCTGTTCCATCTGTTGACGGGAACAGCAAATGCAGACGGTGGTATACACAGCAAAGGAAGGAACGGTTTAGAGAGGGTGAGAGAGGCATTTCACTCATTAGCAAGATGGGAGAAGTGCCCCCCCTTTCAAGGCCCCCTTTCATCAAAGAGCCCTAGGAGGAGTCAGAAATTGTTTTGGGGGGCAGGTGCCTGGCTGGCTCAGTCAGGAGAGTGTGTGACTCTTGAGCTCGGGGTTGTGAGTTTGAGTCCCATATTGGGTATAGAGATGAAAGAAAGAGAGAGAGAGAGAGAGAGAGAGAGAATGAAAGAAAAAGAGACAGAGAAGGAAGGAAGGAAGGAAGGAAGGAAGGAAGGGAGGAAGGAAGGAAAGAAGGAGGGAGGGAAAATATTGTTTGGGATTCAAGGTTTGGCCAGCCACATAGCTTTAGATGGCTCACTTTGGCTTTCTGGCCTCTGCTCCCTCATCTGGAAGATGAGAGCATCAGATGAAGGTCCCTAAGATTAGCCTGAGGTTACTCCTTGATATTAACCAAAGGAATGGCATCCAGTAGGTCAGGGGGAGTTTGGCTAGTACAGGGGGACCATCCTTCAGCTCGGCAGGGCTTTGCCAAGCCTGCCAGCATGGGCCTGGGTAGGAAACCAGCCAAGCTAGCCCTGCTGTCAAAATGCCACACGTCCGAGGACATTCTCAGCCAGAGTGCACAGAGTCTCCAGGAATCGGCACTATTGTTTCAACGAGAGTGTTCCCCTCGTGAAAAATCACATCCCAGGGCACCGTTCAAGTTACTATTAAAATGAAAAAAAAAAAAAAGAAGAAAAGGATTCTTCTGCACCTTCTGTGCAATTTAGGGGGAGGAAACTTGGCAATTATTCTCAGCTGGCCAAAGAGAGCCACTTGACAGATGACTTTTTTACATCCTGAGTGGAGTTCCTTGAAACACCCCATATGGAATCCCGGTGAGAGGCTTTTTCCACGCCTGGATCAGCTCGCTCCTGAGACTCCCACACAGGATTCTGCAAGGCCAAGGGTACCACAGGACCAGGACAGCACAGGTGCCTCTTGGAGGCCTGAGCACCAGGTGGAGCCATATGTGAAAAGGTTGGCCTCATTCCCCTAGCCTCAGGCTTCTTCCAGGTCAGGACGTGGGGGAAAGGCAGAATCTTGGCTGATAATAAAGGACCTCACATAAAACAGTTGGGAGGAGGGAAAGATTTGGGTCTGGCCGAGTGGGGACCAGAAGCGTGCCTGCCTGCCGTTTCCGAAGGTCCCTCTGTAGATGCACGGGTTTCAATCATGTGGAAGATGGTATTTTCCAAAGATGGCTACCACAACAACCCCCATTCATCCCAGAAGCCCTTCTGCAATGTAAGGTGGAGTGGGATATATGTTCCCCCCCACAACTTGAATCTGCTGACCTGTGACTAAACGGGTGACTGAGGGAGCTTCCAGATGGTTCCAGCCCCCAGCCTTCGAGTCTTCCCAGTTGAGGGCCCAGACATTATGGAGCAGAGACAAGCTGTCCTTATTATAACCTCTCAAATTCCTGACCCACAAAATCTGTGAGCAAAATAAAATGGTTACCGTATTAAGCCACCAAATTTGGGGCTGGTTGTTATATAACAATAGTAACTGACACCCTTCTGAATTGCTTGTAAACCAGTATTTTCTCACACTGTAGTCCTTGGATTTCCCACAACAGGGTGGGTGAGGGTGGGAGAGAGGTTTGCTAAAAACGCAGCCCTGACCCTACTCCAGATTCAAGGAATTGGAATTTCTGAGGGATAAGATCAGAAAAAAAAAATCAATATTTATTTTACTAAAAAATTTTTGTAATGTTTATTTATCTTTGAGAGGGAGAGACAGACAGAGCTTGAGTGGGGGCGGGGCAGAGAGCGAGGGAGACACAGAATCTGAAACAGGCTCCAGGCTCCAAGCTGTCAGCACAGAGTCCGACGCGGGGCTCGAACCCACAAACCGAGAGATCATGACCTGAGCCGAAGTCGGATGCTTAACCGACTGAGCCACCCAGGCGCCCCAGAAAAAAATCAAGATTTTTAAACAACCACCTCCACTTGATTCTTAGGCATTGTTGTGGGCAATTCCATTAGTGCAGGCTGAGGGAAACAATCTTGACAATGATCGTCTCAGTTGTTCTTTGGTTGCAAGTTACAAACTCAGTCTAGAAAACTGAAACCCCAAATGAGACTTTCCAAACAGAGGCACACACCTCTCACTTCTACTCTGCGGATCTCCTTCGATTTTCCTTCCCTTGCAGACCAGCCACTTCTCCTCCATGCCTCCTGGCAGCCAGGTGTGGCCTCATGACTCCACGGAGATGTAATGGGAAAAGCCATGTGACGAATTTCTAGGAGCCTTCCTTCAAATACAGCCAACATGTGTCCTTTGCCCCATTTTCTACATTCCGCTGGCCGGAATGTGGACATGAAAGCTGGCACTGCCGGAGCAGCCATCTTGGACCAAGAAGTGACCTTGGAAATGGAGACTACACACAGCTGAATGACAAGATAACAGGAACCTGGAGAGCTGAGGACAAAGTGGAACAGGGCCACCACACCAGCCCTGACTTCATTCTCCTGGACCTCTGTGTATGAAACAGATAAACTATCTTGTTCAGGCCACCGTGACTTTGGGTCATTGTTACTTGCAACTGAATGTCACCTTAACCAGCACAAATAGCAGATGCCACAAGAGAAAATCTCCAGGTGATTGGGTACCTAGGGCCAAGGGCTGACTGGGGACTGCCAGGATCCTCCTGGGACACGGGTCTAAAACAAGCTGACGTCAGAAAACCCTCCTAGGTCTAGAAACAGACCAGGAGACGCCCGCTGGCTGTTTTGAAGTTCCTTCCACAATCCACAGGGTTCTTGAAAATGTTGTGACAGATTGGGGCGCCCGGTGGCTGAGTCGGTTAAGCGTCCGACTTCGGCTCAGGTCATGATCTCACGGTTCATCAGTTCGAGCTCCGCGTCAGACTCTGTGCGGACAGCTCAGAGCGTGGAGCCTGCTTCGGATTCTGTGTCTCGCTCTCTCCCTGCCCTTCCTCCGCTTGCACTCCGTCTCTCTCTCTTTCAAAAATAATAAATAAAAACATTACAAAAAAAAAAAAAGATGTTGTGATAGACTACCTGCACATTCATTCCAGGCTCTCGTGAGGAGCTAGATAATGTCTGTCAAAGCCAGCTACGTTCTAGGTGCCCAGGGGAATCAGTTCTCCTGGTGGCAGGTGCTGAGGGGGTCTCGCTTCAAATTTAAGCTTGTGCTGAAGACCTCCTTAGGGTTTAGCTTTCATCTAATTACTCCAATATTTGTTTACAATCATGCCATTTAATGGGCACTTCCTATGTGCTGGGCAAAGTGCTAAGCACTTAGCACACATGACTTCATTTATTCTTGAAAGAACGCTATACGGAAAAGTTTCTCTTACTCACAGTGTGAGAAAACAGGCTCGGGGGGCGGGGGCGCAGGGGAGGTGACATATAACGAGCCCAAGGTCGCACAGATAGCAGCACAGGAGCTGGAACTCGGACCCAAGTCTCGGGGACTCCCAAGCTCAGGGACTAACATTTCGGTGACCTCCTAGAAAACCAACTCTCTCCCCTTCCATCTGACTGGAGCCGGCTCTCCAGGCTGGCACTCTTCCTCTCCCCAGGGGGCAGAAACCCGGGACACTCCCAAGGATCTGGCAACTTCTGCCTTCACAGTGTTCTTTAGCAAGGCTGTAGATGAAACGGAACATGCCGGAACAGGCTTGGGCAAGTGGGCAATGCCTCCGAAAGGGGTTTGTAAAGTATCATTGGTCCAGGACTCAGTGGGGGTTGGAGACAAAGGGCTATTGGCCCGAAGCCACAGGAGCCACCTGTGAAAGAGAGCTGGGTGTGTGTTTGCGTCAAGCATAATAGGAGTGGATCCGGTCACGGATGACTGCTCAGGGGAATGTTTCCACCTTGAAAGGCACCCCTGCTTTCCAGTGAATGATTACTAATTGCTCATTCTAGAAAACGAGCAGCCCCTCTCTCCTCTCACCTTTCCCTTTAGCTCTCTCTCTCCACCTAAACTTCTTGACTTGCAAACCACCAATTAGGAGGCAACAGAAACTACTAGCTGCTAATTAATACTAATTAACAGGGCTACTTAGGGTAAATGCTGTTGAAAAAGCCCAAAGTGCTTACCTATTACTGAGTTGAATTGGAAAGGTCGTGCCAAGGTGACGCGGCTGCCTGGCTGGCTGTCCTTCCATTCATCACCTTTCTCCCCAGAACCTTTCTTCCCCTCTGGCCACGGCCCGTGTCACTCCAGAAGACAGAGACTGTCTTTTTTGATAACCGTCAGCCACCGTCTCCACTGTGCCTGGGATAAATGCTTTGGTGGAGGCGGAAGGCACAGAAGGAAGTCTGCAGGGACGTTTGTGGTGTTCCGAGAACCTCGGAGGGTCTTCTGAACGTGGTCTCAGGGGTCCGGGCCTTACAGCCCAGCGTGGACTCCCTCATCGCCAAACCCTTCTGTGCCCTTGAGGTTTTGAGCACACGGGCGAAGGCGCTCTGGAAGTCAAATCAGAGATGTCCGCTAGATGTTTCTGGCTGCCCGCCTTCCAGGCACGTGGGGGAACTGCACTTCCCGGCCCGCTGAGGCTGACTGGGGCCGTGTGACTGATTGGTTGTAACCAGGAGGTGAAGTTGTTTTCCCTCTGTCACAATAGATGATAGACGGCAATGTTCTAAATAGCGGCCCATCGGGGCGCCTGGGTGGCTCAGTCGGTTAAGCGTCAGATTCTTTTTTTTTTTTTTTAATGTTTGTTTATTTTTTGAAAGAGTGAGACAGAGACAGAGACAGAGAGTGAGCAGAGGAGGGGCAGAGAGAGAAGGAGACACAGAATCCGAAGCAGGCTTCAGGCTCTGAGCTGCCTGCACAGAGCCCGACGTGGGACTCGAGCTCATGCACCGTGAGATCATGACCTGAGCTGAAGTCAGACGCTTTGTCGACTGAGCCACCCAGGCGCCCCCGAGCGTCAGATTCTTGATTTCAGCTCAGGTCATGATCTCACGGTTCATGAGCTCGGGCCCCACGTTGGGCTCCGCGCTGACAGCACAGAGCCTGCTTGGGAATCTCCTCCTTTCTCTGCCTCTCCCTCTCTCTCTCAAAATACATAAATAAACTTTAAAAAGCTTTTTGAAAATCCCAAAAGTAAATAAACAGACAGATAATAATAAATAGAGGCAAATAATAAAGAGAAACAAGCAAATAAGGAAATAGAGGCACCCGCCCCAGTGATTCTTAACCTCTTGGTGTTTCGGGTCCGTTTTCCAATTGGGGAATCCGTGGTAACATCCTTGAAGGGATTAGAAATCGCCTACGACAGGAAACAAGCCCACAGTGGGCACAAAGTAGTTCCCTACGCCAGTCGCCGGGGGTCTTCAAGGCCCCTCCGGCTACCGCTCTTCAACCCTCGGCACGTTTTGCATCGGTAAGCGCTGCCCCATCGCGGAGAATCGTGGTTTCCGGAGAGCGGGCTCGATGCACACCCCACCTCCCTCCCAAGCCTCTAACCTCCGTGCCTGCCCTGCTCAGAACAACGTTCCATCTGACACGGAGCCGGGACCGTTTCACGCGGCCGTCGTTACTCAGTTGCCGGGTGGGAACTCACCTCCAGGCGGCCGTGGCCCCCGAGGACACTTCCAAGCAAGCCAGCCCCAGATCACAGGGAAGAGAGGCTCACGAACCAAGATAAAGAGCTTGAATCAGGCGGTGTGGCAAAGCAACCGGAAACACACACAGTGAGGAGCAAACAGAGAGAGAGAGAGAGAGAGAGAGAGATGGGGTAGGTTCACATACTGAGGACAGGGTCCAAGCGGACAGAAGGACCGCACTGCTTGAGTGCAGGCAATGCTCTGTCTCTCTCCGCCGCCCCCGTGAGCCTTCCCCACTGGTTGCGTGGGTACGAGACCACGGTGGAGGTCTGAGGCGCACAGAAGTCTGGAAGGTGCCTGGGGCCAACCGCGCACGCATGCTCTATCAGAGAGGCGCAGAAACAGCGTGTCTGGCCACGGCTGTGCGTCTTCAATTAGCCTGAGGAGCGGCCGGGGAGGCTATTTGCATTTCTTGGGCACGGGACACATGGGGCCAGAACGAGAGCTACCAATGGGTGGCTGAATATTGAGTGCCTCATATGCCTCATGTATATTTAGTTTATTATGAATATTTAGTGCCTCAGGTGCCTGAAATATATTTAGTGCCTCATGAATATTCCATGCCTCTTGTATATTTAGTGCCTCATGAATATTAGGAATCTCTCGTTCCTTCCACGTCTCTCTCTCTGTGTTCGCCCATATGCTCTACCTTATCTGCCTGACGTTTTTCCCGGCTTGCAAACTTCCTTATCAATGGCAACGTTCACCCGTCCCACTGCTTTCTTGTCTTCTGTGGCACACTGTGTCGGTTGTGGCAAAAAGCAAATCACCTTGGTCAGGATTTTATCGCACGTCTGCGGGGGCGCACAGGACACGGGGGGTGGGAGGGCAGCACACTGTCCTGCTCTAGGCCTGGCACTGGCCAGGCCTATCTCACGTGATCTGCCCCAGACCCCCGAAAGGTAGGACTTGCCATATGAGGAGGCTGAAACACAGAGAGGTTTAGAAACTTGCCACGGGTCACACAGCTGGTAAGAAGCACATCCAGAACTTGACCCTAGATCTGTTTCTATCACCTCCATTAGCTCAGGCTTTTGGGCTTTTGCCTCCACTGGGAAGGAGGGGGGCCGCTTCTAAATCAGCTTGAGGCCTCCCGTCTCTCACCTGCACAGCTTTCTCTCTGGTCCCAGCTGCTAGCACATCCCCACTTATACTCTCCAGTGGCTTCCTATTGTTTTCCGAGTAGAGATCCAAACCCTCACCCCAACTTACTTAGTACAAGGCCAGCACGGTCTGGCCCCTGCTGACCACCCCGGCCCCTCTCTCACCCTGTCCCCCTCTCTGCCTGTCCTCCAGTCACACACCAATCTCTTATCAGTTCTCAAGTACGCCATATTACCTGCCGGCGCAGGACATTTGCACATGCTGCTCCTTCGGTCTGCAATGCTTTTCCCTTCCCCTCTTCATCTAGTTCGTGCCCATTTGTCCTTATATCTCAGCTTATGTGTCCCCCTACCTCCAAGAAATTCTCCTGAGCCCTCTAGTCTAGGTCAGTTTCTTAGTTTACAGATTCCTTCCCTGCAGAGTACTGGTGTCCACTTGTAATTATATTTGCATTGGCGGCATTACTTACTAGCCTCTTCATCGGCCTGTAAAGGCTCTGAAATCAGGGACACTGGGCTTTTGCTCCCCACTGTATCTCTAGTGCCTTCTCTGTAGGTATTTGTTGTTGTCAATATAGATTCTTATCCTGAGGCAGGTGCCGGGCCCCCTGCACCAGAGACACCCTCAGCTAGTAGTTTCTTCCACAAGAGGGAGAGAAAAGCTACCTTGCCTGGAATCAAACCTGAGGACCACCTCAAGTGGTCTCAAAAGGAATCTCCGTCCCATTAGCTTGCTGGAAAATTCCATGACAAAATGCCTTTGGAATGGGGTTTTCTGTGAAGGTGCAAATTGCTCGGGAAGAACTTTCACGTGACGCCACAGCTCAGTTGCAATCAGATTCCAGGGGCGTGTGGCTGGCTCAGTCGGTAGAGTGTGCAAATCTTGATCTCAGGGTTGTGAGTTTGAGCCCCATGTTGGGTGTGGAGATTACTTAAAAATTAAAAAAAATTTTTTTTTAAAGAATCAGATTCCAGTTACATTTATGGAGCACCTACTGTATGCCAAGGAGTGTGCTAAGCACTTATCACCCCTATAACGTGTTAGTTATCTATTGCTGCATAACAAATTACCTCCACAAATTAGAGGCTGAAAACAACCCATGTGTATTATTAAAAAAAATTTTTTTAATGTTTATTAATTTTTTGAGAGAGAGAGAGAGTGAACAGGGGAGGAGCAGAGAGATAGGGAGACAGAATCAGAAGCAGGCTCCAGGCTCTGAGCTGTCAGCACAGAGCCTGATGCGGGGCTGGAACCCACAAGCTGCGAGATCATGACCTGAGCTGAAGTCAGACGCTTAACCGACTGAGCCACGCAGGCACCCCTATTTTTTTTTTTAATGTTTATTTATTTTTGAGAGAGAGACAGAGTGTGAGCAGGGGAGGGGCAGAGAGGGAGACACAGAATCCGAAACAGGCTCCAGGCTCCGAGCTGTCAGCACAGAGCCCGACGCTGGCCTCGAACTCACAGACCGCGAGATCATGACCTGAGCCAAAATCGGATGCTTAACCGACTGAGCCACCCAGGTGCCCCAGACAACACAGGTTTATTATGTCATAGTCTCTGCAGGTCAGGAATCCAGGTGTAGCTTAACTGGGCACCTCTAGTTAGGGTCTCCAGTGAGGCTGTGGTCAAGACGTTGACCAGAGTCACAGGCTTTACTGGGAGTGGGTGGGTTGGGGGGGGAATTCTAAGCTCACTCACGTGGCGGTTAGTGGGCTCAGGTCCTCACCGGCCGTTGGCTCGAGACATTTCCTCACCACATAGGCCTCCCCAGAAGCAGCTCGTGACATGGCAGCTGGCTTCCCTCAGAGCGATTGAGCAAGAAAGCAAGAGAGGGTGGGCAAGATGGAAACCAAGTCTTTCCATAGCCTAATTCTGTATTCTATTTCTGTTCACTAAACGTGAGTCAACAGGTTCGACCTACACTCAAGGGGAGGGGATTACACAGGAGCATGGATTCTGATGAGGGATTCTGCCTCAAGACTGTAACATAGAAATCCTATCTGAGCGTCCACCCTGCTGGCCCATCCTATCGATTTCAATGTCAAGACTACAACGTGAACTCCTGTCTGAGTTTCCAGTTTGTTGGCCTGCCCTGTGAATTTCAAACTGCGGGCTGTGACATCAACTCTTGCCTGAGTTTGTGGCCCTACAAGTTTCAGACTTGCCAGCCTCCAGAATTGTATGTGTCAATTCCTTAAAATAAATGTCTTCATGTGTGCGTATGTATTATACATATGTGTATACACACACACACATATATATAATATGTATATATATGTGTGTGTATATACACACACACACATATATGTGTATATATACATATGTATATATGTGTGTATATATATACATACATACACATATATATGTATATATGTATGTATATATATACATATGTATATATATGTGTGTATATATATACACACATATATATACATATATATACACATACATATATATTTGTATCCTGTTCGTTTGATTTCTCTGAAGAACCTACTGATACAGTAAGTTTTCCAAATCATGTAATTGGTAAAGTAACGAAGCAGGGAGGTGGAGAAAGAAGTTGAGAGCATAAAGTGGCCATTAATCAACAAATATTTACTCAGTGCTGTGGCAGATTCTGTTTTCCAAATATGGCCACCACAAGACATCCTAACCTAAGCTCTTCTTACGATGTGATTTTGAGACTTCTCCCATCAAGGGTGGGGGGGGGGTCGTCTCTGTTCTCTCCCCCATTTTTTTTAAGTTTTATATATATTTATTTTCAGAGAGAGAGAGCACACACGAGAGAGAGACGGGGAGGGGCAGAGAGAGAGGGAGAGAGAATCCCAAGCAGGCTCCAAGGTGACGGCAGGGCTCGATCCCACAAACAGTGAGATCATGACCTGAGCTGAAATCAGAAGTCCAACGCTTGAGTCAACTGAGCCACCAGGCACCCCCTGTGCTCTCTCCTTGAATCCCGGTGGGTGTGTAACTATAGCAGAAGTAACACTATTTGATTTCAAAGCCCACATCGTGAAAGGTGACACCATTTTATTCTACCGTCTTGGGATGTTCCCACTTTGAACTCAGTAGCCATGCTGTGAGGCAGCCCAAGCTAGTTCATGTGGAGAGAGCCCCTGGGGAAGCCGCATCGTAGGTGTTCAGGCTGACAGTACAACTGGGTCTCAGGGAAGTGCACAGACCTTTGGCCGATTTCACCACCAGCCTTTGGAGTCTTCCCAAAAGAGATCCCAGCCATTCTAGAAGGGTGACAAGGTGCCCCTGCTATACCTTGTCTGAATTCATGACACACAGAAACTTTGAAGCATTAAGAAAAAAGACTGTTGCTATTTTATTTTTTTATATTTATTTTTGAGAGACAGAGACAGAGTGTGAGGGGCAGAGTGAGAGGGAGACCCAGAATCTGAAGCAGGCTCCAGGCTCTGAGCTGTCAGCACAGAGCCCCGTGTGGGGCTCGAACCCACAGATGTGACCTGAGGCAAAGACACATTTGTTCCTCATGGTTCTGGAGCCCGGGAAGTCCGAGTTCAAGTTTCCAGTGAATTTGGTTCCTCGTGAGAGCTCTCTTCTTGACTTGCAGATGGCCGTCTTCTTGCTGGGCCCTCCCACGTCCAAGAGAGAGCATCTCTCTGGTGTCTCTTCTTTCAAGGGCACTAATCTCATTGTGGAGACTCCACCCTCATGACCTCAGCTAAACCCGATTACCTCCCAAGGGCTCCACCTCCAAATATCACCACACTGGGGCTTAGGGCTTCAACATAGGAATTGGCGGGACTGGGGATGGACACATGGACATTCAGCCCATAGCAAGTTTATATGCCTAATGGAGGGAGCAGTTCATAATCACATAAACACCAAAGTAGACAGCCGAGCAATGCTATGGAGAAAATGGAACAGGCGATGTGTTCTAGAGGTACCACTTGAGCCACAGGGTGGCCAGGGAAGGCCTCTCTGGAGCCATTTGAGTTGAGATGTGAATGACAGGAAGAGGCAGACTAGCAAAGAGTTGGGGGGGGAGGCATTCCCCGGCAGAAGGCACAACAAGTTCAAGGCTGGAACCAAGGCCAAACTTGAATGGGGGCTCGTTGAAGGGTATCAACACCCAGGAGGAGGCAGGGGCCTCCAAGGAGTCCCCACTGCCTGAGGCAGGGATAGGGAACTTCCTCTTGTTTTCTCACAGCCAGTGTGGGGTGGGGGGAGTCTGGGGTGGGGTGCAGGTCAGACCCAGCGCTCTAGGAAAGTGGATCCTGGGAGGGGTCGCTGCCTCAGAGTTGGTCCAGCCCTGCCCAAAGCCTGCTCTGTGCTGAGCTGACCTCCACCCCGGCCAGGGGGAGGGAAGGAGGGAGGGAGGGTGGGGGGGGGGCAGAGGGACTCCCACGCATATCAATGGGCTCTTTCTCCTTTCAATAAGCTCAGCAGAACTCTGGCCTTTGTCTGGGGCCCCTGCTCCGCAGGCAGATCTCATAAAGGGCCTGCAGGCCTGGACTAAGTACAGCGCAGTCCCGGCTGGCCTCACAATGGCAGGGTGAGGAGGTTAAAGCCGTGTCAGCTGCTCGGAATCCCGTCCCTGGGGCTTTTCCCGCTTTTGTTGTTCCTGGTCATCGGCCTGATATGCGATGGGGGCCTCTTTGCGGTTAGCTGCAGAAGAAACTCGGGTGGGGGATGGCGAGGCTGGCCTTTGCCGAGGTTACAACGGACTGGCGAGCCGTGGGGGAGGGATGTGAAGGCCCTGGATGCACAGTCTCCAGGCTTCCAGATTCCCAGCTCCCCGGGCTCCACGGACGTCATCGACTTGTATCTTAGATTCCCCGCTGTCCCAGGCGAGGAACCCACGGCCTCATCTTCTGGCCACTTCTCCCGCAGCAAGTGTGGTGAGGTTCCGAGGGAAGGACCCTGCCACTCTAAGACACTGCTGGGGCACTGGGGGCCTCTATGTCAGTACTCTGGCGAAGTTGTGAATGAGTCCACTAAAACCGCACATCCCCGTCAATGCAAGGACGGACAAATTGTGTAGTCACGCTATGGAATACTACGCAGCAGTATAAAAGAACAAACTGTTGAGGCCTCAGTAGCAGGAACGAATCTTACAGACATTATGAGGAGTAAAAGAAGCCAGACACAAAAGGGTAAATGCTGTTGGATTCCATTTATGAGAAGTTCATGGACAGGCAAAACTAATCGATAGCGCTAGACGTCAGAAGAGTGGTTGCTTCTGCAGGTGTTGACTAGAGAGCATGACAGAACCTTCTGGAGCTGGTGCTGTAATTGTTCTATAGCTCCATCTGGGTGATGGTCATATATATATATATATATATATATATATATATATATATATAAAACACACATACACACAAATTTACCGAGCTGTATGATTTTTTGCTTTTTGTTTTTGTTTAAGTTTATTTATTTATTTTGAGAGAGAGTTGGGGGAGGGACAGAGAGAGGGAGAGAAAGAATCTCAAGCAGACTCCCTACTGTCAGCACAGAGCCCAATGTGGGGGCTTGAACTCACAAACCACGAGATCGTGACCTGAGCCAAAACCAGGAGTCGGACCCTTAACCAACTGAGCCATTCAGGCACATTTAAGATCTGTGCACGCCAAGAGAAAAATGAAAAGAAAAAAAAAAAATGAACTGCTTACCAACCCCTCCCCCCAACACACACACACACACACACACACACACACACACACATCCTGCTGCACTGAGGATTTCAAGCTGCATTCTCAAAAGGAGGCTTTCCTGGCACCTGGTCCCTTAACTCAGTCCCCTACCCCCATCCGGGCTGCCCTTGAGCAGCCAGAAGGCCGTCGGGCCAATTACTAACCCTTCCCCTGGTGCCTCAACCCTCAACAACGGGTCAGGGTGTGGGCAGCAGCGGGAGCCAAGGCCGTGTTCACGCTCCACGACTCCACCTTTGCTGTTTCCTCCACTGCTTCCTCTGTGTAGCAAAATGTTGGCTATAGGGGGCCTGGGTGGCTCAATTGGTTAAGCTTCCGACTCGGTTTCGGCTCAGGTCGTGATCTCACGGTACGTGAGTTCGAGCCCCACATCGGGCCTAGAGCTGACAGTGTGTAACCCACTTGGAATTCTCTCTCTCCCTCTCTCTCTCTACCCATCCTCTGCTCACACACTCTGTCTCTCTCTCTCTCTCTCTCTCTCTCTCTCAAAATAAATAAATTTTTCTAAAAAAGCTGGCTCTAGCTGCTTGACCACAGCCTTCCCTAGGAACTCCCAAATTTTGCTAATTTGGGTTCCTGAACACAGTGTTGTGATTCAATCTCTCTCCTTTCCCTGACCTGTCCCTCTCCCTCTCAACTTGAATTACCTCCCCCTCCATATAACCCGCCCACCACAGGCACACGCAGGTCCGCCAACAAACGGCCTCTCCAGAAGGGGCGCTCCGCCAACCTGTCCGTGGGCTGCTCTGGGAGGTCCTGGATGCTTCTTTGTATCTTCAAGCCAACAGGAAGTGAAGTACTAAAAACAAAGGCGGGAGGGCCCCCCCCCGCCCCCCCGCCCCCCGCTGGCTCAGTCGGTAGACCATGCGACTCTTGATCTCAGGGTCTTGAGTTCAAGCCCCACGTTGGGCGTAAAGCTTAGTTTAAAAACAAAACAAAACGAAACACAAAGGAACAAAGGCGTGAGTGAATGAGTCACTCAGCAAATGACTCTCCCGGGGCCCCCCGAATGCTAAGGCAGAGGTAGAAAGCAGGGAACTTTTTCCAAGCAAGGGGAAAGATGTGAGGGTGCAGGGATCCTAGAGCGGGTTGGTGGAAACTGGCAGTCCACCTCAGATGTCTCCGCAAAATTGACTATCTCACCACTGTCATCCCACCAGTTTAAGATTCGGCAGAAATCTGTAAGTATTTATTGTAGAGAGAGTACCTAAGAAATACAGGCCACGGTTTCTGCTGGAACACTCGGATCACTGGGCACACTGTCTCCCCTGCCTCCCCCCAAACCACGAAGAAAACGACAGTAACAGGATTAAAAAAAAAAAAAAAAGATCTAAATCCACAGGGACAAAAAGAGAGAGAGAAGAAAATATAGCCGTTGAAAGAGGTTGTCAGGGCACCTGGGTGGCTCAGTTGCTCGAGCATCCGACTCTTGATCTCGGCTCAGGTCACGGGCTCACAAGTTCACGGGTTTGAGCTCTGTGTCGGGCTCTGAGCTGACGGCTCGGAGCCTGCTTGGAATTCTCCCTCTCTCTCTGCCCCTCCCCAACTGGTGCTCTCTCTCTCTCAAAATAAGAAAATTTTTTTTTAAAAAAAGAAAGACGTCGTCAACATCTTGGATGCCAGAAAGAAAACGGACGAAAGGTAACTGACTTAGCAGACCAGAAAATGCTGGAAGCTCAGTGCCTCTGGAGGTAGAAGCTGCCAGAATCAAGGTGATTCAGACAGCAGAACCCAAGAAAGGCTAAGGAATCAGAGGCCCCACGTACTGCAGAAGGTACAGATGGGCTGAAAACAGGACTGTTGGCGTGTCTGTTCAAGGGGTGCCTTGTGGCTCAGTCGGTTGAGCATCTGACTCTGGATGTCGGCTCAGGTCATGATCCCAGGGTCCTCCTATGGGATCAAACTCCGTGTCAGGTTCCATGCTGAGTGTGGAGTTTGCTTGAGGTTCTCTCTCTCTCTCTCTCTCTCTCTCTCTCTCTCTCTCTCTCTCCTTCGGCCCCTCTCCCTCATTAGCGCTCACTCTCTCTCTAAAACAAACAAACAAACAAACAAAAGAAAGAAAAAAAGAAAGAAGCAATTAGACCCTTCCACCTCTCCCAGCCAGGTGACCTCACGCCCATCCGCCATCTCCTGCCCTGGCGGAGCCTAGGGGCTCACTCTCGGGGGAGATTGAATGCACAGGGCTCTAGACTCAGGACACCATGCTCAGCTGGCTGCAAGGGCGCCATGCCGAAAGCAGGCGGGGCTTTACTGGAAAGGGAGTTAAGTGATGATTGTCGTCTTAAGCCACGAAGTTTTGGGGTGATCTGTTATGCAGCAATAGACAGCTACCAAAGACAAAATGATGATAGACATGGAAAGCGTGGGATTCAGAAAACTGGAAATCCCACATATTGGAGAGAGGCAAGAATTCTCACCTGGATGGTGAGCAGAGATCCCAGGGGGATCGCTGGGCCACAGGCCCGGAGCGGAACCCAGGCTGACCACAGCAGCAGCGTGCAGGATTCGGGAACAGGGACTCAAAGAAAAAAAGCAAAGAAGCTAGGTGGGGGGACGGTTATCGGAATGCATCCAGAGGCTGAACAAACCGAAAGGGGGTGAGAGATAAATATTAACTGTAAGGAAAACAAAACTTTGTACAGTAAAGGACGGGTATTCTAAGCACACTACCCGACATGGCAGTGAATACATTTACATACTTATCAACACTGTATATTGATTTAACAAAAAAAAAATTGTGACATAATTTTACTAGGATAATAGAGGCAAGAGACAGTACAGGTTTGGAGAGGGGGAGTTAAATTTGACTTTCAAGTAAAAACAATCAATGATGGGTTTGTTTTCTAGGGCCTCCATCATAAGGGACCACAGACCGGGTGGTTTAAACAACAAGGATGTACTGTCTCACAGTTCTGGAAGCTAGAAGTCTGCGATGGAGGTATCGGCAGGGCCATGCTCCCTCCGAAGACACTAGGGAAGGATCTGTTCCAGGCTT
The DNA here is from genome assembly GCF_016509475.1 of Prionailurus bengalensis. NCBI lineage: Eukaryota > Metazoa > Chordata > Mammalia > Carnivora > Felidae > Prionailurus > Prionailurus bengalensis. The sequence continues at coordinate 35,786,714 of NC_057361.1, forward strand.
CTTTCCCAGCTTCTGGTACTCCTTGGCTTGTGGCAGGCATAATTTCAATCTTCCCGTGGTGTTCTCCCTGCGTGCGTGTCTGTGTCTGGGTCTGAATTTCCCCTTTTCCTCAGGACATCCGTCACATTGGATTAGGGCCCACCCCGATGACCTCATCTTAACTCGATCACCTTGCAAAGGCCCTATTTCCAAACAAGGTCGCATTCACAGGTACGGGGAGGGAGGCGGTGGTTAGGACTTCAGCATCTTTTGGAAGGACAGAATTCGACCCATAACAGATGGATAATGTCTCGGATTAATAGATCAAGAGATAACAGCACAAGCACATTCTTTAGAAGCATGAAGGTAAATACGAGAAGAAATAAATAGATCAGAGAGTCAAAAGCGGATCCTTCCGGGTAGCAGAAATTGGGGTAGAGCCAAAGAGGCTGCTGCTTTTTCTTTATAGGCCTGAACGGACTGCCTAGCCGTTGAACCCAGGCACGTTTCTCCCCCACCTTGGTTATCGCACTCATCACGTGTCATTACAATTTGATTTACTCATCTGCGGTCCACACAGGACCATAAACTCCTGCAGGCTGATAATAATCGTAGCCATATTCACATAACGCCCACTACGTTGCCTGCCACTGTTGCAAGCAGCTCACGACAACCCCGTGAAGGAGGTGCTGTTATTATCTTCGGCAAAACTGAGGCACAGAGAAGGGAAGTAATTTGCCCAAGGTCACACAGCTAACTAGAAGAGCCTGGATTGGAGAGGCAACACTATTTCTGTTTCTGTTTCATTTGGGCCTTTCCTGTTCTGCTGAGTACAGAATGATACCCATAATAGGTGCACAATGTCTGTTAGGGGAAGGAAGGGTGGAGGGGCCCCCTTATCTACTCATCTTTGATGGGTATGTGGTTCCCTTTTATCCTGGCCAGCCAAGCTTCATTATGTCTGCACCCCCATGTTCCCCTCTTAGGGAACCTGTCCACCCTTCACGTCCTGCCCTCTGGGTAGCCATATTCTTTTCCATGTAGTCCATCCCACTCCATTCCACCGACTGCAGCCGATTGGGTGAGAAAGGGCCCCTGACCCAGGAGCAGCCAATCAGAGGCTGATCTGGGAACCATGGCCATCGTGTGGTCTGGTGAGGAAAGACGAGTTGGCCAGTCCCGTTCTCCCTACTGGGCCATGTTTCACTTAGCTACACAGAGAATCTGAGCCACTCAGGTGTGGACAGAAGGCAGTGTCAGTCTTCCCGTGGCTGGTTAAGTTGTGAACAGCAGAGAATGGCTGGTGAACAGAGAGAAGCAGAACAAGAGAGAGGTAGAGAGAGATTCCTAGGACCCCCTCAGAGCCCACCATCTATTCAATTCCAGACCTCTGCTGCCTCACAACCAAACCCCTTTTGCTTGAGACACCTGGGTCTCTTCCGATCTTGTAAACAACCCCCAGTGTCTGTGACGCCCTGCGTCTTGCATCTGGGCATTTCTCCTTTCTAGAGGTTTCCTCTGTGCCTTCCTCTGCTTCTCCTCTAGCCTCCTTACGTCCCTCTCTCCCTCTCTAGTGCTCGGGCTAACCAGACGTTACATTTTTACTGGGTATTGCTTTTCATCAAGTCATGGGCCGCCAGCGCTGTGAGGCACCTTTCAGATCAGCACTGCCCAATAGAACTTTCTGCGATGCTGGCAATGTTCCACATCTTCGCTGTCCAGTACAGTGGCCACCAGACACAGGTCGCTATTAAGCACTTGGAACGTAGCTGGCGTGACCGAGGAGCTAAATTTTGTATTTTATTTAATTTTAATCTACTAAATGCAAATAGTCACACGTGACGAGTGGTTACTGAGTTGGGACGGCACAGTCACTCGATTATCTGATCCATTACATCTTTTTACAGATGAGTCTCTGGTTGTGAGCATCAGAGCCTTGGGTTGTCTCTTTCTTATCTCAGAGGCTGTGTCCTCAGTCACTGCCCAGCTATGGGACGCAGCAGCACAGGGACTGGGGTGACCGGCCCTCGCTGGAAGTTGAGTAGCTGTGCCAGGAGCAGGCCGGGTTGACGCTCAGAGGGTCTCCATGCAAGGGCTTACGTGTAGCAGGAGTTGGGGCACAGACCGGGACTATCTTGGTGGGAAGGCCTCTGGGGAAAGAGGGTGGAAGGCGGGGGTCCTGCCAGAGACCGTTGTAACCTCAAATTCAGGGACACCTCTCTGATTTGGGGGGCCTCCTCAGAGCTCCAGCTCTGCTTCTTCCCGGTGGACCCCCACCCTCCACCTTCTTTCCCCAAGATAGTCCTGGTCTGTGCCCCAGTCCCTCAGAATCTCTCTCTGCAACAGCCGATGCTGCCTTGAGACCAATGGTTTACTGTGCTCAGTGTGTCAGGCCCTGGGTCAGAAGTGAGTTAATCGCTTCCCTAACTGGTTCTGCCTATGTTTCCCAGGTGTGGCTAGGCGACCTCGTTCTGGCCCGTGGCATGCGAACAGAAAGGGTGGATGTCACAGCCGGGTCTGGCCCATAGAAGCCTCCCATGAGTTCTTCCCCTTCCACACCTTGGTACCAACGAAGCCGTCAGAGCAACAAGATGGAAGGCACGCGGGGCCCTGAACCACTTCTCGAGAGGAGAGCCGCCCGTCCTTCGGGAATACCCACCCGTCTTTCCCTGACCGCGACACCCCCAAGGAAACACATTTCCTTCTGCACGGGTCCTTATGTTGTGGCCGGCGGGGATTGGGGTCACTCTGGCAGTGCCAGAGAGGGACACGTGGCCTTGCGAATTGTCATCTGAGATCTGCGGTCGCGAGGTGAAGGCAGTGAGCTGAGCTCAGAACTGACGGTGTCAGCATACGGGGCCTTCCTGCTCCACACAGCCTGCCCTCCCTGCGGCCGAGAGCCGACAGACTCACGTTGGCCTTGCTCTCCCAGGCCACCGAATGGAAGGTCTCTACCTGATGCCCACCAGGGAATGAATCCCTCAGGGCCGGGGGGCAAAGGCCGACAGAGCAGCCTCCTCGGTGTGGATGACACAGCGGCTACATGGGGCTCCCTTCCTTCGCGGGCCTCAGGCCGGAGCTGAGTGTGAGAGACAGGGAGCACCTTAGCTCCAAGGAGCTCCTGTAACTCGTTCTAATGTGAGCAGCAAGGAGAAAGTCAAAGGAATTGGAATCACGACTTGAGTGAGGCCCAAGGTGGGTATTTCCTGGCAAAGCGACGCGGAGCCTGGCCAAAATTCCCTGCCAAAATTTCCCGGCTCCGAGAGTCACGGATGAAGGGCACAGAAACTTTTCTGCCTCATTAACCAAACTAGGGAACACAAGAAGAGGGTCAGGCCGGGAGGGCAAGTACGGAGACCACTGCGGGGCTCACAGAGTCGGAGGGCCGGTGGGGGGGGGCCCACGTGCGGCTTCCAGCAGCTGGGACGGAACCGGGGGCCGAGGTGCAAACCTGCGTCTGGAGGCAGGTGATGATAAAAAGCACAGCAAGGGCGGGGGGGGGGGGGGTTGCCAAGAGAGCCAGAAAGAACATTCAGAAGAGGCTGACGGGGCAAACAAAGTGGGGCACTCGAGGCGCCAGGAAAGCCAGACAAGGAGACAAATGAAGACCAGGAGAGGGAGGAAGAGAGAGACGCAGGGGAGAGGGGTGGCAGGGAAGCCACGTGGGGCGGAGTGTGGGGGAGGAAGGGGGCGGTCAGCCATGTGGAACAGTGAGGAGACAAGAGGGGACGGGGCACGGAGAGGCCATCGGATCCGGTGACACGAGCTCATTGGCGGCCCGCGAGAACAAAAGTGAACCCAGAAGGACACTCACTGGTCGGCAAGGGGAAGCCAGGTGGAGATTCGAAATTTATGGCAGACAGTCTGCAGAAAGGATAAATTGCCCCTGAGGGACCGTGAGCTAATTGTATCACGTGGTGCGCCTCGGGCAGGGACAGTCTAGCGGCACAAAACAGAAGCCCACTTGCGCGAGCTCCAGTAAAAAGGGAGAATTTATGGGAAGAACAGGAGGCTACCTCGGAGATTCAAGGGCAGGAAGTGCGGCCGGCCTCTGGGGAAGGGAACCCGCAACTGGGGGGCCGGCAGGCACCTTGGCAGCCCTCTCCTCTCCCGCTCCGTGTCGGAGGCTCTGAGCTCTCTGATGGCTGCTTTCCTCCGAGGACCTTCTTCCTTCCCGGCTCCCGGTGCTGCTCTGTGCCCAAGGTGGAAGGTGGCTGCTGCGGGTGACCCTCCTCGCTGCGTTCACTCCGCCCTCCCCTGAGCCCACAACTGTGCCTGGCGCACAGCGTTCAAGCAGCCCACGGAGACTGCCTGGAACTGCCTAGGTGCGCCCCCCGCCCCGGCCAAGTTCCTGGGAGGGCTTCTAATTGGTCTGGTTGGGTCAGGTGCCCCTCCCTTACCCAATCAGCTGTGGCCGAGGGGAGGGTCTCGTGCCCTCGGCGGGGGGGGGGCCCTTAGAGGGGACTGAGAAGCAGCATCTCTGGGAAGGGGGGCCAAGCAGGTTCTTGAAGAAGGGAACGTGGTGGCTGTCGTACTTCGATGTTCCAGAAAAGCCGAAGGCCTCTGATCTGCCTGGAACGGAAAGAGACTGGTGAGGTCAGGCTGCACTTTAATGGGGGCCAATAAACGCCTCCCTGGAGGCCACAAGGGGCGAGGTGTGTGTTCCCACAGACAAACAGCATTCCTAAAAAGAGATTTTTCCGTGCTTCCCTCGCTCCCCTCCACCCTACCACCGCCCCCTCCCCCCCACACACCCAGGCCCAGGGATCTCACCCAAAGAGCTCAGCCCGGTCTCTCCCAACATCCAGGACATTTCCCCACCCTCCACTCTCGTGTTCTTGGATGTAGCCCGACTCCTTTGTTTCCTTCAACTACGGCCCCAAATGAGAAGAGCTAGGCAGGAGGGGGGCTGTGGGACATCGGGCAGCGACAATTACCCTGCTTAGAATGGCCCTGACCACAGGCACGTGGATCAGGCAGGGTCTCAACAGGAAGCAATTAGGATAGTTTGAGAAGTATTTATGTACAAAGGGCCCATCAACAGAGCTGTGGGTGTAGGGTAACCACAGGGTTCGCCAAGAAGCAGAAACTGTTAGCACCCGACTTGTTACCACCCTGGACCAAAGGAACAGGAGGAGGTCATGGTTACCCAAACTTCAAAGGGGGACAGAGGTGAGTAGAGAAGGAGCAGAGGGGCGCCTGGGTGGCTCCGTCGGTTAAGCGTCTGACTCTTCCGCTCAGGTCCTGATCTCGTGGCTCATGGGTTCAAGCCCGCCGTGGGCTCCTCCAAGGTAAGCCTCTGCCCTTTGGCGTTTTGTTATGAGCGCGCGACCCGCCGCACGGCTCACGCTTCCCACCCGCGCCTGCTGATGCCCTCGTGAATTCCGTGGTGCCTATTTCTTTCTCGCATTGGCAGCGCGGTGGCCCTCGCATTCTTAAGGCAAAGGTTTGGAGGGAGGAGGAAAGAAAAAAGAATGAAATCCGAAATGCTCCAAAGACGAAGGCCGAATCGTGCCCTAGCTATTTTTCACATCCTCAGCGGGAAGTGTGCACAGCGAGCCTTACCGTCTTCTTTATTGCGGCCTTTGTACCGGTAATAAAAATACCCATAGCTGGCACGTGCACTTCTTTAAAGTTTACCGAGTGGTTTATATGCGTTATCTCATCAGATCCCCTCAACGACCCTGTAAGGTACACCGTATTGGGGCGCCGGGGTGGCTCTGTCGGTTAAGCCTCTGACTTTGGCTCAGGTCATGATCTCACGATTCGTGGGTTCAGGCCCCGCATCGGGTTCTGTGCTGACAGCTGGGAGCCTGCTTGGGATTCTCTCTCTCTCCTTCTCTCTGTCTCTGCCTGTCCCCGTGCCCCTCTCTATCTCTCAAAATAAAAAGTAAACTTTTTTTTTTTTTTTAAAGAAAAGAAAGGTACACTGCAGTATCTTCCCAATTTTACAGACCGGGCTCAGAGAGGTTAGGTGAATTGCCCAAGGTCACTCCACTGCCCATTGTCAGAAGGCCTCTCGGGACTGTTCCTTGCTGGGCTTACTGTCCAGATTTGGGAACTCCAACTTTCAAGAGGCTAAATAGCTGGGCCAGGAACCTGAGCAAACGGGCCAGAATGGGTGCCCAGGAACTCTGCTGCTGGAGCACGGGGACCCTTTGTTTTCTGCTGCCACCTCCTGGATCACCATCACCCCTTTCCTCTCTCTGCTCGGCTCTGCTTCAACTACAAGCAGAACGGGATGGTGGGGAGGGGGGATGCCCTCCCTGCTCATTGCAAAACCGTATAATAATGGGAGGATTTTAAAACTGGGTTCACGGGGTGCCTGGCTGGATCAGTTGGAGGAGTGTGCAACTCTTGATCTCGGGGCTGTGGCTTCGAGTCCCACATTGGGTATAGAGACTACTAAAAACATAAATAAACTTAAAAAACATTGCATTTGGGGCGCCTGGGTGGCTCAGTCGGTTAAGCATGCAACTTCAGCTCAGGTCATGATCTCAGAGCTTGTGAGTTCGAGCCCCGCGTCGGGCTCTGGGCCGACAGCTCGGAGCCTGGAGCCTGCCTCGGATTCTGTGTCTCCCTCTCTTTCTGCCCCTCCCCTGCTCGCGCTCGGTCTCTGTGTCTCTCAAAAAAAATAAACAAAAACCATTGAATTCACTTCTGAATTCACTTGCTATAGCATGGATGAACCTTGAAGACATGCTAAGTGAAATAGGTTGGTCACAAAGAGATAAATGTTATATAATTTCACTCATATTAGGTACTTAAAGTAGTCAAATTCATAGAGATGGGAAATAGAATGGGGGTCACCAGGGCCTGGGTGGGGAGGGAAGAATGGGGAGTTTGTGTTTAATGACAGAGTTTCAGTTTGGCAAGATGAAAAAAGTTCTGGAAATGGTGGTGACAGTTGCACAACCGTGTGAAAGCGCTTAATGTCACTGAGCTGTACGCTTCAAAATGGTTAAAATGGCAAATTTCATGTTATGTGTATTTTACGCACAATTTGTTTACAAAGTTTATTTTGAGAGCGGGGGAGGGGCAGAGAGAGGGAGAGAGAGAGAGAGTCCCAAGCAGGCTCCGCACCGTCAGCTCAGAGCCTGATGAGGGGCTCGTGCTCACAAACCAGGAGATCGTGACCTGAGCCAAGATCAAGAGTTGGACGCTTATTCGACTGAGCCCCCCCCCCCCACCGGGGTCCCTCTGCCATTTTCTGAAAACTGAATCTGTAAACCTTCAGTGAGCATGTAGTATGTGCCCTGTGCTAGGAATTCAAAGCCATAGAGCATCAGCCCTACCTTCAAGGACCGGTCAGTGCCGTGAGGCAAAGCAACATACTCGGTGCCACGTGGAAAGTGTAATAACGCGGCTGAGGGAGGAGGACAGCCGGGGGGCTCCGTTGCAGGGGAGAGGGGAGGGGGCACAGCGAAGCCCTCCCGAAGGAAGTAGTGTCCTCGCGGGACGGTCCAGGAACGGAGATGCCTTGACGTGTGTGAAAGAGAGGTTGAACAGAACGTGGAAGAGCTGGGGGTGCGGAACATTCCAAGCAGGCTAATATAGAGGTGTGAGATAGCATGCTGCTAAGCCTCTTCTCTTTTATTCGTGGGAATGCAGCTAAATCCACCAATAGGTCTGTGACAGTGCTTCTCAGACCATCTGTGGTGAAAAACGTGCGTGTGGGGTGTGTGTGTGTGTGTGTGTGTGTGTGTGTGTGTGTTTAATTTCCTGTTCAATAAGAGTCCACTCATCACCGGCCTGGATGTTACAAGGTCAAGTTGCTTTCAAGGTTTCAGAATGGCTACTCTTACGCTTATCTTACTGTGGACTAGCACGGGCCACAGACCACACTCTGAGTACCGCTCGTCTATAAGAGGGTGAGTCCCTTAAAGGGAGGAACCACTTTTATTGTAACCATCCTGTGCGTGCCCCTTCAGATTTTTAGCAGGACCACCCGAAAGAAGCCCTCTCCTTGCCCAGGAAGGGATGCCCACTTGTTAATTAGCTAGTGTTTTGAATATGGAAAGCTCTGCCAGCATTAAATATTATTATTATTATTAGCCTCGTGTCCACTATAGTAGATGTCATTTAATTAGAACGGCATAATAGGCAAATCTGCCTTAATTGGCTGGGATGTGGCTAAGAAACCATTTCACGTCTGTGTCTTCGTTCTCTGGTCTGTGGCCATCACATCACATTCTCTGGCAATGGGTCATTTTGGAGACCTTGGGCAGGGTTCAGGGAAGGTTATCTGGCTACTGATTAACACTTAATTAGCACCTTTTTCATGTAGCACAGCAGTGACTTTGTAAATTTAAAAATTTCAGGGGACCACTTAATGTGGAATTAAAGTACAAGTGCAATATTTAAGATGCATGAAATTGTTTTACACATTACAGCATTAACTAGCTCTTAATTTATGCGGCGCATGCCAGAGAAGGGCAATTAAAGTGTAGCAGGGAAAAAAAAAATTATAGATCTCTGTGTTGTCCTGTCTTTTCCTCTAACGATGCTTTTGAAGGCTTTCGCTACATCTGTATCTCGACTCCTGTTCGAGCCTTAGGAGTAAATGGCAAATTCTGAGGCCCTTTTGCCACCACAGGAATTGGCATTGTCTTTAACCTGAAACTATCTCCAATCAAGTCCTTGCAGGGCCTAGAAATCTACCCTGACCTTAGTGATTGCTCCAGGGATAGGTATGTAACCCAAGTAGAGCCAGTGAGATGTCAGGAAGCATGTGCTGGAGCCTTATGGGAAAGTGAGGCTAACGGCACCCTCCTTGGTAGCTATCGGAAGGAGTGAGTCCCTTTTCCCCTGGCCAGTGTGAGGATGTGAGGTCTGGAAGGGTGGCAGCCATTTTGTAAGCAATCTACAGCTGGAGGGGGGCCGTTGTTTGGAATTTGGCAATGAAGCCAACACCACGCAGGGCCGTGTGGCAAGTTACCCTGGGAGACACGGGAGACACGGGACTGGGACTTGTCTGAAGGCCATCTGACTTTGGGACTTTTGAATTATGTTGGAGCCTATAAATATACTGCCCATTGCCTCTTTGATTATTGATGCTGTTCCCTTTGGCTGGAATTCTCTTCCCTTCCTTCACGGCCATCCTTCACGGCCAAGTCCAAATGCCACCCCTCTAAGAAACTTGCCTTGATGTGAACCATGCTTGAGATGGGCAGAACCATGCCCCCCTCCTCTGGATGCTAATGCCCCTTACTTGAACTTCTCGTTCGGCAAGGAGCACAGGCCGCCCTAAAAAGCGTGCAGCTGCAAATGTGACTCTCCATGTCCCCTGGGAGGACCTAAGCTCTTGCTTCGTCTGTCCGCAGCCTTAGTATCGCACTGGACACACCGAATCTGCAAAGCGCCACAATCCCGTTCCTAGAAAGGAACGTTAATATTGGGACAGCATCGTCAGAAACGGAGAAAGCGCATACGAGCATATGGTCTTCTTAGCTAAAGCCAGACGAAAAGAAACTGGGTAAAAGCTGCAGCTGGGTGGGTCCCTGGGCCACTGCAGCTGTTGAGGGCAAGCGAGGACTTGCCTTGAGGGGGAGGAGTCACAGGCGCGAGCCAGTTAGAATATTCGTCAGTCCCTCTGTGTATAACTTACACAGAGGGATACAGTCTCCAGCGCAAAGTCAAGGGCTAGGAAAAGTAAAAGTTTCTCTGTCATCTCCTCCTCCCCACACTCCATGTCCTCCGTGGCTGATACGTGCCTGAGCTGCTCTGATCCCCTCCTCCCCCTCCACCCCCCACAGTCGACAGCCCCCCCCACCCCCTCTCCACCGCCCACCCGGCCAACAGCTGAGCAAGACTGTGGCACTCGGGGCTGGACGTTTCCCCGTTTCCCCGGGAACGCAAGCCCTCCCCCAATGGCACCCTTTGCTCTGGGCTCCCAGAGACTTTTCAGAGCTGCATTGCCACCTGCCGGCTCCCCCTGCCCAGTCCCGCTTCTGCCCTTCTCCCTTGCCGGGTGCTCCTCCCAGTACACCCTTGGCGCTCCCAACTCCATCTCAGCACCTGCCTCCCTGGGAACCCAACCTGCGACACCTCCCAGAGGTAACAACTTCTAGCTCCCGGGTGTGGATTCTTCCACACACGTCTTCCTGTTCATCTGTGTACATGTATGTGCATATACCACGTAAAGATTTGTTGTCAGTCCTTTCGTTTTTACCCAAATGGGACTGTATTGTGTATGTGAATCATCCTACAATTTAAAATTGTAGCACATCTCCACGAACAGTAGATATCAGTGCACATAGGCACGTCTTTCTTTTTTTGTTTTAAATGTTTATTTATTTTGAGAGAGAGAGGGAGGGGGGGAGGGGCAGAGAGCAAGAGCGAGCGAGTGAGAGAGAGAGAGAGAGAGAGAGAGAGAGAGAGAATCCCAAGCAGGCTCCATACTGTCAGCGCAGAGCCCAACGTGGGGCTGGATCGCACAAACAGTGAGATCATGACCTGAGCCGAGATCAAGAGTCAGATGCTTGACCGACTGAGCCACCCAGGCGCTCTGCATGTCGTTCTTTTTATTTGCTGTATATTATGCTATACTATGGTGAGCCCATTGTTTGCTTAAGCATTCTTCTGCTGGTGGACATTTGCATAGTTACTCTTTTCTCTTGTTCCTAATAATGCTGCTGGGAAGGTGATATAAATGGATTTCAAATGAACCGAACGTTATTCCAAGCAGTAGAAACCATGAACCTGTGTCAGTCATGCCTTTTGTTTCCTGTGTTCTGATGCTTTGATATCTGGGGCCGTGCTGACCTGGAAGGAAGGGACTACCCGTCCCAGGATTAGCCAATTTCTGGAGACAGTAGACAACTCGCCCTGGAGTGCACCTTTCAAATGCAAACCAACCAGCGCAGACCCCACACCCCTAACCACCTCCTCTATCAGGCTGTCACATTCCTGGGCACCATCCACTTACCCTAATCAGACAACTAGGGACCCCTCTGTGCCCCAGAGCCCACTGAGATTATTCTAGCTAGCCAGCCCCAAACCTGCTTACCCCGCCTCGCCCGCTCCTTCCCTGGGAAACTACATGAAAGGCTCTTGCCCACGGGATCCCCCTCTCCCTCAGCCTCCTAACAGACCCTAGTGCCACCCCGTGCAGCCCCCGTGGCCTGGCGAGCCTCCTCCTCTTGAGATTTGTAAGCACGACCAATTCTCTTCTCTATGGCGGTCCCCTCCTGATCTGTTGGCCTCACCATACCTGAATAATAATAAAGCCTATATTTCAAAACAGGACCTAGAGCTGGCAAGGTGGAACCAACATTTTCTTTTTCTCCCTAAGGTTCCAGAATGCTTTAGTTCGTGAGCTCTGCCTGGGCAAACGCGAAGTGCCAAATGTGCTTGTTCCTTAAGTCAGACACAAGAGAGAACTTCCTGCTAGTAAGCAAGGCCACCTGAAACACGCTGTGCGTGGAGCGGCTTGAAAACAGTGTCGTCAACAGCAACAACAACCCTCGTGAGCCAATTCCCCGCGGAGCGGAGGCAGGGACTGAGGCGATCAGCTGTCTCCCGCAGGCTGAGGGCTTTGGGAATTCACCACTCACCAGGGCACGTCCCCGCCCCTTGTGGAAGGAGGCCACGAGGGTCCCAGCGGCCAGGCCGCCGCCGCCGTCCCTGCAGGCAGCTGAGGTCATGCTCACCTGAGAGGGGAGTAGGGATGGGCGGATCGCCCTCTCTGTTGCCCTGGGGCTCTGGGCCCCATGACGTGGGGCATCCTGGCGGAGGCTAGCCTGTGTTCACAGCTGCCTGCCGGGAGCCGGAGCCTGTCAGCTCGAGCGGCAGCGAGGGAAGACGTTTCTGACACAAAACCCCAGGGGAATCCACGGAGGAGCTGGGCTGTCATTACTTATTAACAATGGGCCTGATCCCCAGCCAGGCAGGCCCAGGGAAATAGCCTGTGGGGAGGCCAGCCTCCCCCCTGCGAGGTGGATTAACACTTTCTGGGCAGGAGGGAGCTGTTTGGGGGGTCAGTTGTCACATTTTGCATGTAAGAGGGACCATTCTTTACATATTAGACACAGGCGTACTCTTCTTGCCTTCCCCTCCCCCTCTGTGTCTGCCTTCTCCTCTGTTCCCTGCCCCCTCGGGTTCTAAGCCGGCAAACCCACAGGATGTGGGAGGCTGTGCTCACAGGGAAAAGGAAGATTTGAGAACGCACACAGCCAGAAACCTAAGTCTAATGCCTGCAGAACCGGCCCGCGGGCGGGGGGCGGGGGGGGGGGAGGGGAAGTGGTGGGAAACAGGGAGAGGCAGGTGGAGCTTGGCTGGCTGGTCGTTAAAGCTGGTTATTGCCCCCTTTTCTCCCCCCTCGGGGGTCCTGGGCTCCAGTGCCAGCATTGCTCGGTCCCAGCTCCGCAATCTCAGGTGGGCAGAGTGACCCGCCCCCTGATGCTGCAGGTGGGTTTTCCGGAGCAGCAGACGCTGAGACAGAGACTGGCACGCAGGGAATTTGGGTGGGGGGGGGCGTGGGGGGAGCACTCCTAGGATCAGTACCCAGAGGAGGAAGGAACTGGAAGCAGAAGCGGGCAGAGGCAAAGACTGAACTGCAATGCTAGCCCGACCGACCGAAGCCTCAGCTGACCCCACGGCGGGGCTCTGGAGCTCGGGTGCCTGTTCAGAGCAGTTCTGAGTTGGGCTTGGAGGGACGAGCCTTGAGTGGATCAGCCCCTGGCAGGGGGTGCTGCTCCGGAAGCTGGCATGACCCTGGGCACGGTGGTTCCGTCAGCCTAGGGGAAGGGCTGACAGCTGAGGGCAAGCTTCAGACGGTATCTCCGCAGCGGAGGGTGTAAGTGCTTCTGAGCACAGCAGTCCACAAACATCCTGCCTCCCGGGAGCACGACAGGGGCATTCCTCAGGATTCCTGCCTCCCCAGAGGCCAGCCTGGCCTCCTTTCCTGCAGCATCTCCTCCCATCCTTCCTGCCAGCCTCCTCCCGTCTCTCTCCCCACCCTCCCCATCCCTCCTTTCCTCCCTCCTCCCCTCCCTCCTCCTGTTCTTCCTGCCGCCCCTCAGATGCAGCAGCCATCACAGAGGTTTACAAAGTGTTAACGGCCTTCCAATCTGGTGGGGCCAGTGCAAGTTTACAAGGAAGCCGGAGTGCCCTAATTGAGGTGGAAGGGTCAGGAAGCCCCTCCTTCGGGCCACTGTTGTCTTGCTATAAAACACTCTGTAATCCGTAAAGAGCTGGCTGGCTGAACCAGGAGCATTTTTTCCCCCTCTCTAATTGGGCGCTTCCAAACTTCACCACAGGGGGTGCTAAATTGTCGTCGGTGCTTTCTGTTTTATTTGTGTCAACAGGAGCAGGAAACGCATGGTCGTTATGTGGGGCGTAATGTAAAGTCAATTCCGCGTGCCTCATTTGGTATGTAGGTAGGTAAGTGTTGGGTTTCATCTGCTTTAGGAGACGGCGGCGGGCCTAATTGGGGACACGCATTTAGGAAACGGTCAGTTAGCATTTTTTCCCAAGTCCACACTCTCGGGCGCACACCGTGACCCGTGCTTCAATCAGCCCCAGAGGTTTTGTTCGTTAGCATAAAGCGCGTTAGGAATGAGTTCGCGCTCGTGAACGTAGTGGCTTTCGAGAGGGGTGTCTTGGCTGCGAACAGGAGCGGGGCTCCAGCCGGTGCAGGTGCAGAGGTGGAAAACCTGGCCCGCCCTGCGGTTTGTTCTGGTAGGAATGGCACGCGGGCTTGATGCCTAAGTGATCCTGCGCGAATCCAGCCGCGGATTTGGTGGACTTTGCGCCCCTGGAGTTCGACCAGAAGGTTAGAGAAGCCCGCCCGCAGGAATCCCCTCGTAGTTGCCTCAGGCAGACTTTTCTCTGCGAGGCAGAGGCAGGCGCAGTTGGAGCTCTTAAAAAGAGGGCGGGAACTTCACGGGATTTCCAGAACAAGTGATATGACTGCTTTGCTCAGCTTGCTCCGAACTTGGCTGAGGACTTCGTTTCATGGTAACCTGGTGGCACGGTCGGGGTGGGACGCTATGCCCTCACCCACCTCTAACTACTTAAGGCTACAGAGATTTTCCAAAAAGAGCCTAATCGTTTTTGCAAGACCACACTGGCTTAGGTCAACTTGCACCAGCCTAGAATCCCACCCCAGATCCTCTATAAAACCTTAATCAGCTGTGAATTCCCACCTCCCCCCATCGATAACCACTGTGTTCCTCAATGTGTTCTCACAGGTATGATCAGGGTCTAATACTTGTGTCCTCTGTCATAAGAAGTTGCCAGAACCGTAAGTATTGTTTTCTTTAAATATCTATTTCGCTTTTTTGAAGATTTTATTTCGTTATTTTTGAGAGTGGGAGAGCGCGTGTGCGGGTGCGTGAGCAGGGGAGGGGCAGAGAAAGGGAGAGAGAAAATCCCAAGCGGGCTCCGCACAGAGCCCGACGTGGGGCTCCATCTCATAAACCGTGAAATCCTGACCTGGGCTGAAATCAAGAGCCGGACACGCAACCGACTAAGTCCCCCAGGTGCCCCTGTTTTCTTAAACCACTCCAAAACAGGTTGGATTCACAAATTGGAGACTGATGTCTTGGGGCCGGGGGTGGGGTAAAAAAAAAAAAAAATCAGTGCTCAGAAGCGTCCACAGCTTTTCTAGTATTTCTCGATGTCTCAGCAAGGAAGCCCCTGGCATTCACTACTCAGTAGAAGTATTTATTAAGGGCTGGTGTGCCTGAGCGCTGGGGCAGACGCAGTATGGACCGAACTGCATGGACGTGGCCCCTCATGTCTCCACGTTTACAATTCAGGATGGACGATGCCGCGATGAAGCTACTTTAGGAGCACCGGCCAAACACACACACATCCTGCACGCAATTAGATAATCAACGTGCAACACGTTGAGGAGGAGATTAGATTAGATACGTACATCTGATGGCTCAGATTCCTGGTTGCCTGTGAGGAATAGAACCAGGGCTGCGGGTTACATTCTCAGCTTGAGTTCCATCTTCTCTCCCTCAGCCTGGCCCTCAGGGGCAGAGTCAGTATCACTAAGGAAAGCGATGGTTCTCAGCCAGTAGTAATATACTCACCTGTGTGAGGCAAACCGCAATGCCCAAGACCTTAGAGCACAACATTGGTTCCGAGAGTCCTTCAGCCCTTTTAGTTGACGGAAAGAAATGTTTTTCTTCCCGAAGAAAGAGAAATGCCTAAGGAGATTGCCGCCACCCTCACCCATCCGTGTTCTTTCTGCCTTTGAAAGCCACTATAAGGATATGAGGTATTGGAGCAGCAGCAGCTATTTTGTGACCATGAGGAGATGACAGCACAGAAAGGTAGAAAGAGCCTGGGTCCTCGATGACCTCTTGGGCCACTGAACTGGAGACCACCTGCCTCTGAGTTTCTTGTTGTATGAGATATTAATATACCCTTATTGCTTAAATTACTTTTTGTTGGATCCTCTGCCGAGAGCATCCTAATGGGTGCAATCCCCATTTAATTGAGAAAGCTAAGGCTCAGAGAGATTGAGTCATAGAGCTAGTGGCAGAGATGGGCCTAGAATCCAGGAATCCCAGTTTCATTCAGGGCACTCTTCTCTGCCTTGGAACCCCACAGAGTCTTAGGAACCCCCTGGGGCCCCCTCAAAGCCAAGGGTACCTGTGATTAGGCTCTGTGCCCCTGCCTCCCTTCCCCCGCCGAAACCAGAGCCTCGTGGCTTTTATGTGATTTGCCTCATTGGCTTCTCACTAACATTCTGTTTGAAACAAAGGCTATGAGGCTTAGAAATATTTCGAAACCACTGTCTTCAATTAACAACAGTGGCCAGCTCTTTGCCCCACCACAGGGGAAATTGTAAAGAAAGTGTCTTTTCTAAGAGGAAACCTACAAGTGCACTTCTGAAGCATATGCAGGCAGACGTGCTGCTCACTTGATTTTGTCATCCTCTTAGGCTCTCCCAGGTTATCAGGCACAGAGACACAATGAGGCTAGCACAGGTGCTGGGGGGGGGGGGTTACAGAAGCCCCTGGGGGGCTGAGCGTGAGCAAAAGCTCCCGCCTTGGTTCTGGAAATGTCAGCAGCCAGAGCCAGACTTGTCATCTGGCCACGTCCTTGGCTGCTCCAGACTCTGGGGCTGCCTCCATCCCTGAGACCCAGCTTCTCTTGGCTCCCAGCACTCCCTCTCAAGGGTGTCCAGAGTTGGAAACCTGCCCCAGAGCCGATCTGATCCGTTGGGCTTTTCGCCACGCGGCATGGGCCCGCTGGCCTTGCTCGGGCTGGACAGAGCTCTCAAGCCAGGGCACCTTCTGTCTTTCCCAGGGTGCGGATTCCTGATCTAATCAATGCTAACAGGATAACAGAGGTCAATGACACAAAACAGGTGGTAGCTTATGCAAAAAGAACCTGGCTCTTCTCAAAATGGGGGCATGAGCATTGCAAGCCTCTGCCGCTTAATCAGCCCCGTTACAGCCTCACGCGAATGGCCAGGCGCTGCCTTTTCTTTCCTCCCCCTCTCCTCCCTTCCTCCTCCTTTCTTTCCTCCCTGTCCTCCCCTCCCTTCCTCTTCTCTTTCATTGAGTATCAGTTTCTTCCATGCTTGCTGTTCCAGGCATCTATTGCTACATAATAAGTGACGCCCCCGCCCCCAGATCTAGTGGCTTCAAAAGAAGACTCTTATTATAGCTCACAACTTGGGGGGTCAGAATTTGGGCAGGGCTCAACGGGGTGATTCTTTTGCTTCTCATGGCATCTGCTGCGATCGCTCAGTGGTATTTGCTAGCAACTTGACTGGTCTAGAGGGTCAAGGTGGACCACGTCTGGTGCCTTGGCAGGAAAGTCCACAAGGCTAGGCTTCCAGGGCTGCTCTCCCTGTTCACGCCACCTCAGGGGCTCTCCACACAGTGTGTCTGGGGGCGGGGGGACTTCTTTCGTGGCAGCTGTAAGAGTGAGTATTCCAAGAGACAGGAAGTGGAACCTGCCAGGCTCTTAAGGTGCAGTGTTCCTTCCGCCATATTTTATTGGTCAAAGAAGTCACAGAGCCCCCCCAGGTTTAAGGGAGAGGAAGGTCTAGGGATACCTGGGTGGCTCAGTTGGTTAAACGTCCGACCCTTGATCTTGGCTCAGCTCATGATCTCACGGCTTGTGAGACTGAGCCCTGAGCCAGGCTCTGCACTGACAGTGTGGAGCCTGCTCGGGGTTCTCTCTGTCCCTCTCTCTCTTTCTGCCCCTCCCCCCCCAAAATAAATAAATAAACTTAAAAAAAGAAAAGGAAGGGGAACGTCTAGACTCCTTCCTCGTGATGAGAGGGGGATCTGAGGGTAGATTTCCCCATTTCCTTAAGTTTCGAGGGAAATTCTGCCCTTGTGATGGTGGTGGATGGGGGTGGTGGAGAGAACCGGGCAGGGCAGGAATGCTGTCAGCAGGGGACTTCGGCTGGGGGGTGAGATCCAGGAGAGAAGAAGCTGCACCTAAGATGACTGGGGCTAGGAAGGGGTGCTCTGTGGGCCGGGGAGGTGATGGGGGGGAAGGTGCTGTTGGCAGTTGTCAGGCGAAGGGAGGACCTTGCAACTGTCTTAGTCTCAGTTTCCCCTAAAAGCAGAGCCTAACACAAAGACTTGGGTGTAGGTGCTTTGGGGAGGTGACCCCAAGAAGCGCAGTCAGGGGCTGGGGAAGAGACACAGGCAGGGGAAGGAAACACATAAATAAGGGGCGTGTGGAGGAGCAGGTGGGCATCTGCAGCTTCATTGTGCCAAAGCCCCCAGGAGACTCTGGGGGGGAGGGGGGTCCTTCTCCAGAGTTGTTGACCCAAGAGCAGTGAAGCTATGCTATTTATGCACTAGCTTCCTTCCCTCATCAATCAAGAGTTGATCCTAGGGGGGGCGCCTAGGTGGCTCAGTCGGTTGAGCGACCAACTTCGGTGCAGGTCGTGATCTCATGGTTTGTGAGTTCAAGCCCCACGTCGGGCTCTCAGCTCTTAGAGCAGAGCCTGCTTTGGGTCCTCTGTCCGCCTCTCTCTGCTCCTCCCCTGCTTGCTCTCTCTCTCTCTCTCTCTCTCTCCCTCTAAAATAAATAAACGTTTAAAAAAAAAGAGTTGGGGCACCTGGGTGGCTCAGTCGGTTAAGCATCCGACTTCGGCTCAGGTCATGATCTTGCAGTTTGTGAGTTCAAGCCCCGCATCGGGCTCTGTCTGTGCTGACAGCTCAGAGCCTGGAGCCTGTTTTGGATTCTGTGTCTCCCTCTCTCTGCCCCTTCCCCACTCATGCTCTGTCTCTCTCTGTCTCTCAAAAATGAATAAATGTTAAAAAAAATTTTTTTTTTTTAAAAGAGTTGATCCTAGGGTGTTAAGCTCCCAGCACTTTTGCCCTACTCTGTACCAGTGACCAGCCCAGGACAGTCACTGTGTCCAGGAGCCGCCTGTCGGTGGCCTCCAGGGTGGCTAAGGAGTTGTGGGCAGGGCCCTGACAATGTCTGCTGAGACTGTGTATGATGAGAATCTGTATTTCTTCTGCAGTGGATTGTGCCGGGGTACCCGTCACACTGTATCCGTGTTAAAGTTGCCCCCCACCCCGGATGTGCAATGTAAGCCTCTCCCCCACCCTCCTGCGAATCCATTGTTACAACCCGCATGGCCTACACATGCGTTGGGAGCCAGCAGAGTCTCTCTGGGGTACACCAAGAACGCTGAGCCTTAAGTCAAGGTTGGCTCTGAGTCAAAATAAAGACTCGGGTGTCTCCTTACAAGTGCTGTCTCCTTACGGCCCAGAGTCCAGGAGCAAGGGAAGGAAGCACCTTCAGAAATATGAGGCCAACCTCCGAGACTCCCTCTTGTGTCTTCTAGGACTTATTCACCCTTCGTGAGCTCCATTTGGTCAGCCAGTCCAAGACCATAACTTTCCCAACGCCCGCCTCCCGTGGCCCTCCTGCCCCTGCCCCGCAGCCCCATGGGGAGCGGAAGGGGAGTCAGATGTCAAGCCCTGCACCCCAGTGTCGAGCCCCGTCTCTGCCATTCCCTAGCTGTGTGACACAGAGGAAGTAACTCGACCCCTCTGAGTATCTATCTCCCCATCTAAGGTCATGACTCGGGCCTCTGAAACCCTAGCAGGCTGTGAGCCAGTGCGTATCCGTGAACACCGAGGAGTTAAACATGCTGTATGAACTGAAAGCTTCCGCGTGGTTGTGGCTGTTAGGGCGACGTAGAGTGCTTGCGGAATGGTCTCAGTCTTGGCTTATTCTCCTTGCGTCGGAGCCCCCGCCGCGGGCGCTCTGGCCCTGCCCCCCCCCCCCCCCGGTCCCCCCTCCAGCAGGATCTCTGTGTCTTCGGTTTCTCCACCAAACCCAAACTGAGAGCTCTGCTTTTCTAGTGGTCTCTTCTCGATAGGGGAGAAGGGGCCCCCACCCCTAGCTCACGCACGTGCCCTGAGATGCCTTGGGCCAGGAGCAGGCAAACCCCGGGGAGTGGGGGGGCTCTGTTCACCAGTTCATGCCCGCACCCTGTTGTGCATAGACTCTGATGGGTGGTTTAAGACAGGTAGGCCTTACTGTTCCAACTGCCCTCAGTTAGGGGGACTTTTCAACTGCTCTGGTTCTAAAATTATCTCTAGGCAGCTGCTTCCTCAGGATGCTCTTGGCTGCGATTGGCAGAAAGCCCCCAGACAGGGAGGTCCCCGAGATGGTTCTTCAAGGCCCCTCTTCTCTGTGATCCTCTTGACCCTGCCTTGCTGGGCCTATGTGTTGGTTTTGGGACCAGTTGGATGCAAACACACACACCTCTACTAGCAAAGAACTGTCCCAGCCACAGATCATATTCAAAACATTCAACAACCAGTACAGCAGGGCACTGACCAGTGAGGAAAAAGTCCCGCTGTACCGGGTTAGGCCTGCAGAATATCAGGGGTGTTTCCAGACTTGCCTTCCCAGGAATAAGGGAGCCCCCACCCCCGCCCCCACCCCCAAAACCAGTTTCTGGCGGATTACCATTGATTGGGTTAGAACGGTAAAGATTTGCCTCCCAACTGGGCAGACATTTGAATTAGATTTGGGTTTGTTTAGCAGGTTGGAAGTTAGGGAGGCCATCGATCTCACCTGCTCCCCAGGCTCACGCACCCCCACGGCCAACCCTCCAAAATCACAGGCTCCTTATGCTGGCCTCGGCCCCACTGTGAAATCTGACCTGAGCATTTGGGTTTTGGCCCCTTGCTTCCTCCGGCAACTGCCAACCGCCGCTTTGTGCTTTTTATGCCATTGATCTTTATCATCTCCGCAAAGCATGAGCTAAGTGCTCTTCAGTTCAATTAGGCCCATTTCATGGACGCGCAAACTGAACACTTCTAAATGAGTCCTTTGGAAGAGCCTAGGATAAGGTTAATCCAAGAGGGTTTGCGACCAACCAGCAGTTTCTGCCCAACTGCCTGCCTTGCTCCGTCTCTCTAGCTCACACCCTTTCTCCCCCTCTCCTTGGGCTTAATTGATAGGCAAATTATTGAGTGTTTGGCCAGGCTGGGGGCCAGGAAGCTGTTTATAGCCTGCAGATCTTGCCTTTTAGGTTAGGTGGGGACGAGTCTGCCAGCAGCCATCAGATAATGGGCCTCTTCCAGTGACAGGGGCATGATGGATTTCCCCCATTCTTTGATATCAATGCTTTTGTTAGTTTGCATTTTATGCGGTGCCTTTCCTCTCGGCAACTCAAGGCCTTTTGCAGAGTCTTATGTAATGGAAAATCATTCTGCAAGGTAGGCAGACCAGGCAAGGCCAGCATACAGAAAACCGCATTCCTCATACGCACGCACAGCGACCCTGCTGGGGCCCATCTGTGTAGGGGCAGCGACATTCGACATTCGTGGCACTTCGAGACCGTGACAGAACACAGACACAGGCAAAAGGGAACGCGCTTGGCTTTGCTAAGCTCCAAGGGGGCCCCCTCTCCCTGTGCTTGGGTGACTTAAATAAGAAAAGGAGGGGCTTGAAGAGAGAGGTAAGTGAGGGGGGCGGGGGAACGCGGTGCTAATCAAAAGGAAGGAGAAGTCAGTGCGGGAAAAGGTCTCCACAGCATTGGTCATCCGGGAAATGTAAATTCAAACCACTATGTCCACCAGAATGACTAATACATCCAGACAAATCCAAACTAATACTAAGCGCAGGTACGGATATGGAAAGCTGAACAGTAACCCCTAAAGCTGGGTAGACGCTCACCGTATGAGCCAGGAATTCCCCTCCTAGATAAATGCCCGTAGACAGCACGCACATTCACCAAAGACCTGCAAAATAATGCTCACCGCGCCCTTCTCTTAGCCAAAAACTAGGGACAAGTCAGACGTTCAGCAGAAGTAGAATGGACAGGGGCGCCTGGGTGGCTCAGCCGGTTAAGCGTCCGACTTGATTTCGGAGCTCATGATCCCCGGGGTCATGAGATCGAGCCCTGTGTCTGAGCGGATGGCGCAGACCCTGGTTGGGATTGTCTCTCCCACTCTTCCTGCCCCTCCCCCGCGCTCGCTCCCCCCCCCTCTCTCTCTCTCTTTCTCTCAAACTAGAAACAAAAAGGAAGTAGACCATTCTCCCATGCCGAATGTGGGCAAAGTCCAAAACCAGGCTAAAGTAACCTACGGTAACAAAAATCAGAAACGCAGTTACTTGTGGACTGAGAGGCAGGAAGGAACCATCTGAGGGGGTGGTAATGTTCTAGATCTAGATCTCAGTTGAGCCATACACTTAAGACGTGCCTTCATCCCTCCTTCCCTAGAACCATCTGAGGGGGTGGTAATGTTCTAGATCTTGATCTCTGTGCGGTGAACGAAGAAACAGTAGAAATGTGCCGTCTCCCGGTTCTGGGGACGGGGCGACTAACATCAAGGTGTCGGCAGGATTGCTTCCTTCTAAGGGCTACTAGGGAAAAGCTGTTCTAGGTCTCTCTCCTAGGTTCTAGTGGTTTGCGGGCAATTTTTGGTGTTCCTTGGTTTGCGGAAGCGTCACCTTGATCTTGACCTTCATCCTCACGTGGCGTTTTCCCTGTGTGTCCCACCCTCATGACCTCATTTTAACTGGATTACCTCTGTAAAGACCCCGTCTCCAAACGACATTCTGAGGTACTAAGGGGTTCAGACTTCAACATATATTTCTTCCTTTCTAATTTTTTTTTTTTTTTTTAGAGAGAGCGGGCGAGCACAAGTTGGGGAGGGGCGGAGGGAGAGAGAGAATCCCAAGCACGCTCCACGCGCACTGCAGAGCCCAATTCGGGGCTCAAACCCACAAACGGTGAGATCATGACCCAAGCCGAAGTCGGACGCTTAACCGACTGAGCCACGCAGGCGGCCCTGGTTCAAATTCTGAGTCCACTCATGGAACCACACTCTTGTATGACCTTGAGCAAATCGAAGTTATGTTCTTTAAGTCTTGGTACCCCCCTCTCAAAAGGTGGAACTTCATTGCCACTTCCCTGGGTTGTCACAGGGCTCGGCTTCCGTTGCACATGTCAGGTGACTTGTGTTGTGCTTGGTGACAGACAGCACATAAGACATGCAAGGAATTATTTTTTGATCCTAAAAGAGACTCAAGGAAAGCAGAAACTGAGGTCGGGGCTTTGGTAGCTGTACAGAGAGCAGTTTTCAAATGATTAATCGGGTTTTCCAATTATTTCAGTCACACGTGCGTCTGTTTGTTTGTTTGTTTTTAACGCAAACAAATACTGCAGAAGGGTTCAAGGTGACAAGTGTCTCTCGGCGACCTACGCCCTAGGTCTCCGGGCCCACATCCCTAGAATTTTTCCAAGCACATCTATAATACCTGTACATTTAAATTTTTTGAATACACGAATACGGGGCCACAGCAGGTGCTGTCGTGCTCGCTCACGCTCCCTGCGTCACCCCCACCCACCCTGAGAGGCACTTGCAGACTTGTCGCTCAGAGCCTGCTTCTCTCTGCATGTTTCTGCGTGAGCGTGATCGCTGGCCAAGGAGATGCTCCCGGGCACCTCAGGCTGGCTGGAGGTACTGGGGAAGGAATGCCCCTCAAACAGTGAGATCTTTCCCTATCAGCACATATTGGAGGCCTGTTGATGATTACACAGCCTGCGTGCGCCATAACTAATGTAGAGGGAGAGAGAGAGAGAGAGCAAGCGGGGAGGGGGGGGGCAGAGGATCCAAAGCAGGCCTAAAGAGGGCCTGCCCCCCTGAGGATTCTACCCAGGGGTCTCTGCATTTGCGGGGGGCGGTATCCGTGTGCTCTGCGTGCTGGGCAGAGGTCCGCTGTAGCAGAGGGGCTCTTCCTCAGAGTTACTGTCTTCCAGAAGAACCCCCCCACGCCTCACCTCCCATGCCCACACCCCATTGCCACATCTGTGACGTAGGCCTTTGTTTTTCAAGCAAAAGTCCCCAGTTTTCGGATGAAAAACAACTCGTTTCGAGAGCACACACTCCTGAGATCTTCCGGCTGACTGTTGACAAGAAATTCATCTTTGCGAGGCGGGTACGAGGACTGAGTGAGGAGACAGAGAACGGGCCCATGGAGTGTACAGGAAGTGTTCTCTAGAACTTGGTTACTCTGCCCACTCGCGAACACTTACAGTGTTTACCTGACCGTCGGTCTGTTCTGAAAACAAATATTCAAAGCATCAAAATACTTCCTTGTTCCTCTCTTGAGTTCTTTGCTGCCTGCTGGCTGCCCACTTGTGCCCCAGAAAGGTGCCCCAGACCTTGTTCTGGGGACTTGAAGCATCAGAGAGATGAGACGATAAAGGCTGGAGGCAGCAATGGCCGGAACCGCCCAGAAAGCCAAGGGTATTGACCTTGACCGAGGGGAGGGAAGGGGTTCTTCTTTCCCTGTCTCTTCCTTTTGCCTCTTTCTCTTGCTTTTCCTTTTCACCTCCTTTGTTTTCTTTTGTCATTTTGGAGGTGGGGAGACAGGCAGAAGAGACACACACAATAGAACCTCCGGGAAGGGAAGAGATCTGTGAAGGATTGTCCAAAGAGAAACCTTGACCGAGAGGAGGGATGTGATGTGATGTGTGATGCTGTACCTTCTCTCTGTCTGTCTCTGTCTCTGTCTCTCTTTCTCCATCACACATACACAAGCATCAGTTCAGGACGTGAGCCCTGCTGAGAGTCTCTGATGCCCACACCACACCTGACTCCAAAGCCCCTCCACGGGCATCCAGACGGGGGGAGGCAGGGCGGTCGGCCACCTCAGCAACCACACTTGTGAAGGGTGGGCTCGGGGAGAGCTCTGCCTCCCCTGCCTTCGGGGAGGGCCCAGGACTCACCTGGCCTGTGGGGATGTTCTTCTGGCTGCCTGGGGGCGGTCCCAATCCTGGAGGCGTCAGTTATGGGGTCTGGAGAGAGACGCGGCCGAGGGAGCCTTCCAGGCACCCCGGCGGGAGCGGGAAGCTGAATGCTGACCTTGTTGCCAAAGGTGTTCAACTCGAAGGGGACAGTGTCATCAGAAGACCGGGGAAGGCGGTGCTGACCAACAGGCCCACCCGTGTAATCACATAGCCCCAAGTTCTCCTCCTTCATATCTGGGTGGGCCCCCGTGTCTGAAGCCCGCGCCAGACGATTTCCGAACATGCGTGGCCTCCACATCATCTCCCTTCCCTGGCTGCCGCTGCCTCTACCCCCCGCATCACCTCCTTCTCATCCGTCATGCTCCTGCCTCCCCGTCTGGAAAGGCGGAATCAGCAGAGGACCTTCGAGTGGGGACTCTGGAGCCAGGAGGCCTGCCCTGGGATCCCAGCCCTCCCGCTGAGCCACCCGGACGCCTTGCAGGAGTCACTTAACTGCCCCGGGCCCCCGTTGTCTCATCTGGTTCTTCCGAGGGTCAACATCTGGGAAGCGATCCTACCCGTGTCTGACACACGGTCGGCCCCGAATACATGCTTGTTAAAAAAAAACACAAAACATGATTGCACGTCCCCCTTGCGTATGGAACGCAGCATCCTTTCATGGAAGGTTTAGAAGTGATGGGAGGTAATTACATCATGAGCAATTTCAGATGAAAGGTCCTACAATTTCCTAGCCATCTCCCCTCACTAGGCAGCCATGCGTGGCCTTCTCTCTTCTCAGCCGCCTGGGGGGCACCATTTGGGGGTTTCCTTCCCCTCCTTCCCGGGGCCTTTCTCCCTTCAATTCTCCTAGGCCAGCATGGGGGAGCCTCAGCCTGCCTGTGGAAAACTCACAATTCTTATTACTTTGTTCCCAGGCAAGTTATCACCCTTTGTCCCA
The DNA here is from genome assembly GCF_016509475.1 of Prionailurus bengalensis. Classification (NCBI taxonomy): domain Eukaryota; kingdom Metazoa; phylum Chordata; class Mammalia; order Carnivora; family Felidae; genus Prionailurus; species Prionailurus bengalensis. The sequence continues at coordinate 35,811,850 of NC_057361.1, forward strand.
ACCTCTCCGCTCTGGACGCTGCCTGGCTCCGAGCCTTCTTCGTGAAAACAGTGAAATGTTTTCCTGAACAAGAGAACCGTCTCCCCTGGGTCTCTATCCTTGGCGACCTATACGTGATCCTATGTCATTTTTAGGACAGTCCCGTGAGCTGAGCACTGCTATTACCCACTTCATAGCTGAGTAGATAACGGAGGAAAGACATTGTCACGGAACCAGCTCGTCGGCCGTGGAGGGAAATTAGAATCCAACTCTCTGTACCTGCCCCCAAACGCTACCCTGTACTGCCTTTACATACGAAAAAGAAATAAAAATAAAAAGGAAGGAAGGAAAGAAGGAAGGAAGGAAGGAAAAGAAAGAAAAAGAAAGGAAGGAAGGAAGAAAAGAAAGAGAAAGAAAGAAAGAAAGAAAGAAAGAAAAGCTATTTTTAAAAAGACCAGAATTGGGGCGCCTGGGTGGCGCAGTCGGTTAAGCATCCGACTTCAGCCAGGTCACGATCTCGCGGTCCGGGAGTTCGAGCCCCGCGTCGGGCTCTGGGCTGATGGCTCAGAGCCTGGAGCCTGTTTCCGATTCTGTGTCTCCCTCTCTCTCTCTGCCCCTCCCCCGTTCATGCTCTGTCTCTCTCTGTCCCAAAAATAAATAAAAGTTGAAAAAAAAAAAAACCGAAAAAAAAAAAAAGACCAGAATTTCCGCACCTTACTCTCTCTGAGTGACCCTGCTCTGGGTTCAGCTAAAAACACGACTGCTTCTACTATTCTGAAAACAGTATGGTGGTTCCTCAAAACATTAAAAATAGAACTACCATATGATCCAGAAATTCCACTTCTGGGTGTTTATCCAAAAGAATTGAAAGCAGAGACTCAAAGGGATATTTCTCACACCCGTGTTCACAGCAGTCTCATTCACAGCAGCCAAGGAGCGGAAGCGACCTAAGTGTCCATCGATGGTTGAATGAATGGTAAACAAAATGTGGTCACCTGCACAATGGAGTATTATTCAACCTGCGAAAGGAAGAAACTTCTGACACGTGCTACGACAACGGCTTTTAAGCCCTAAAAGCATTCTGCTAAGTGAAATAGGCCAGCTATGAAAGGACAAATACGGCATGACTCCACAGACAGAAAGCCAAGGGCTGTGATGGTAGCGGGGGGGGGTTAAGAGAGGGGGCTCCGGGGTGGCTCAGTTGGTTAAGCCTCCAGCCTCGGCTCAGGTCATGACCTCACAGTTCGTGGGTTCGAGCCCCAGGTCGGGCTCTGTGCTGACAGCTCGGAGCCTGGAGCGTGCTTCCGACTCTGTGTCTCCGGCTCTCCCTGCCCTTCCCCTGCTCGTGCGCTCGCGCGCTCTCTCTCAAACGTTAGAAAATAAATAATAAATAAATCAATAAAGACACAAGGCAGTCAAAAGTGACATTAGAAAATGGTTACGATGGTAAACTTTACAGTATGTGGTTCTTCCTACAATTGAAAGCTTTTAAAAATGAAAAATAAGAATATTCCAAAAACGCCATTGCTTCTGAAAAGCTCCAGGTTGAACCCGCTCTCTGACCTTCCATGATTATTTTGCAATCTTCTTTGCAGAACACGAGTCGTAGACCTTTCGATCTGACTGTACCAGGAAACTGCTCAAGTTTCCCCAGGCTGTCTCCAGGCAAATTGTTTCTTTCTACCTCCTCTCCCCGACCGTGCCTAGTTCAGAGATTCTAAACGCCTTTGGGTCTCCGGCAAATCCGAGAATCTGATAGAAGCTGCCACGTTCTCCCTGCCTCCACACCCCAAATGTACACGTGCAGCGATACAATTAGGTTTCCTTATGATTCGGAGGGTTCCTGGATACCCTGGCACCTCTCCATGGACCCCAGAATGGGGGTCCCTCACATCGCAGAGCCTCCCGGCGTTGGCTCAGAGTTCATTGTTAGTCATCTCCTTTCCTACTCAGTGCACTCAAGGGGAAAGTGAGCTTGTTACAAAAACCAGACTGGTGTTATATTATTTGTGAGACAATTCACTCTAAAACATCTGTATATGTGCAGAGTGGTGTGTGTGTGTGTGTGTGTGTGTGTGTGTGTGTGTGTGTGTGTGTAAGTATATTTACTATAGGGGCAGTAGTTAGCAATTAGAAAAACCTAATCAGGTCAAGATCCCACAGTTCGTGGGCTCGAGCCCCTCATCGGGCTCTGGGCTGACAGCACAGAGCCTGTCTGGGATTCATTCTCTCTCTGTTTCTCTCTCTCTCTCTCTCTCTCTCTCTCTCTCAAAAATAAAATAAATAAACTTGAAAAGAAAAGAAAAGCCTAAGTCAGGAACCTACACTCTAGAAATGGCTGCCTAAATCTACACCAGAGGGGCCCTTCATTAACATAGAGATCTTGGAAATATTAAGATATATGGTTCAAGGTTACAGGTTCCATGCCCTGGTAGGCACAAGGCTAATCTGGAATTTCATTTGGTCCTCTGTCAACTCCCCATTTTCAGAGGACTGTGGTGCCCGATCCCCCCAGAAGTTTGGCTGACCCTGCCACAAGGATATCATCGCGTGTGCCTCAGAGTGAACTCCGCACGCAGAGCGCCCACTGGAACGCCTAAGGACAGAGGGGGACATGACCCAGCCTATAGGAACAGGTCACGGCGCTGTATGTGTACCTGCTTCCTAGTAAATGACCACACAGCTGGTCAGACTCCACCTGAGCAAGGACAGGTGGAGCCCCAACCTACTTCCCTGGCACACTTTCCTGGTGGCAGGATCAGTTCGGGGATGCCCATAAGCTGTCCAAGTCAGACGAAGCTTTGCTGTGTTCAGGAAGTGAACAGTGTCATCTGGACTCAGTTTCTCCCTCTCTCTCCTCCTGGCTCTGGCTTCCTTCTGAGACTCCCTGGTGACAGCAAGATGGCGGCAGTATCTCCTCCTATTCACTCTGGTTCAAGTTCGGCATGGAAAGTAAAGAGGATATTGTCCTGAGAGCTCTAACAAGCCCCCAGAGTGAGTCTGATTGCCACTTTGGCCTGCTCGGATCATGTGGCCATCCCGCATCCAATCACCGATGCTGGGGAAAAGGTGTTCGGACAGGCCAGGCATGAGTCACGGGCCCCTCCAAGTAGGGATGTCACCTCCACCAGAACCACGTGGCTTGAGAACAGATCAGGGGGAGGAGTGAATCGCTAGTAGTCACAGATTCTTTGCCACTCCTCCCACTGAGAGGTACAGTCCATTTCCCGTCCCCTCAAATCTAGGCCAGCCTCGTGCCTCGTTTTGGCCAAAGAAAACCATGGTAGACGTAACACTGTAAATTTCAAGGCTGGGTCTTAAGGAAATCTGTGGATCCTGCTTGGGCATACTTGGGACACACTCTCATGGAATGCCGTCATGAAGCCCAAGAAGCCATGTGGAGAGGCCCCTTGTGGGGGAGAATCAAGGAGCTGTGGCCAATATCCCCAGCTGGTCTCCCAGCCAGCACCCAGCAATACGTCCCAGACACCAGGAGGAGCAGAAGAATCACCCTGCTGAGCCTGGTCAACTCACGGAACCATAAAAAACAACCAGTTGTTATTTGTTTGACGTCGTGAAGTTTGGGGATAGTTACGCAGCCAACGATGGCTGATACAGGGTGGCTCCTCAAATGAAAAGTGGCAGGTTATCCTAGAAATTAAATGAGTGAAGGCTAGCTGTACAACAATCAAGATCTCACCACAGCCATCTGCTCTGTGGAGTCAAGTCTGCCTGGCAACTGATGGGCTCAAGAAACACAGACTTTTCTGGAGCAGCGTTCCCGTGTCCACTCACTGGTTTTGTCAGGGTCCAGGGACAGTTGCTGGAGCAGTGGATCTCACTTCCCAATTCCAGACTCACGGCTGTGGGTTTTTAAACACACTGTCTCCGTTGGTGACTCTAGGCCTTCCCGCATGTGGCAAAGATGGCTCCCCAGCGGGTCAGTCCCTCAGGGTTCTGGGAGTCGTTCCTGGAGACCCGGACTAGAGTTTTCACAACAGCCCTTCGGTAGTGAGTCGAATGGTGGTCTCCCAAAAGCTACAGCCGTGTGCTAACCCCTGGAAGCTGTGCATGGGACCTTATTTGGCCAAAGGGTCTTTGCAGATGTAATCGAGTTAAGATCCTGAGATGAGATCATCCTGGGTTACCTAGGTGGGCGCTAAATCCCACGACAGGAGCCCGTATGGCGGACACATGAGGAGAAAACACAGAGAGGAGAAAGCCGTGTGAAGACAGAGGCAGGGTGGAGTGATGCAGTCCCAAAGAAAGCCGGCAGCCAGCAGAAGCTGGGAGAGGCAAAGGATTCTCCCATAGAGCCTCCAGAGGGAGCATGGCCCCACCTTGATTTCAGAGTTCTGGCCTCCAGAATGGTGCAGAGAATCCATTTCTGTTGTTTTAAGTCGCTCAGTCTGTGGTCATTCGGTTTGGTGGTTTCAGGGAATGAACACACCTTCTGATGATTCCGTAAGCACCGACTTCCCTGTATTAAATCCCTTTCTGCTTAAAATATCTGGAGCAGTTCCTTTCGTCCTTTTCTTTTCTTTTCTTTCTTTCTTTCTTTCTTTCTTTCTTTCTTTCTTTCTTTCTTTCGAGTTTTTTTTTTAATTTTTTTTTCAACGTTTATTTATTTTTGGGACAGAGAGAGACAGAGCATGAACAGGGGAGAGGCAGAGAGAGAGGGAGACACAGAATCGGAAACAGGCTCCAGGCTCTGAGCCATCAGCCCAGAGCCCGACGCGGGGCTCAAACTCACGGACCGCGAGATCGTGACCTGGCTGAAGTCGGACGCTTCACCGACTGCGCCACCCAGGCGCCCCATCTTTCTTTCGAGTTTTAACTTTTTTATTAATTTTTACGAAGTTCATTTATTTTGAGAGAGAGAGAGAGAGAGAGAGAGAGAGAGAGAGAATGCGTGGGTGAAGGGCAGAGAGAGGAGAGGAGAGAGAATCCCAAGCAGGCTGCACACTGTCAGCATAGAGCCCAAAGCGGGGCTCAGTCCCACAAGCCGTGAGATCCTGACCTGAGCCAAAATCAAGAGTTGGACCCTTAACCGGACTGAGCCACCCAGGCACCCCAAGTTTGAATTTTTCTTAAGTAATCTCTACACCCAACGTGGGACTCAAACTCACGACCTTGAGATCCAGAGCCGCAGGCTCCACCACCTGAACCAGCCAGGGGCCCCTGGAGAAGTTTCTGTTTCTTGCACTGAACCCTGAGTGGTACAATGGAAGACCAAGGCAGCCAGAATGCAGATTGTGAGGAGGAGCCAGGGACATACTTAGATCTGAGGCACATCCGTGGTTCTGCTGCCAGCCTCAGAGGCAGCTGCATCTCTCCCCGTTCAACAGAAACACTGGTCCTGATAGAGTCTTCTCTTTTGCCAGTGCGGCAGCAAGAGTTTATTTTTATTGTAAATTATTGCAGTCAGCACACCAGCTCACCTCTGCCAACAGCCCACTACCTCTGAAGTCTTGGAATGAAGAGCCAGGCAGGGCCAGTGAGACTCATCTCTCTTTCCTTTTTTTTTTTTTTTTTTTTTTTTAATTTTTTTTAACGTTTTTCTTTATTTTTGAGAGAGACAGAGACGGAATGCGAGTGGGTTAGGGGCAGAGAGAGAGGGAGACACAGAATCCGAGGCAGGCCCCAGGCTCCGAGCTGTCAGCACGGAACCCGATGCGGGGCTCGAACTCACAAGCCGGGAGATCATGACCTGAGCCGAAGTCGGACGCTCAACCGACTGAGCCACCCAGGTGCCCCAACATCTCTCTTTCCTTTATCCCATGGAATCCAGAAAAGAGCTGGAAGCTGCCGGAACTGGACCGAGAGTTGGTGGTTTTGTTTTTATTTTAAAGAGAGAGCATGAGCAGGGGAGGGGGCAGAGGAAGAGAGAGAATATTTTCTTTTTTAAGTTTATTTATTTATTTATTTTGAGAAAGAGCAAGGAAGGGCGGGGGGTGGGGAGAGAGAGAACCCCAAGCAGGCTCCACGCTCAGTGTGGAACCTGACGGGGGGCTCAATCCCATGACTGTAAGACCATGCATGACCTGAGCCAACATCAAGAGTCAGACGTTCAACCGACTGAGCCACACAGGCGCCCTGAAAGAGAGAGAATCTTAAGCAAGCTCCACGCTCAGCATGGAGCCCAACGCAGGGCTCGATCCCAGGACCCTGGGATCGCGACATGAGCCAAAATCAGGAGGCGGATGCTCAACCAAGTGAACCACTGAGCCACCCAGGCGCCCCTAGGCTGAGAGTTTTTGACCCAATACCAGTGAGAGGCTCCAACCACAGTTACTTCCTAGAGAGCAGGTTGTGTTAGTCGGCTTTCCTTCTCCAAACCAAGACTCTACATTTTCATAGAGACGCGGGTGGTATTGTGTTCGTGCGTGTCTCTGAATCTGTGTGTCTGCATTTCTGTGTGCCTTTCTGTGAGTTCGTACTTGTGTTTGGTGTTTGGGTGTGTGTATATGCGTTTATGTGTGTGTGTGTTTGTGTGTGTGTGTTTACATGCGTTTACATGCGTTGACATGTGTGTTTTTATACGTGTGTATGTGTATATACGTGCAGATTTATATATGCATGTGTTTGTGTGTGTCTATGTGTGTATTTACATGTAGGTGTGCATTTTTATATGTGTGTATATATTTTTTTAGTTTATTCATTTTGAGAGAGAGAGAGAGAGAGCAGTGGAGAGGCAGAGAGACGGGGAGAGGGAGAGAATCCCAAGCAGGCTCCGCCCCATCAGCGCAGAGCCAGGCACGGGGCCCGAACTCACGAACCGTGAGATCATGACCTGAGCCAAAACCAAGAGTCAGATGCTTAACTGCCTGAGCCACCCAGGTGCCCCATATGCGTGTCTATTTATATATGTGTGTATTGATGTATGTGTTTCTACACGTGTGTATGTGTATATGTGTATATATTTGCATGTGTGTATTTGTGTGTGTGTTTATACACATGTGTGTTTATGTGTGTGTGTATATGCATGTGTGCTTCAATATTAGTATATTTATACGTACGTGCGCGCGCGCGCGCGCGTGTGTGTGTGTGTGTGTGTTTATAGGTGTGTGGAGAGAGGGTATGGGGAGAAGTAACGCGTCTGTGGTTACCGTTAATACCATAAACTTGAGCTATTGTTTTCATAAATAGGACGCCGGAGACGGTCTCTCGCTGCTCTTGCCACTGTGCTGTAGAAATGATCTTGCCACGGAAGAATCCTTCTTTCGTTCTGCAAGCCTAACCACATAATCCAGGAGGGGCAAATTCTGCTCCATGGAAGCCCAGGTTTTTCTGCTTTGTCCGTGGAGTTCCCAAGCCAGAGCGCTAGAGCACTTCATGGCCTCGGGGTTGGGGAACTAACTAAAAACCGTGGGATTGTCTGCTGGTAAAGGTGACATCACCACAGTGCTTCTCGAGAAATTCCCCGCGGTGCCGGTGTGGATGCTTATTTATTAAGCGTGCATTGTGCACCTGGAGCTGTGCCAGCGACTGGCTTTTACTGAGAGGTCCGCCTCCGTCCAGGCCGTCAGCAAGCTCTTGCCCTTACGTGGTGCCATCCCCCCTGGGTGAGGCAGGGGCCAGCTCTGTCTCTCCTACCTTGAGCCCAGTTCTCTGGAAACGAGTCTTCACGACCAAGTTCCTGTCTCGGACACGAGCTCCTGAAGGGAGTTCTGTGTTTGTGCTGCCCACATCATCCCCTAGCTACTTCCAAAGGGACTGGAGGGCCACCTCGGTTTCCGCGTGCCTTGAGAACCCTTCAGAGTCTTGAGCTCCTCTCATGGGGCCTGGGGCCCTGCTGCCCCCCGCCCTTCTATATCCCCAGCGGCACACCCCTCAGGCAGCCAGGTTTTGTGGGTCCCTGCCGCCTGCCCGGCGGCCTGGCCCGTCCCGGCACCTGCCGCGGCCGCTGCCGCCGAGACTGGAAGCGTCTGGAGCTTGGGGTCCGGCCACGCTCGCCGTCCCGTCTGGATGTTCCCCAGCCCTGGTTCTGACAGCCGCACTGGCAGGAGGCTCATATCAGACCTCAGCCTCCGGACCCCTCCAGAGCCCCGCCCGCCGGCCACAGGCTCCCAAAAGGCCAGTGTTGCCTGGAAACCATCCCAGCACCCCGCGTACCGCCCGGGGCTGGGTGAGCGCCGTGACCCCGGGGCTCAGCCAGGAGACGCGGCAAAGCCAGGGTTTCTGAGTGGGTGCAGAGGAAAAAAAAGGTGAGGAATAGAAGCCAAGAGGGTGGGGCAGGGGCCGAGGAAGGGAGGAGGAGGAGGGCGGAGGGGGTAACGTACACCACGCGATCCCGAAGCACGTGACCTTCTGTGGGCGAGGAGACTTCGTGGCTGCGGCTCTCAGCCGTTGCGCGCTCGCTGCGTACTGAGTGCTCGACGTGATCGGCACACCAGGCCTCACAACGGCAGGAATGATCCCTGCCTGGTAAGTGAGAAAACAGAAACACAGCTGGAGCGGCTCGCTCAGTTAGGCCCTGTGGTCTGATTCCCGCCTGTGCCCTCGGGCCACCCTGGCCGCTGGCTGGCTAGGGATCTCTGTGACCCGCCGGTGGGGGGGGGGGGGGTCCCCCGCTTGAATCTGGACCGACAGGGCATGGGGACAAGCGCAAGTGGCCCGGTCCCTCCTCCAGCCTTGGCTCTGTCTCCCCTCAGGGGCGCCTGGGCTCCGGCCCCTTCTTCCGTCCCTCTTCGAGGCCCAGAGCATTGTGGCCGCCACCAGGGCCAGGGCTCCCAGCAGCCTCCCTGCCGAATCCTCTGCCATTCATCACAGAGGCTCTCCTGGACGTCTGTGTTAAGAAACAAATGTTCTCCCCCTTTAGTAAATCATGTGAAACATCACACACAGGGACAGCTGGTTAGAACACAGGCTACTACTTTCCTACAAGGTGAGGACGTTGAAGGCACAAAATGTACGCGGGGCTGCGCGCGGGCAGCGCCCAGCCTGCCAGCTCAGCACGTCCTGGCCTCCCTCCGTGTGCCCCTCTGCCTCGGGCTCCGGGCCAGCTGGGCACCGCGTCTCCCTCCCCAGCCCTTGAGGAAACAAGGTCGTCTTTCTGGCTGGTTACCTGGGCGCGAGGCAGGCTTGGCAGACACAGCTTCTCCGGGTACCTCCCCAACACCTCAGCTTGATCGGCGTCTCCTCTGGTTCTTGAAACCAGAAATCTCACCAACGCGGCTCCTCCTGCGTCAGAAGGGGGAAGGGGGTGGGGGGACAGTGGTAGATAAGGCCACGTTGGACTGCAGATTAATCACGTTATTGAACTCTTTCGTAGCCCCCTGCTCTTTGTGGTGGTCTTTCTTCTCTCTGTCTTCAGGGCTCTAGCCCCAGGCTTCCATCCTTTGAAACCTACTCTTTGGAATAAATCTCATGTCAGTCATTTACACCTTAGTGTAAATTTAAGTCAATGAAATAATTCTCTTTCCCAAGAGGGTTTGCATTGAAATCTTTCTGGATGGAAATCATCATGCAATGAGAGATTCGTCCCCGTTAAAGGAATTTTGACTCATAATCTCATAAAAACAGAGAGGCATTTTGGTGGGTACAATGTTGCACAGACTGGAAATACCACAACTTCATCTACCTGTCCTGTCTCCAAACTGTCTATCGTAGGTCGACTTGAGAGGTTTTGTTGACTCACCTTTATTTATTTGTGTTTTTATTTTTTTAGAGATGGGGGAGCAGACGGAGAGGGAGAGAATCTCAAGCAGGCTCCGCGCTGGGCTGACAAGGGGCTCCATCTCACTGCTGTGAGGTCATGACCTGGGCAGAAATCAGGAGGCAAACGCTTAATCGCCTGAGCCGCTCGGGCGCCCCTTGACTCGCCTTTATGATTCATCTAGGAATCATACGATTTCAGGTCTCGTGGGATCTTGGAGATCAAATGATGGAAGTTTCTAGATGAAGAAACAGAAACGCAGAGATAAGTGAGATGCCCAAGATCCCACAGCAAGTTACAGCAAAGCCGGGACCATCTCCTGGCTCCTGCCAATAGCTCTCAACTGAACAACCAACACTGTTTGCAAAATGAAGTCCGGGCAGAAACTCTTCTTTGCTAAACCACAGAGCATGGGCCTGTACCCGGGCTCCGGCCCTTCCAGGGTTGATGACGTGGGCAGCCTTTGTGTAGCTTGGGAGGAGTGTTCCTAGAAGCATTTGATCTACAAAATGAGGCCGATGGAGCTTCCCTTATGGCTACAGGGTCCACCAGGTGTAAAGGCTAAAGAGACCCGAGCAAAGGTCACTGTCGTCACCATCCAAACTCCTGGCCTGAATTTTGCGACAAAGGGCCTTAGTTTTATTTTCCCAGCAGCCCAGAGCCCCTCACCCTTCAAAAGCAGAGCCACCCTTGGCCATACTCACCAAACCAGCTTTACTTAGTTACTTCCTCCTCACCACACAACACAAGGCCCCCTCGCCTATTTGAGATCAACCTTGGCCTAAATTTGACCTGAGTTTATCCCAGAAGTATAGGCCAAAGGCAGAGGACCAGAACCAGTATGTGGTCCCGTGGATTAAGGGGCACTAGAAATAGAAAGCCTGGGTTCAAATCTCCCCTCTGCCACTTCCTGTTCTGTGTCTTTGGTATGTTTACTTGACTTCTCCATGCCTCAGAATCCTCATTTGTCAGGTAGGGATAATTCTGGCACTTTCCTCCGGGCCGTTGTGACAGTTAAATGGAGTCAAAATATGAAACACACCCAGAACAGTGCCTGCACATAGTAAGTGCTCACTTAAAGTTACCCATGATGTTGGGGCGCCTGGGTGGCTGAGTCGGTTACACGTCCGACTCTTGGTACAGCTCAGGTCATGATGATCTCACGGTTCGTGAGTTTGAGCCCCGCATCAGGCTCGGAGCTGACAGCGTGGAACCTGCTTGGGATTCTCTCTCTCTCCCTCTATCTTTAAAAAAAGAAAAAAAGTTACCCATGATGTCTTTGGTGCCTCCTTTCAAAACTTCCCAGATGTCTCTTTACCTCTCCCCTGGAAACTAAGGACTATGAGTTTTGGGTTAAAAATACTGGGGGCAGGAAGGGAGGGATGTTAAAAGAAACTGGTGTGGAAATTTCTGAAATGTATCTGAAAAACTGAAATACACTGGCCACACCCACTTTATCCTGATATCAGGCTAAACCAATCAAAGAAAACTAATAAGATAAACAAAGTTCTGGTGTGATACACTGCAGAGCACTAAATCTGTGTAAGTCTGAGCTGGCCACCAGAGTGGCCCAGAAATATCACCGTCTCCCCTTCTGCATCATCTGGGTACTGATTCACAGTAAAGGCTGGGGAACCACTGTGTGGAAGCTGCTGTCCAAGCTGCCTTTTGAGCCCCAGTGATCACAGTTTGGTGTTTATGGGCTCAGAGTAGACTGAACAGCCAGCTGTCTGCACCAGGAAAGTCCCTTGGCCGAAAAATATATCCCCCACTGGCCTGTGGTAAATGCCTGAAATTCCACCATTAGCAATGCATTCCTTTGGTTATGCCACTCCATTCTCAGGCCACAAGTTTTCAAGTGAAAATGTCCCTCAGGGGAGTAACACGTGAGGACTCCGACAATTATGATGAATGAGGGTTTCAGATCATTCCTGAGAGAGGTGAGCATTGACTGCCTCGCTGGTTGGCGTGTGGCCGGGGGTAGAGGAGAAGGAGTATAGAAGAAGGAGTGGGGGCTTGGAGGGCTGAGGGCAAACTTGGACAGCCGGGCCATTGTGACGCTTTTAAAACATGGCCTTCATTCTTTGACACTCTTTCCAATGAGAGGTGGGATTTCTGGCCTCCCCCTGAATTTGGACAGGCTTGTGACTGCTTTAACCAACTTCTCGGTTCTCTGGAACATTCACTTTTGGAGCCCTGGGTCATCACATGAGAATACCAAGTACTCTGAGACCACATACAGGAAAGACCACTCTGAGCCTAGCCTGCCGGCCAGCCTCGCCAAAATTCGACATATCTGAGTGAAGCCTCCAGAACAATCCATCTGTTGGCTGAATACCAACGAGACCTCCCTCAATGAATTGAGGAGAAAAGGTGTGCGGTCAAACCCCACCCGAATTCCTGACCCATGAAATTATAAAATATAGTAAAACAGTTGTTTTAAGCCACTCAGGATTGGAGTGATTTATTAGGCAGAAATAGATAACTGGAGTAGCCATGTGCCCAGAACCTGGTCGGATAAGAGTCAGCCTCACAGACAGCTGATGTAGATGCTTCCGGGATTGGGGGACCGTGGGGGGAGTGGGAATCCCAAATAGAACAGGCTGATCCATCAGAAACCAACGGTCTCAAGTCCCTGGAAATAATGCCCCGCCCACCCTTGGGCCTGGGCCTCTAGCCCACCACCACGTCATTTATCGGCTAGCCCCCAGAATCTTCTGTTCATCCAGGGTTGGGAGCAGAAGACTTCGGGAAGTCCTGCTCAGTCCTTTACAGACGAGGACACTGAGCTTCCAAGATGGGAGGCAATTTGTAGCTCCCCCGGAGTCCATGCAGGACTTGGTATCTGGCTCTTCAGACCCCCAGAGGGGCAGCGTAAGATTTTGTGCAAAAAGCAAGGGCATGGGGGCACCTGGGTGGCTCAGTCAGTTAAGCGTCTGACTCTTGATTTTGGCTCAGGCCAAAAAAAAAAAACCCCCGCGTGGGGCTCCGTGCTGACAGCGTGGAGGCTGCTTGGGAGTCTCTCTGTTCTCTCTCTGCCCCTTCCCAGTTTGCTCGCTCTCTCTCTCTCTCTCTCTCAAAATAAATAAATGAACTTAAAAAAAAAAAAAAACAAAACACAAAGCATGGGCCTGGGCTCAGAAGCCAGGAAGACCTGGGTTCAAGACCTGGCTTTTTCATCTCTTGGTTTTGTTGGCCTTGGTTGAATGACTCAGTTTCCTCATCTGTGAAATGGGAATAACGGGTCCCTGTTCACGAGGTTAACTTGTGAGTTACATGGCACAGCCCTGGCACACCCAGGAGTCACCGTTGCCCCATCCCTCCCTCCATGGCCCTTTCCACCTCGTCCCTCAGGGCCCCCGCCAAGGAGCACCTGCTCAGGCTCCCTCTCTCACCTTTGACGTGTGGTGAGGAGACGGAACGGAGACCACTGGCAACAGGCTGAGTTGCCCAGCTTCACCCAGAGTGCTCCCTGAAGCCCAGGAGCTTCTCCTTGCCCATCCCTCTGCCCAGACCAGCCCCCTCAATGCACCCTCTAATCAGTCCTGATGGTGGCTCCTTAAAATCTGTCCTTCAGATGGCCAAGGACCATGTACCCGGGAGGGCCCCTCTTGCGTAAGGAATCTGAAGATCCCAGATCCCCGCCCGACATGTCCGTGAGAGGGGTGGAGGGGGCGGGGGGGGGGGGGACCTGAGTCATAGGGAAGGTTCTGTCTCCCCAGCCCACGGGTGCCCACCCCCGTCCCGGGCCCAGCCCAGGGACCGTCAGCAGCACGTGGCAGCCAGAGACGCTTTCCAGGCAGGGCCAGGCAGGGCAGGGCTGAAGAGGGCAGAGCCAGGCGGGCCTCCTATCATCAGGAAATCTTTTCACTCACAGACGGCTGAGTTCTGTTAGCACGTTGTTGCTGTTCTAGAAAAACAGACTGTTCAGAAGGGAGAGAAGGTGGAGTCGGGAGGTTTCTTGTTTTTTTACTTTCTTTTTTTATTTGAAAACGTGATGGACGTGAACATAACATTCTTTTTTCTTCTGTGTAAGCAGTAGCCACCAGGTTTGTATACGCTCCCCCTCGGGTGTTTTCCAGACTCCCCCTTTCTTCCTTTCCATTCTGACCTACTTTGGGCTCCCTCAGAAGCAGACCGGAGACCAAAACGTGAGCAGAAGTGGTTTATTTGGAGGAAATGGAGCGGAGTATTGGAGGTGAGGAGGGGAAGGGAAGGAAGCGTTACCAAGAAAGCCACCTCGGGGGGCCAGGGAGCTGAGTCATTATCTTCCAACTCCTGTGGTCTCTGGCTGAGAGCCTGGCCTGCGTGCGGCCTCGAGCGAGCCCTCCGGCCAGAGGTCACCCGAGCTCGCAGCTGGCACGCGCCCAACCTGGCCAGGCCGGGGACATCTGCACGGGGCGACCCCTGCGCCCTGCTGCCGCTTCCCTACCCTCAGACCTTCTCTCTCTCTCTCTCTCTCTCTCTCTCTCTCTCCCCCTCTCGGCCCTGCTCACACGTGATCAGCTGACCTTCCACTCGCCCCAACCTCCACATCCACTTCCCGGGGAACCCCAAACTGAGCAGAGTCACCATAAGCCTCTGGATTCTCCCTCTGAGTTTCGGAGAAGAAAGGAGAGTGGGGACAGGAATGTTCTCACTCACCCCACTGCGGCCTTTAGAGGAGACAGGCCCCTGCCGCAAACTGCCCTTGGCGGCCTTTCCAGAACCGTCCTGCCTCATTCCATGCTCTCCCTCAGCCCCTGCGCGCCCCGGAGCCTGAGGGTGGGCTTGGCATTCCCTGAGCCTTCGCTTTGGGGGGCCCAGACCTCACCTCGCTTTGCTAAGCCCCCACGCTCCGCTCCGTCGACTTGGGCCCAGCTGTCATTGCTGTGGCCAAGCCTTGACACGAGCGGCGAGGTTTGTTTTTATTTGCCGTTTCTAAGGCTCCTTCTCTCCCAGGAGCAGGAGGTGATGGGGAAGCTGTAATTTGCTAAACAGGCCTTAATCTTCACATCAGTCCCGAGAGGCAGGTAGAGCTTCTCAGTCAAAACACACAGGGCTGTGATTAGACAAGACTGGCAAGATAATGCGCAGGGATTTGCGCTCCCCGGCCAAGCCCTGGCTTCCCTGGGGCAGAGCTGCTGACCTCGCCCCAGGGCTGTGGCCCACAGAGAACGTTCTTTCTGCAGAAGGGCAGAAGAGCCCGGTGTCCAGGGCCATTTCGCTGCTCCTTTTGCGCCACCCCCCCCCCCATCTCTCTCCAGCCGTCCCCTGTCGGACAGGATGGAGGGAAAGTGATGCGGCCTTGGAGGAAGACAGACATAGGTTTGAACCATGCTCTGTCACTCTTTTCCATTCAACAAATGCTAATGAGTCCCTATTATATCCCTGGCACTTTTTGGTTGTGGGAATACGTGATAAATGTTGGCGGTTCCGGAGGGTCAATCCATAACGCTCTTTTCTTCTCCTCCCGACCGATTGAGAAATAGACGCGGAAGTCCAAAAGGTGAGGCCTGAGATGTTCTTTATTACGGAAAAGGCTATCTTGGCAGATGTGGCTCGAGATCTGTCACAACAATTGTCTTGCTGACGCTCACCCCAGCGTCGATCTGACCCACTCGGCTCCGGGCAGAACTGAAGACCATACAGAGCTGAGATGATGTGCTTTTTCTCAGAGGGGACCCAAACGGGGCTGAGCCCCCTGGACCCGGATTTGCCCTGACTCATCAGATAGTTCACTCACCTCGTTTGCCACCACCCTCCCCACCCACCCCACCCCCGGGCAAAGGTAGCCCCTGAGATAAGGATGTGAATGCAAGTAGGGTATTTGGGAGCGGAGGCAGGTTGGGTAACCCCAGGATGTGGCAGTTCGGCTGGGGCGGTGGGGACAGGTGATGTTGATGGCATTGGAGATGCTGGCACGTGGGTTCCCCCACCCCCGACTAGCATGGCAAAGGTGGAGGTGGGAAGGACCAAGGCGGGGTGATCAGAAGGAAGCGGCCGCTGCTTGTGACTTGAGGGGGAAATGAATTACTCCATAACTCTCAAGGACCCCACCCTCCGGATTTTACCTAGGCCTAGAGAGTTCTGACTGGGGCCCCCAATTGATCTTCTCTCGGCTCCAGACATGTCATAGCGTGCATGGGTACACGTGTGCGTGCACATATGTGCACAAATACACGTGCAAACATACATGCACACATAAATACATGTGCACACCTAAACACATCAGTGCACAGCATACAAATTACCCACATACACGGCACGTTCTCACACACATTCCTTCACCCTCACCTTTTTTGTTTTGGTGTCTGTGATCCAATCTGGCAGGAAAGGTCTCTCTCTTTTTTTTTTTTTTTTTTTTTTAGTGTTTATTCAATTTTTGAGAGAGAGAGAGAGAGGGAGATGCAGAATCCGAAGCAGGCTCCAGGCTCTGAGCTGTCAGCACAGAGCCGGATGCGGGGCTCGAACTCACCAGCCTTTTATGGGCAGGGCCAGTGCTCCGGGCTCCAGGCCAGTGCTTGCCGACCAGCTCTGTGCTTCCTCATGGGACGCTCAGAGGTAAATGTGTCTGCCCAGCAGACATAGCCAGGACCACTCTCCGCCCCTGCTACTGGACCAGGTGCCACCTCACCTTATCCAACGGGCAGGTCAGCCTTGCCCACAAAGACCCTCCGGCCCTTATTGCCAATCCGGCCTCAGCCAAGAAATGGGCATTCGGGGGGCTGGTGGTTCTGTGGACAGCCTAAGGTCAAGGTGAAAGAGACAGGTTGTAGTCACTGAAGGAAAGGGGGGCAAAGGAGCCATCACTTTTAGGACCCCACACGCCAGTGTCTCATCATAAGTGAGCATGGAATGGGTCATTTTCTTTGTACAGCCTACCGGTCCAGGTTTCCTCTTATTGGATGGCTGCAATGGGGGATCACCTCGTGGTTTACAGGCTGGCAGCACATAGAGATGGAGAACAGACATGGGAGTCTAGAACATGCCAGGTGGGGCCAGCTGAGGGATAACGTCCATAAGCCCAGCAAGAGGGGAAGCCGCTCAGCCTGCGCGCGGGCCCAACACCCAGCTCCCTCCCAGGGCAGGGGTCTGCTCTATTTGCTTGCATTACACTCAACCCCCGGGGAGGCCGCCTCATGCACTAAAACAAACTTATGATCTGGAGACGGACCTCAAACGAGAAACAAGGAGATCAGAGCTTTTTGAGTTCCGTTCGTTAGTCCCATCGTCAAAAAGCCCCCCAGGGGAGTGGAAACAGACCTTGGTTGTGCCGGCAGAACATCAGCATCAAAGTCGGGAACTGTCGTAGGGCCGGGCATCAGCCTGACAATAAATCACGAGGACCCCCACCGGGAGCTGGGTGGGGGCTCCTCACGGGGACCACCAAAAGCTGAGACACTGTGTCAATTAGCTTTTGCTGTGGGACAAAGCATCCCCAAACAACCTTAAAACCTTAAAACCACCACCGTCTGTTTGGCTCACTCAGTAGGTGCCCTCCCACCGAATGAGAGATAAGAGAGAATGTGTGTTTACTGAGCACCTAGTACATGCCAGGCGCCGTGACTCTCGGCCTTCGGGCTTTCTCTGGCCTCCAGAGCCTACTGGCCCCCACCTGGTTCAGGCTAGTTGGCGACTTGACATTTCTCCAGGAAGTCATCAAAGAGTGAAATGACTCCCCGCAGTGTCCCCAGTAGGATTGGGCTCCAGATACTCCCAGTGGGGATCTGCTCGGTGGCGTTTCCTTTATGGACCGCCTCCGATCCCCGGCCCTCGGCCCTTCGGTCACCCGGGAAGTTCTGCTTCTGAGGGCTGGCTGTCAGCTGGAGCAAGGGGCTAAGTGGACCTTGGCTCTCATCCCCCAGCCGGTGGCCTGGGCTTGTTCGCGGGGTGGCTGAAGATTCCAAGAGCAGTAAGTGGACAAGCACCATTATGTGAGCGCTTTTTAAGCCTCAGCTTACCTGACTTGCCAAAGCAAGTCAATGACCAAGTCCAAGGTCAGCGTGGGGGGGCAGGGAAGGATTTGGGGTGCATTTTTTGCAGTCCACCACAGGCGGCATGGCAGGTGTTGCCACCCAGCTAGCAAGGAGGTCTACTGGCACGACTTCCCCATGGAAACACAGTCCCAAGCCACACATCTGAGCAGGCTGTGGGCTTCTGCGGGACAGCACCGCATCGGACTTCTATCCCCAGCCCCGGGTCCCAGCACCAGGCGTCCATGCAGAAGAAGCTCGTGGAGTGCATGGGAGGGTATTGACCGCACATCATTTCTGGCACCAAGGTGGGCAGCAAGATGACTTAAACCTCATCTGGACTCTCCAAAGCCCTCTGTGGCCTGGGGGCCTCATTGGGTGTCCTTGTTCCAGACCGGGGACGCCTAGGGTTTGTGCCGACACATGATTACTTTCACCTTTCTCTTTTGAAAAATGGCCCATGTTTAAGGATTCATAAAACTTAGGAAATGCATCACTGAGCCTATAACGCCGTGAGAGCCCCATGTAGAGAATGACTTAAAAAGAAGATTCATCAAACTAATTACTTCTCCCCCCCCCAACCCCCGCCCCTACCCCGCCCCTCTTTCCGCTTGGCTTGCTCAGAAAGATGTACAGCCTCACCGGCTAGGCTGCTTCGAAGCCAGACTCCGGGCCTGCTGGTGTGGGAGGGGCAGTGAAACACCCTGGGTCTCGATCGTTCGCGGACTTTCTGGACAAACAAGAGTTTTTCCTGCTGATTCATCTACTCTAAAGGCTGAGGCCAGGCCAGGGTACCTAAGGGGCGGGAGGAAGGGACGCAGGAAGGCTCTCTGTCATCCACCCCCCTCTGAGACAGATTCTACACATCCCCATATGATGCCGCATGTCGTGTCCCTTGGGCCCACCTCTGGGCTCACCCACAGCCTCGGTGGACAGTGCCTGAGCCTGCCGACTGCTTCCCACCGCAAGCGCCTGCCTCTTCCTCTCTGCCTCCCTGTCTGGGGCTTTCTGTAGTTGCACAGGAGCTAGCTCCGTAGAGAGCAAGGCTCAGTGCTAGGCTCTGACATCATGAGGGTCAACCCTCGCCAGCAAGGGATGAGAGTTTATGGATAAATACTTCAGCGTCACATCGGCAGTGCATTGAATGCTTGCCCCCAAAAGATGTGTCCCCCCTGAAGCCGTGAATTCGACTTTATTTGGGAAAGGGGTCTTTGTAGACATAACCAAGTTAGGGATCTCAAAATCATCCTGGATTATTCAAATGGACCTTAAACCCGATGACAAGTGCCCTTAGAAAACAAGGGGAGAAGACACAGAGAAGAGAAGGGGACATGAAGGCGGAGACAGAGATTTTGGAGGGACGCATCAACGAGCCAAGATTCCTTGGCCCAGGATTACTGGCAGCCACCAGAGGCTAGGAAAGAGGCATGGAACGGATTCTCCCCCAGAGTCTCCAGAAGGAAGCGACCCTGCTGACACCTCGGTTTCAGACTTCCAACCTCCGGGGCCCCCGGGTGGCTCAGCCCCTTGAGCGTCCAACTTCATGATCTCGCAGTTTGTGGGTTCGAGCCCGGCGTCGGGCTCTGTGCTGACCGCTCAGAGCCTGGAGCCTGCTTCGGATTCTGTGGCCCCCTCTCTCTCTCTGCCCCTCCCCACCAAAATAAATAAATAAACAGAAACATTAAGAAAAGAAAAAAAAAAAAAAACAACAAAAGACTTCCCACCTCCAGAACTGTGAGCAGCCCGTTTGTGTTGGAAGCCACCCCGTCTGTGGTACTTTGTCGCAGCAGCCCTAGGGCACGAATATAGCTACCCTCAGTGGGATGATTCTGAGATGGGTTCTGAACAGTTCCCAAGAGGTTCCCCAACAGGATCGAGCCCCAGTTGCCCACAGGGACAGCCAGCTCATCTATACACCTTCGCTGGCCTTTTCCCCTTCCTTGTCTCACCTCCCCACCGCCCTGCTGGGGGCTCCTGGGATCACCTCCCGGTGAACCACTTGCGCCTAATTCCTTGTCTGCTTTTGGGAGCACCCAGACTAAGGGCACACTGTCCCATACCATTCATCCCTTCCTTAATTCATCCCATCACCATTTATAAGGGAGGTGGGCACAGGGAGTGGCTGTGGTTGACCAAAAATAATGGACCCCCCCCCCAAAGTATCTGCATCCTGGTTCTCAGAACTTGGAAGTGGTATCTTATATGGCAAAAGGGATTTTGCGGGTGAGATGAAGTTAAGGGTCTTGCATTGGGGACGTGATCCCGGCTTATCCGAGTGAGCCCAGTGTAATCACAAGGGTCCTTCGAAGAGGGGGGCGGGAGGTCAGAGTAGCGGGAGGCGAAGGGCTGTGACCACAGCAGCAGAGGTTGGAGCAGTGCAGCCATGAGCCAAGGAAAACCGGCAGCCTCTAGAAGCTGGAAGGAGCAAAGAGCAGATTGCCCCTTGGAGCTTCCAGAAGGAACCAGCACCTTGATTCTAGGGCCACAAGGTTCATGCAGGACTTTGACCTCCAGAGCTGTGAGGTGATAAATTTGTGGGGTCTTAAGCCACTAAATGTGTGGTACTTTGTGACAGCAGGCTCTACTGAACTCATACAGTGGTTGCTGAGCATAAGCAGCATGCAGTCTTGATTCTGGATTCCACTGGATTCTGCTGTGGCTCCCGGGCAAGTTCCTCACCCCCTCTGAGCCTCAGTAGCCTCAGTTTTCAAATGAGCATAGTCATCGGCGTACCTTCCTGCTGCTGCTGTGTGGACCACACGAGGTAGTGTGGGGGATAAGTGGTCAAGCACAGCGGCGCCGATGACAGCGCATTAACATTTACTCTTAGCCAGTCATGGGGCTCCACCTGTTGGAATACCAGGCCCAGTAAGACACAAAATGCAATTCTGATCTTTAGAGACGTCACAGCCTAGAAGCATGGAGGGGGCCCGCTAAGAGTGTCTGGGAAACGGGGATGCCTGAGCCACTGCCCAGAATGGAAGAAAGATGCTTCTGGGTCCCTTGAGTCACAGCAGTTAGGACCTCCGAACTGCCCCTCCTTCACGCCCCCCCCCCCCCCCATGCAAAGGCTCAGTAGGAAGTAATAGTCACAGCTGGGATAGCAGTGGTAAGAATAGTAACAGTAACTATCGTCACGGCTGTGACATCACCAACGCCCCAGCCTTTGGACTCCAATGTGCTGGCGGAGGCTCAGCCTCCCATCTCAGAAGTCCTCACTGTCCGGGAGTCATTCGGAATGGCGGGTGTTTTGGGTTCCCGAACCCAATTCCGATGTGTGTAGGGAGTAGGGGGGGTGCTCCCCCCACCAACAGCAGCAACTCTCTGGACGCCCTCTGGTCAGTTCTGACACCATCTACCCAGAGACGGTGGCAGATCCCATAGGGTGAGGCCTCAGTCCTACAAGATCGCACACACCCACCCCTCCACATGCCAGTCCTACCGAGTCCAGACTGTCACCGTCTGACTAACCGGCTATCAGTCAGAGGTTCCCGCGACCCCCTCCTTTCTTGGGTTTGATGAATTTGCTACAGCAGCTCACAGAGCTCGGGGAACGATTTTACTTAGTAGATCATGAGTTTATTATAAAAGGATAAACCTCAGGAACAGCCAGATGGAAGAGACGCAGAGGGCACGGTTTGGGAAAGGGGTGCGGAGCTTCCTCTCCCAAGTCTCTGTGAGCTCACCAACCCACAAGCTCATCCTTTTGGGTTTTTATGGAGGCTTCGTTACATAGGCGCGATTGATGGAATCATCGCATTGGTGATTGGTGACTGATTCAACCTCCAGCTCCCCCCGCCCCCATCAGGGAGGGTAGGACAGAAAGTTTCAACCCCCTAATCCCTAGGTTGGTTCCCCTGGCAACCAGCCCCCAAGCTGAGGTTTCCAAAAGTCGCTTCATTAACATAACAAAAAGACACCTTTCCGGCTCTCACCTCCAGATTCTTCAAGGGTTCTAGGAACTCCAAGGTTGAAGGCCAAGTATATATTTGTTCTTATAAATCACAATATCACAACAGTCGTGGTCACTGCAAAGTCTGGGCTCCCTTGACTCCTAGAAATTCTGCTTCATCTGGGGTGAGTCCTGTATGTGGTGTGGGGAGAATATAGAAGGTTCCATATGGACCTTAGAAGTACTCCTTCTGTTGCCTCCTCGTTGTCTGGTCAGACACCCACCTCCTTCCTGCCCAGTATGTCTTCCATGTGGCCTCTTGGAGGGCTGGGGCTTGGAAACTACACGGTCACAGTGATATTTGCCTTTGGTAAATGAAATGCAGTGTCACCTTAAGAGATAGCTCATACTAGGAGCAGGAGTAACACAGCCTCACCAATGTCTGTGAAAAGGAGTTCCCAAGACTCAGGCCGGAGGGACTCCTTTTGTCTGGAATCAGGGAAGGCTCCATGGAGGAGGCGGCGTTCAAAGTGGGTACACGCAGGAGCCCCTGGGTGGCTCAGGCGGTTGAGTGTCCGACTCTTGATTTCAGCTCAGGTCGGGACGAAGCCCCGCATCGGGCTTTTCATATTGATGGTGTGGAGTCTGCTTGGGATTCTTTCTCTCCCTCTCCCTCTGCCCCTCTCCTGCTCGTGCTCTCTCGCTCTCTTTCAAAATAAATAAATGAACTTCAAAAATTAAAAAAAACAAAGTGGGGACATGCACGGGTGGGGGCAAGTGGTTCTGGGAAGGAATCCCAGGAACAGAGCCAGAGGTGGAAAGGAATTTACAGGGCGCCAGAAAGGAGCTATCCCAGGCGAACTTCCCTGCGTCAGGGACCCTTTACAGGCCAGCGACCCACACAGGTGAGTGACAGCACGGGGGGCCAGGAGGAGGGGAGCACCCCATCGTGCCTGCGGCTGGTCTGGCTTGCAGGGGCCGGTCACGGAGGTCGTCAGGAAGGGGTTACAGGGACTGGTGGAGTCAAAGGGCGTCTGCTGTCCACACTTCCCTTCACTCTCTGGAAAGGGTAAACCCGCGAAAACTTTCTGGAGGGCAATGCGGCCGCAGGCCAAAAGCTGTCAAGACTTTCTCGAAAGTGGAGGTAGAATACCTGACCCAGGTGAGCTCATCACAATGTAGTTTATAATGGTGGAAACTTGCAAACGACTTCAAATGAACCATAGGAGGTACGTTTAATAAATGATAACGTTTTCATACAACAGAACACTGGGTAACCATTAACTCAACGTAGATCTATTTTTATCTAGGAAAATACTCACAATCCACTGCTAAGCGAATAGAGCAGTTTCTGAATTAATTCCTATGGCGGCTCCTAATTCTGTTGAAATAAATGTGTTTATACGTATATATTTGCAGAGGTGAGAGTTTGATAAGATGTGCACCACGGTGGGGGTGCCTGGGGGGCTCAGGCAGTTAAGCCTCCGACTCTTGATTTCTGCTCAGGTCGTGATCTCACGGTTTGTGGCTTGGAGCCCCGCTGACAGCTCAGAGCCTGCTTGGGATTCTCTCTCTCCCTCCCTCTCTCTGCCCCTCCCTCTCTCTCTCTCAAAATAAAAACTTAAAAACAAAAAAGCCCTGAGGGGCTATCTCAGGGTAGACAGAACTTTGGATGATTTCAACTTTCACCATGTTGCTCATCTGTGTTGTTGATTTGTGATGGGCTTTTTTATTTATTTAACAAATGTAGGAGTTGGGATGCCTGGGCGGTTCAGTCGGTTGACTGTCTGACTCTTGATTTTGGCTCAGGTCATGATCCCAGGATTGTGGGATGAGCCTTGCATCGGGCTCTGCACTGAGCGTGGAGCCTGCTGAAGATTCTCTCTCCCTCTGCCCCTCTCCCCCACTCACGCTCTCTCTCTCTCTCTCTTTCTCAAAAAAAAAAAAAAAAAAAGGAAAGAAAGAAAGAAAGAAAAAAATATATATGTATATATAGGCCCTTGGCTGGCTCAGTCAGTTGAGCATATGACTTCTAATCTTGAGGTTGTGAGTTTGAGCCCCACGTTAGGCAGAGTTTACTTAAAAAAAAAAATATATATATATATATATATAAATATATATATATATATATATATATATATATGTATGTATTGGGGCACCTGGGTGGCTCAGTCAGTTAAGTATCTGGTTTGGGCTCAGTTCATGATCTTGCGCTTCGTGAGTTCGAGCCCCACATCAGGATCTCTGATGTCAGCACAGAGCCCACTTGAGATCTGTTCCCCTCTCTCTGCCCCTCCCCCACTCGCATGCCCCCAAAAATAAACACTAAAAAAATTAAAATATATATATACTTAACATGTACTACTTACTAAAAAGTTTTTTAAATCTTTTTTAAATTACTTTTGTCATTTTAACATGCAAGTGTTTCTAGGGGCACCTGGATGGCTCAGTCAGTTGAGCGTCTGAGTTCGGCTCAGGTCATGATCTCATGGTTCCTGGGTTCGAGCCCCGAGTCGGGCTCTGTGCTGACAGCTCAGAGCCTAGAGCCTGCTTCAGATTCTGTGTCGCCCTCTCTCTCTGCCCCTCCTCTGCTTGTCTCTCAAAAATGAATAAAACTGTTAAAAAAGAAATTTAAATGCAAGTGTTTCTTTACCTGTGTATCCTCACCTATAATGGTATTTGGATGTTCCCATCTGTGCCTGTGTGAGCTCCCCAGGAAGAAACGCCCACAGTGGGAGACCCTGAGAATCCTGGGTTGACAGGGTGTTTGGTCAGGATGGCCCACAGCAGCCACGAGACAGAATCCCAGCTGTGGTGAGGGAGAGTCATAGCAATCACTATTGTCCAAGGGGCAAGGTCAGGCCTTGAACTCAGAGGGAGGCCGAGGGCAGAAGGCAGGGGCCAGAAGGAAGAGCAGGCTCGAGCAGTGGGGGCCTCCGTCCTAAAGCCCAGCTGGCACGGGGACCTGGGACCTTAAAGCAGCCGCCGGGGCCAGGACACAAAGAGCTGCTTGGTGCAGTTTGAGCTGGGCACCTTCTGGAACTCCAGGGCGAGTGAGAAAGAAGGAGTTAACATCTGGAATCTTCGAGTGGAGCCGCTCGGAGCGCAAAGCTGCATTTGTGAAAAATGGGCTCAATTTGATATTTGGAGAGCAATGAAATTGAAATCATTTCAAATTTTAAATGCCCGACATATTGAGACCCACCCTCGGAGAGACCTTCCAAACTACCTCGTAGGCTCTCCATGCCCAGCTCCAGGAGGGGATTCGCTTCTTTGTCAGAAAGATTCCTCTCCTCCAGCTGGAAAACAAAAGGCCCCCGGGTTGGCGGGTCTCCCTGAGCCGGAGCCCGCTGTGTGCAGCCGAGAGCCTTTCGCGTGGGCCGGAGGACTGTGGTTTCCTTCCTCTCTCAGGTAATGAATTTGATCTAATGGGACTGTCTAAATGCCCAGATACCATGGTGATAGGCACCCCATAAACACAGAGATAAACAGGTAGAGAGATATATGGAGGCAAGCATAATTTGCTTCTAAGTGCCTTTTCACTAGTATAAATAAAGCAGGAAAATAAAGTTGTTGGACGCACTCGCAATACTAATGTAAGGAGGAAATTAAGCACTAATTACGGCGTTAAGGATAAATGAAAAGGCCCACGCGGTCCGGGTGCGAGTGTGGAGGGAGCAGGAGTGGGACAGCTGGGGGAAAAGGCACTGGGTAGCCACGGCCACCTCCCCCAGCTCGTTGGGGGAAGCCACCTGCAGGCACTTCCCACAGGCCCTGTGGCTTCCTGTGTTTCTCTGCCAGATGCCAGGGGGCATCCTTGGGCTGGGCTGGGGAGGGAGGGCGGCGGGCCGAGGGTTAATGCCTCGGAAGTGCAGAACCACCCTCAACCACTGAGAAATGGGAATTGAAAGATAAATAGCTCAGCTTCCTGGCCTCTCCGCAGGAGGAAGATATTCCAGTGTCTTCTACGTAGTCCTTCAGAGGGCCTCCGCGGCCCGCGGGGTAATCCACCCCGGAACAGACCGTAACTGGCTTTCCCCACTTCCCTTTTCTCACTTCCCCACCCGACCATCGCTGTGCTTCCGGCACAAATAACAACCCGCACCTACATCCTGGCCTCGGGGGGGCCCCCCCACTGTGCTCTGAGGGGAACCCAAACCAAGATGGGGGGGTTTGCACCCGCTGAAGCAGAGCCTGGAGCCTTCGGACAGCTTGGGCGGTGGCCCAGGGCCGGCTCCCACGGGGGGGGGGGGGGGCCCTGCTTGATCTAATGTTCTGCTGTCTCCGTCTTCAAATCCTCAATAACTTTATCTCTGAACTTGGGTTTCCGAAGCAGCGGCCGAAACAACGCTGGGTGATGACGCTGGCTGGCTGCCAGCTCCGGGCTCTGCAGACAGCACAACCCGAGGGATTCCCTAGCAAACCGGGGCACACGTAGTCCCGGGAGCAGCAGGGCCCCAAGGCCCAGACCGGTCATCCCGATGGCAGCTGCATGGAGGAAGAGAGGAGCTCCACACGGACTTGGCGCTGGGACCCTCGGTGGGAAGCCAGCGTGCTCGTCAACGTGTGGTCCTCTTCCCTGCGGCGTCTGCACAGATGTTGGGTCTCCAGCCTGAGCTCCTGGACAGGAACTGCCTGAGCTCAGACGGTAAACGTTGACGTTAAATTTGTAGAAACTAAAAGCACGCCCGTGGACGTTGCGCTAAAGCGTATCAGGGAGTTAGAGGTTTTGCATGAGTTTAGAACCTCGGGCTTTGAAATTTTTTTTTTTTTTCTTGAGAGAGAGAGAGAGACAGGGGGATGGGGCAGAGAGGGACACAGAGGATCCGAAGCAAGCTCTGCGCTGACAGCAGACAGCCCAACTTGGAACTTGAACCCACAAACCGCGAGATCATGTACCGAGCCAAAGTCAGATGCTCAACCAACTGAGCCACCCAGACGCCCCTAGAACCTCAGGTTTTGAAGACCCCCGCCACACTGTGTGACAGATATCCACAGGCTTAGGAACAGAAATTAAATTTAAAGATCATCAAACTCAACAGAAAAGAGCGCAATTTTCATAGGAAGTTTCGGATGAACCAATTATTAGCAAAGACAAGTTTAAAATTAATTTTTCCTTGTAATTGAAGGTACAATAATACAATGCATAAACAGGCATTTTGAATTACATATAAATCATGAAGCCACTTTTAATTTCTTCTATGACCTCCACGAGTTGCAGGAAATGTCAGAGAAAATATTAAAATGCCTTTGTATAAATTTACATTTCAAATTAAATTCAGACTTAGACGAAACTGATTTGTATAGTTAAATTTTTTTTTGGAAAAAAATGTTCTGTGAGACTCAGCTCTCGATATATTGAAATTTTTGAACTTCGAAACATAATATATTTTGAAATAATTCATCAGAAATGTATCCCGATGTTGTCAGAGCCCCATAAAGACTCTAAAGAGATCTGGTAACAGTTGCAGCAGCAGAGAGATCCTTTTCAAAATTAAAAATTACCAAAGTTACCTGCAACCTCGCATTTGCCGAGGGTGACTGATGTCACGTTCAATTTATTTTGATTGAAAATGAACTAGCTGCAGGTATAAATTCTGATGACCTAATAAATGAATTTGCAGAAAAGTGAGCCAGAAAATATGGTCAACCATGATATCACATTAATAAAGTATTATTTATTTTCGTGCAGAAAATCGTGCCGCTGAAAAAAATAGTTTTGCAATTTGGACGGTTTTGTTCTTATTCATGTATCACTGTTATTCGTATTATGGTGGGTTTTTTTAATGTTTATTTATTTTTGAGAAAGAGAGAGCAGGGAGGGGCAGAGAGAGAGAGGGGACAGAGGATCCGAAGCGGGATCCACGCTGACGGCACAGAGCCCCATGCCGGGCTTGAACTCACGAACAGCGAGATCATGACCTGAGCCAAAGTCAGACACTCAGCTGACTGAGCCACCCAGGTGCCCCACTCATAGTGTGTTTTATAGGTAAGAAAACATTTTTTTGGGCGCCTAGGTGGTTCATTCACTTGAGCGTCTTGACTTCGGCTTAGGTCACGATCTCGCTATTGGCGGGTTCGAGCGAGCCCCGCGTTGGGCTCTGGGCTGACAGCTAGGAGCCTGGATGGAGCCTGCTTCAGATTCTGTGTGTGTCTCTCTCTCTGCCCCTCTCCTGATCATGCTCTGTCCCTCTTTTTCTCTCAAAAATAAACATGAAAAAAAAAAAAAAGAAAAAAAGAAGACATTTTTAAAGGAGAAAGATTTATGCTTTAATGACTGTAACAGCACTTTTTGGGGGCTTCTTAAACAAAGGGCCCTGCATTTTCACTTTGCACTAAGCCCCACAAATTACGGCGGCAGCCTTGCCTGCCGGTGAGTTTGCTCACCGAGTTTCCTCGGGCAGGCAGGTTAGGCCTTGGTCTCCTAGAATGACAGGAATGACAGGCTTTCTTCTCATTCCTGCTGCAGCCCTCCCTCCATCTTTGTTTGCGTGGTTGGCCATAGTGACAACAAGAGGTAAACAGTAGGGGAGGCTGACTGGCTCAGCCAGCGGAGGATGTGATTCTTGATCTTGGGGTCATGAGTTCGAGCCCCACATTGGGGGTAGAGTTGGCTTAAAAAAAAAAAGTAGGGGTACCTGGGTGGTTCAGTCGGTTAGGCGTCCAACTTCCACTCAGGTCGTGATCTCGCGGTTCATGAGTTCGAGCCCCACATCAGGCTCTGTCCTGACAGCTCAGAGCCTGGAGCCTGCTTCGGATTCTGTCTCCCTCTCTCTCTCTGCCCCTCCCCTGCTCACACTCTGTCTCTCTCTGTCTCTCAAAAATGAATAAACGTTAAAAAAAAAATTTTTTAAGGTAAATTGTAAGGAGTTCTTGGGCCTGGGACCTTCTTTAACCCGTTTCACAAACTAGGTCTTTGTCATCCAGCCACTGGCTGCAGGCTTCTCTTGGGCAAGGAAGTTCACTGTACCGGAGGACAGTTCCTGAGAAAGAACACAGCTCAAGAGGCATCGGCAGCTGGGGGCCGGGTAGCTTGGCCTTGAAGAGGGATCTGGGTAGAACCCAACAGTACCTACTACAGTCTACCCCTTTGCACCTCTGTGTTCACTTGCTTCTTGTAATGAGTTCACTCTGCTTGGGGAGTGCTTGTCCAGGGTTCTAGAGTCTTGTTTTCTGGGAAAATTAAGAGAAGGGTTAGTGGGAGAACTATAGTCTCTGCCTGCTGCAGTTGATTTGGAAGCCATAATAAGTGGTCCTGCTCCTCCTCCTCCTCCTCCTCCTCCTCCTTCTCCATATTTTATAGATTCCCCTCCACTGGCACCACTTTTATTTAGTTGCCTTTTCTGGTGAGGTGATAAAGACCCTTATGCTTGAAAGGTCTGAACCCTGGGTCACCGTGGCCCTCTTAGGCTGTGACCGACACACTTGTCCATTTACCATGAATATTGGGCATAAGAGCACCAAGAGATTCTTCATTGGGTCATTTGGGAGCCAGACTCCTCACTGTTCCAGTTATGTAGCAGCCGCTCTATCTCCTCCTAATGATCAGGGCTCCACTACCCCTGCCAGGATGGTGACTCCTTTCTCTGCCTGCCGGTCACTTGGCGGGAGGTCAAGAGACTGGGAGGCCACCGAATCTTGAAGTTTAACAAAAGACTTACTGTATCCCCTAGCGTATGCGTTCCTTTTTTGAGAACCAAGACCTGTAGATCCACATTACGGGGACCAGAAGCATGAATTCCCCGAGTGGATCCAACATGATTGATATGAATTGGGTGCCTCCTATATCTACCTCTTGGTTCCTGGATCCACATATCCTACTCTTGAGGCTACCGCGCTGTGTAGTCATCGTTGATTTTGAGTACGTACAATGTCCCGGAGGATGGCCTCCCATCCTTACAGAATATATTTTCCAAGCTGGTGCGTCGGCAGCACCATTCACAGGCCGGCTCTCTGCTCTATCATGCCAACAGCTCCCGGGCGGTGCAGTGTGTGTTAGAACCAGAGCATCCTGCGGTCACGTGCCCACTGTCATGCCTCCTTTGCTACAAAGAGGGACCCTCCGTCTGAGGTGATGTTCCGTAAGAATCCATATTAGTGAATCAAGTGCTCTTGTAAGCCCTCAGGTAGTGATACTAGCTGAGGCCCTGGGGACAGGAAAGGTAAACCCATATTGCACGGTGATCCCAGTCAAGATGAATCATTGCCCTTTCCAGGGTGGAAGTGAACCGGCTACCAAGTGGACAACTGGTCTCCTTGAGGAATGGGGCCATGTTGGAAGTCTAGCGTTGGTCTCTGTTAATGACAGGTGGGACCTGGAACAGTGCCAATAGCCAGATCAGCCTTAGTGAGAAGGAGCCCATGTGGTGGGGCCCACGAATAACCTCTATCGCTGCCATCATGACGACTTCATTCATGCACCTCTTATGCCATTGTGCCAACATTGGGGTGGCCAGTGACGGAGCATGGCTGACGTCAACTGACAGAACCTTTTTGTCTGCTTGGTTGTTTAGTGCCTCTTCTGTGGTAGACGCTCTCTGGTGGTTATTTGTGTGTGATAGAAAGACCTTCATACTTTGTGCAAACCCCCCTACATCCCTCCACATGCCTCTTCCCCAGACCTGTTTGTCCCTCATCTTCTAAACATTCTCCTTCCTGGACCCTGACCAACCAGCCTGGCCATTTGCCACTGCCTGTGGGTCTGTATTTTCTCACTTCGGGCCACTTGTTCTGAACAAGGCAAATTATCAAGTGCGCCATCTACATCTGTGACCGTTGAGAGGATTTCTCCTCATTTCTGTCTTTCAGGGTCATCCCCGAGGGGGGCTGACCTGTGGCAGCATTTCGTTTTCAGCTTGACCGATCTGTGACTCAACCTCAGCCTTTTCCCTTATCCATCAGCTGGTCATAAAGGACCCCAAAAATGCGGTCATCTGAGGTGAGCCGAGGGAAAGATGCTGGTGTGACAGTGGTGGATGACATGAGCATCTAGGCCACCTGTTTGTGCAGCTTGCATGTGCTCACTGGTCCTGCTTGTGCCCAATCCAAGAATACCATTCTTGTTTCCTTTTTTGTAATGTTTATTTTTATTTTTGGAGGGAGGGAAGGGGGGAGGGGCAGAGAGAAAAGGGAACAGGGGATCTGAAGTCGGCTCTGCACTGGCAGCAGAGAGCCTGATGCGGGGCTCGAACCCACAAACCGTGAGATCGTGACCTGAGCTGAAGTCGACACTTCACCGACTGGGCCACCCAAGCGCCCCCACGAATATCATTCTTATCACACAGTGGATTGCTCCTGGGCCTGCCCAAACTTATGATTTGGTAGGTCTTACAGTCCCAACTCATGACGGGCAGTTCTGATCACATGATCACTCGATGTCCCATATTTGGGTGCTCTGTCCCTATCGGGGCTCAGTAGCATGCAGGGAGCTGCTTTCTGAATGGCATGGCGTGGCCTTGCTCCAGAAGCTAGAACTAGGCACTTACCTTGTGATTCTTCTACTGGGGCTTGCCATAAACTCCATCCAGCGTCTAATCCCATTACCCTTATCTCTACTATAAGGTCACATGACCCAAGCCCCAGGGCTGTTGGCAACGCAGCCTGGACTTGCTGCAGAGTTCTTTCCTGCTCTGGGCCCCACTCAAAGTTGGCAGCCTTCTGTATTGTCCAGTTAATGGGTATCCCCACGTGCAGAACATGCTACCCCAAGATCCTGAGGAGGCATACCAAACACGGCGCTCCTCTCCGAGTGGTGAGACAAAATGCAATAAGTTGCCTTCTGCTTGGTCGAGGATGTCCCAGCATGCCCCAGCCCACTGGGTCCCTCAAACTTCCATTGATGTGATAGGGCACTAATTGTCACAGGGCTTATCTCCCACTCGTGGGAGTTCATGTGTCTTATCAAGACCTCCAACATATTTACCACTTGTCGCTCAACTGTTCCGATTAACAAGACACCATCAACGTGGCGCATCCACGTGATGTGCAGATGTCCAGATGGCCCAGAGCCCTCCAGATTATGAGAGAGAGGCGGGAAGTTAACATGGCCCTGGAGCAAGACCATCCATGTCTGCTGTTGTCCACCCCACAAAAATACAAGTCATTAGAGATAGAAAATAAGGTATTAGGCAGATCCACGGCCATACACGGTGTGCTGGCAGCAAAGATACCATGTTGGGTAAAGCACCTGTAGTTGGAACCGCTCGATCAAGTGACCCACCCTCATTCGCCACGATCCATCCAGATCGTTCAGGGGCCAGACTTGGGAATTAAATGGGGATACGTTGGGAACTACCAACTCTGCATTCTTTACATCGTTGCGGGTGACCCTAATCTCTGCCATCCCCCCAGGATGTGATACCGCTTAGGATTCACTCTCTTGGCTTGGTGGCTGAGGGGGGCATTTCAGAAGCTTCTACCTCATCTCCTTCGCTATGGTGGCCCTTACTCCGTAGGCCAAAAACTCCAGGATGAATGGGGGTCCTGCTAACCCCCCCCGCAAATAAGTGCATTCCAATTAGACATCCAGGGAGCAGAGAAATGACCGCTGGGCAGGTTCATGGACCCAATGGAACCACCACTAGTCAGACCTGGGCCCAGATTCCATTTATTATCCTGATGAAGGGCCCAGAGTGGAGTTTTGTGTCCCTGGTGTCAATGTTTGTACCAACAATCCTTGAAAAGTCTGCATAGTCTCTCTCTCTCTCTCTCTCTCTCTCTTTACAGCTCTGTTACCCAAGCAAATGGCCATAGGACTCTCTGCGAAGGGAATGAGCCTCAACCAACTAGCAGTGGGAGTTGATGAGTCAGTACCCCAGCTTCCTTGCTCATCTGGGAGAACAATTGTGCTTCACACTGTCCCCCGGGGTTCCCCAGAGCAACTGTGCCCCAGTTGCCCACAGAGGTCACCTGCTGTTTCGCTCAGCCTTGATCAGCCTTCCTCCCTGCACGGTCTCACTTCCCCAGTCCATCACTGTCCTCCTTGGGACCTCTTCCCAAGTGAACTACTTGCACCTACATCCTGGTCTCAGGGTGCACTTCTCGGGGAAACCACACTAAGGTATCAATGCAGAAAGAAGTGACCGGAGAAGCCATAGTGTCTCTTCGTGACGTTGAGGCACTTCCGGTTTATGTGCACAGCGGTGCAGGAAAGGTCCCATCCGCCTCCGTGGTAACCCCGTCCAACATTTAATTCTCACTGCCAGACCTTTGCTTTTTATTCTCAACCCTCAATCCCTCCTGCTGGAATTTCAAACCACTTCATCATCTTATGATTTTTTTTTTTTCTTTTTTCTGAGCGATAGAGAGCAGCCGACCACCAACTTCGGTGTAAGAGCCCCTTATATACTGGAGCGTGGGTATTAATCTTTCCTTCCCCAGGCTGAAGAATCCAGGTTCTTTAAATGAGTGCCCATCGGTCCCGTTTTCCAGGCTTTTAATCATCTTTGCGGCTGTAAGCTGTCACCCCCAGCTGCTCACCATAGACCAGCCTGCAGGCTTCTGGAGACCACCAGATGCATGTCTTAACCCAGAGAATTTCACAGGAGGGGAGGCGCCCCAGCCGCTGTAAATCACTCTCCCCCTGGCCTCCTCCCCAAAGCCAGAGAACAAGCCCCAGCTTGCTGTTGAAGGCCATAAAACTTCTCTTCTTTAAAGGGCCCCTTTGTTGGGTATGTTCATTGTAGCAGGCATGCAAGTCCGCCAAGGGCCCATAAAACTTCCACGGGCTTTGTGCGGGTGACCCCACAGGCCTGCGCCTTAGCAATCCCACCCTTAAGCCCACAATGAAACGGTTTCTGGGTTCACCCAGAAACAGACTGGACTCAATTTGCCTTGTGATTTGTTTGTTAGCTTTACAAATGGCTTTTGAGGCCAGACAACCCCTCCTAACCCTGACTACTTGATGACTGGAAGCCCCGGGACTTCCCGGCGAACTGTGGGGGGCTCTCAGGTCTCCATGGAGATTTCAAAACAATTCACCTCAAGGGAAAAGCTGTTGCTGCCCTTGAAGGGTGAGCCAGCGTTCGGTCGCAGCTGGGCTGTCCTGTCTCTGGGAAGCAAAGGTGTTTCGCCTCACGCCCGCGCCGGCATGGTCCGGGGCCCCGCTCCCTGAGAAGCTCCGAGGTTCTTGCCTGGTCCCTGACGCCGAATCAGCTCCGGCAACCCAGCCAGTCTTGGTAAGCAAAATCCAAACAAAGCCAATCATCAGGAGGTTGATATTTATCTTAGACCAAGCTTTAGCGGTTAAGAGCACAGGCTTCAAACAACCCGAATGTCCATCCGCAGTGGAATGGGTATTTATTTATACAATGGGGTATAAAAGAACAAAGCACGGATATACACCACCACATGGACGAATCACCCAGACACTCTGCTGAATGAAAGAAGCCAGACATATTAAGAGGGAATAGTACACACTTCCATTTATACGAAGCTTAAAAACAAGCAAGACTTAACGTATGGTACTAAAAGTCATAACCACAGTTACCTCTGGGAGGCAAAGAGGGGGTGGTATTGACTGCAGAGGGACCCAAGAGAACTCTCTGGGGGGTGATAGAAATGTTCCATATCTTGTGCTGAGTGCCGGTCGTGCACACAGTTGACTGGGTACAGGTATATATGCATATAAAAAGTAATCGAGTTGTCCACTTAAGATCTGTGCTCTTTACGGCATGTAAATTATACATAGGATCATGGGGGGGGGGTGGAACCCCTACTTCTGACCCACAGAACTGTGAGCTAATAAATGGCTGTTGTTTTGAGCTGCTAAATGTGTAGTGATCTGTTATACAGCCAGAGAACACGCAGCCTGCGGAACCAATGTGAAAATCACATTAGTGAATGTGTGTAAAAACTCTTGGAGAGCTAGAAAGCGGCTTATAAATGGGAGGTTGATTATTGTCCTATTAAAAACAAGCCTCCAACTTTGACCACAGGAAATGATTTAGAATCAACCAACCCAGGGCTTTGGAGTTAAACAATCATGGGTTAAAATCCTGGTTCTGCCACTTATTAGCCATCTTTTAATCGGGTTATTTAATCTCTTGAAGACTTAGTGTCCTGGGAATAGAAATCTGTGTCTCGTAAGGTTGTTATGATTCTCAAATATCCTAGTGCCTGGCACAGATTAAAGTACTCGATATACTGAAAGTCATGGGTGTACCGGGCCCGGAGTGTGGCCAGTTCAGATGGGGACAGATCAGGAGGCTCCGGGAGAGAGACTTCCCACAAGATGAAATAGACTGAATACTTGACGTGTCTGAATGTCTTCAGAGATTGAAATATCTGGCAAAGTTTACAGGCGTGTTACTTATAAGTATGTAGAAAACGAAGAAAACCAAAAGTCAAATAACTATTAATTCCAGGGGAGAATTGTGCAAGACGAAAAAAAAAAAAAACATAATTCACTACATGGATCAGTTGAATAAAATATTTATAAAACATTTAAACATTTAATAAGATAAACATTGACTAGGGGCACCTGGGTGGCCCTCAGTCAGTTAAGCGTCCGACTTTGGCTCGGGTCGTGATCTCACGGTTCAGGGGTTCGAGCCCCGTGTCAGGCTTTTTGTTGTCATCACAGAGCCCACTTCAGATTCTGTCTCTCTCTCTCTCTTTCTACCCCTCCCCCGCTTCTGCATGCTCGCTCTCTCTCTTTCACTCTCTCTCTCTCAAAAATACAATAATCTTCTAAGTTTTTATCTTTTAAGTTTTATCTTAAAAAAAAAAAAAAGATAAACACTAGCAACCCAATCAAAAGTACAATATAACTATATTGGGAGCACAGGGAGGGAAGGGCACATGTGTGTGAAAAGGGCAGGAGGAGAAATGAAAAAAAACATTTTTTCAAGAATGGATTAATGGGGGCACCTGGCTGGCCTAGTCCCTAGAGCATGCAACTCTTGATCTCGGGGTCATGAGTTTGAGCCTCACATTGGGTGTAGGGTTACCTTTAAAGAAAAGGCTCCTGGGCGCTTGGGTGACGCAGTCGGTTGAGCGTCCGACTTCAGCCAGGTCACGATCTCGCGGTCCGTGAGTTCGAGCCCAGCGTCGGGCTCTGGGCTGATGGCTCGGAGCCTGGAGCCTGTTTCCGATTCTGTGTCTCCCTCTCTCTCTGCCCCTCCCCCGTTCATGCTCTGTCTCTCTCTGTCCCAAAAATAAATAAACGTTGAAAAAAAAATTAAAAAAAAATAAAATAAAAGGCTCCTGGGTGGCTCAGTTGGTTAAGCATCTGACTTTGGCTCAGGTCATGATCTCGCGGTTTGTGGGTTCGAGCCCTGCGTCAGGCTCTGTGCTGACAGCTGGGAGCCTGGAGGCTGCTTCAGATTCTGTGTCTCCCTCTCTCTCTGCCCCATCCCCACTCATGCTCTGTCTCTCTCTGTCTTAAAAATAAATAAAACGTTAAAAAAATTTTTTTAATAAAAAAAAAAAGAAAAGAAGAACGAGGCACCTGGGTGGCTCAGTAGGTTAAGCATCTGACTGTTGATTTCAGCTCAGGTCATGACCTCATGCTTCATGGGTTCCAGCCCCATGTCGGGCTCTGCACTAATGATGCAGAGCCTGTTTCCGATTCTTTGTCTCTCCCTCTCTCTCTGCCCCTCTCCTGCTTGCTCTCTTTCCCTCTCTCTCTAAATAAATAAATAAACTAAAAAACAATAGATTAAGTATTATGCCTAATTTGATCATCATAAAGTGAAAGATATTTTTAGTCCATTAAAGATTTTAACTTGTAAAAAAACAAAAAAAGATATAATGATAATAATATCTTAAGAGGACAGCAATCATGGGATTTCAGGGGAAGCTCAGAATCATCTGGGCAGGACAACATTTCCCTGTCAGAGGGACAGCTGCAAGGTTCTAAAAGGTACAGAAACTTCTAGCAAGTAAAAAATAAAATTTCTTTATATTTTACTTTGGGGAGGTAAAAAACAAAATAGTAAACAAATGTGAAGGTATCTGCCTGTGCCACTTCCGTTGCACAGACAAAATGGCGTGCAGGTGGCCATGTTCAGGAGTGCGTCCAACGTCATCCATTCCCCAGGCTTGCCAGACCCACTGCTGAACACGCTCGCATCCGGCTGACAATTATTGCTGAGGGCCTGTAACAAAACTGGGGCTCATCAGCCCTGTGTTGGTTGATTCTAAATCATTTCCTGTGGTCAAAGTTGGAGACTTATTTTTAGTAGGACAATAATCAACCTCCCGTTTGTAAGCCACTTTTTAACCCTCCAAGAGTTTTTATGTACATTCACTAATTTGATTTTCCCATCGGTCCCGCAGGCATGAAATGAGTCATTGTTTTCATTAACCGAGAAGCTGAGGCTCAGAGAAGGTGAGCGGCATGTCCTTGGTCACACAGTAAACTGGAGGCAGGACCAATGTTAGATCCGAGGTATACCCATGTTCTCTGGCTGTATGACAGATCGCTACACATTTAGCAGCTCAAAACAACAGCCATTTATTAGCTCACAGTTCTGTGGGTCAGAAGTTGGGGCCCGGCGTGGCTGGATTCTCAGCTCAGGTTCTCACCACGCTAAAATGAAAGGTCAGCCAGGGCTGTGATCTTGCCTGGAGCTTAGGGTTCCCTTTTGGGTTCATTCAGGTTGTTTGCAGGATTCAGTTCCTTTCGGTTGTAGGATTTAAGGTTCCCATGTTCTTTTTTAAAAAAAATTTTTTTTTCAACGTTTATTTATTTTTTGGGACAGAGAGAGACAGAGCATGAACGGGGGAGGGGCAGAGAGAGAGGGAGACACAGAATTGGAAACAGGCTCCAGGCCCTGAGCCATCAGCCCAGAGCCTGACGCGGGGCTCAAACTCACGGACCGCGAGATCGTGACCTGGCCGAAGTCGGACGCTTAACCGACTGCGCCACCCAGGCGCCCCAAGGTTCCCATGTTCTTGATGACTGTTGGCCAGGGGTCACTTTGAGCTTCTAGAGACCACTTTTGGGTCCTTGCTAATGTGCCCCCAACATCTTCAAAGCCAGGAATGGAGAACCTCCCTGACGCCAAATATTGGATCCTTCTCATTTCAGAGAAGCCTGGTCTCTTTTAGGCTCACCTGATTAGGTCAGACCCGCCCAGGATAATGTCCCTTTCTTAAAGTTGACTGTAATACAGCATAATCTAACCACAGGAATGGTATGCCATCATATTCATAGCTCCCTCCCACACTCAAGGGGAGGGAATTCTATAGACTCTGGACCCCTGGGGGTCATCTCAGAATTCTGCCAACCACAGGAAGTGTGCTGGGATAGCACTTTCCCTGCTGTAGGGAAGGCTTCCTTGACAACTCATTTTGAGAGTTCCATGCCCATCCCAGATTATATTTAAAAAAAAAAAACAACAAAACAGACCTATCATTATAAAATTGGCTTAAAGGGATGCCTTTGAGCTGACACATTACAGCTATGCTGTTGAAATTGTATAATGTGTCTGCTTCAGCTCATTACAACAAAGATTTAGAAGTTTTTAAAAAATGTTTATTTACTTATTTTGAGAGAGAAAGTAGTCACGAGCAGGAGAGGGGGGTGGGGGGGGAGAGAGAGAGAGAGAGAGAGAGAGAGAGAGAGAGAGAGAGAGAGAATGAATATTTTAAGCAGGCTCCACGCTCAGCACAGAGCCTGACGCAGGGCTGTCTCACGAATTGTGAGATCACGACCGGAGTCAAGATCAAGAGTGGGACGCTCAACCAACCGAGCCACCCAGGCGCCCCAAAGATTTGTAATTTCTTCAAAGAATCATTCGCCAGGAATAAACCAGTCGCAAAAAGACAAATACTGTAGGATTACACTTATTGGAAGTATCTCGAGTAGTGAAATTCACGGAAGCAGAAAATGGAACAGTGATTGCCAGGGGCTGGGAGGAGGGGGAGGGAAATTGTTCAATAGGGCTGGAGTTTCAGTTTTGCAAGATGAAAAAGTTCTGGAGGTTGGTTTGCATGACAGTGTGAATACACTTAACACTACTTAACTGTATACTTAAAAATAGTTAAGATAATAAACTTTAGGTTGTGGGGCTTTTTTTTTTTTTAACCACCGTTAAAAATAAATTAAAAGAGAAAAAAAAAGATTCACTCAGGAAAGCTTTTTGTGAAGTACAAAAGAGCTCTTCAGAGCAGCCTTGGGATGAGGGGGGAGCAGCTCCTGTGAAAGATTCAGAGGGCGGGAGTGAGGCTGACGCCATGTTCCACTGACATGTGTGGTTGGGGGTAGGGCTGGTGAGTTTCTGGAACAGTCTCCCAGTGTCCAACACTGGCTCTGAGAGTGTCCATTGGCAATAGAGGCAACAGCAGAAGAGCATTCCTGATCCCTGGACCGCAGCTAAAGCAGCACGTTCTCGAAGCGGGCCGTCCCCATAGAGCTTTCTTTCCATTTTTTTTTTTTTAACGTTTATTTATTTTTGAGACAGAGACAGACAGAGCATGAACGGGGGAGGGTCAGAGAGAGGGAGACACAGAATCCGAAACAGGCTCCAGGCTCTGAGCGGTCAGCACAGAGCCCGACGTGGGGCTCGAACTCACAGAACCGCAAGATCATGACCTGAGCCGAAGTCGGACGCTTAACTGACTGAGCCACCCAGGCGTCCCCCCCATAGAGCTTTCTAATGTGCCACCTTTCTGGTTAAAGTAGAGGTAACTGGCCGACCAGTCATTCTGTGGTGTCATCCTGAGAGTCATTCCTGACCTTGGATACCCTGAATCGAATTCCTTTCCGCTTTAAATAGCTGCAGTGATTTCCTTCTCCTGCAACTAAACCCTGAGTGTTAGTCGGACGTGGCGGTCAGGCCAGCAGATGCTTTAGAATTTGATGATTCCATCTTTTGAGGTTTTGATGGCAGCTGATAGAGGCCAGGATCTTCAATGTTTTTCCAGGGCTGTGAGGGGCGGGGCTTCTGTGTAAGCGGCGCCATTATTCCCACCTGCCCCCCTTTCACCCAGGCCCCTTACCCTGGGCCTCACGCAGCAGCTGAACCCCTACTGCTGTTGGGCAGTGCTCTGTCTCCTTTCCCTTTCATAGCTGTTTGAAAACTTCTTTCCACTACTCAAGCTCTCAACCTTGTTGTGGCAGATCCTAAGGCTGTCCACTCAAGGCATCCCCTCACCTCTTTTCTGCTAGCAGAACCCAATTTTTCTTTGGGTGTTAGGTAAATCTCTCTTCATTTTAGGTAATATGTTCTACGATGGGTTTGTGACCCAGTCCTGGCTAATAAAGGAGTCTCCTGGGAAGTTTCT
Source organism: Prionailurus bengalensis (assembly GCF_016509475.1). Lineage (NCBI taxonomy): Eukaryota > Metazoa > Chordata > Mammalia > Carnivora > Felidae > Prionailurus > Prionailurus bengalensis. The sequence goes on from NC_057361.1 coordinate 35,851,565, forward strand.
GAAGAGAACTTTTCTTCCTGAGGAGAGAGTGGGGGACTTTTCTCATGGTCTGACTACCCGTGACTTGCTCTCCTAAAACAGGCACTTGATGGCTGGAGCCACAGCAGCCATCTTGACACCATGAGGTGGCCAGAATGAGCAGAAAAGGCCAAGAGCCAAGGATGGCAGGGCAGAGTGGCTGACAGAACTGGGTTTTCCATGCAATCAGTGAACTGTGCACAAACCCTGGGCTGCCTACCTCCAAACTTCTTACTAGCTAAGCAGTAAAGGTCCTTAAGATTTAAGACACTATTTAAAAAAAAAAAAAAGATTTAAGTCACTGTTAGTTGGGTTTGGGAACATTCAGATCCAAAAGCCTTCTTGCCACTTCTAGCCCATTTCTGATAAAATGGAGTCTACTTCCTGCCCACCACCCCCCTGACAGACAAGCTTGCTTTCTTCTCTCTTGTGTCCTAGCCAAGGGCCTCTGATCTGATCTGAAATTAGTCTCTCCCTTGTGCTCTAGACACCAGCCCTCCCCCTCTGCAGCCATCTCCCCTCTCTCTTGTATCTTCTAGCTCCTCTCCAGCAGCCCCTTCCCCGCTGAGGTCCTGAGTAAGCACCCAAGGCTGTGTGCACTGGACTGAGAGCACAAGTCTCATCCTCATCCTCAGGGTACGGCTTTTTTTTAAGTTTGTTGATTTTGAGCCAGGGAGAGCGTGCGTGCACATGAGTGAGGGAGGGGCAGAGAGATGGGGGGAGAGAGAGAATCCCAAGCAGGCTCCACACTGGCAGCATGGAGCCTGACTCGGGACTCGAACTCACAAACTGCGAGATGATGATATGAGCGGAAATCAAGAATCCGATGCTTAACCGACTGAGCCACCCAGGCGCCCCAGGGCACAGCTTCTCAAGGGCCCCTGCCCAGTGCCCTGGGTGAGCCCCCAGAGGTGAAAGAAACAAGAGGTCAAGGGCTTGGAACTGTTCTGACCCCAGAGGAAGCAGTTGCCCAGGACTGTGTATGCAATCAGGGGTACCCGTGCCAATGCACACAGTCCACTGAAAGGCATTTTTTCTTTCTGCTTTTTCCCCTTGTTTTTATTGAGGGCATATTTTCCTTATCTTTAAAGCTTTTATAGCTTTGTATCTCTGCCTCGTTTTAGTATATTCTGTTGTTATGATTTATGCTGCTTTTACTGGCTCTTTACCCTCAGCACATAAACACGTTTAAGTTTTCCACAGCTTAGAAAAATAAAATAAAATAAAATAAAAAACCCTGCATTGACCCTGCATTCTCTTTGGGTTTCAGCCTTTTCTCTCCCTCTCCCGCTGTCTTCACCGTCAGCTCTTCGGGAATTGTCGGCACTGGTGGTATTTCTCCACATCCCATCCAACCCTGAACTCTCGGCTCCCAGACCGGAAGCGGCCCAGCCTCGCTTAGCACAATGGGGGTTTTATTGGCAGGATGCAGGGGATCTCACAGGGTGTGGGAAGAAAAGAAGGAATGGGATGCAGCTGGGCCACCAGAACCCCTGGGACTAATTTCTTATGGCCCCCACGCTCTCTCCTCCCAGCTGCTGTCTTGGGAATGACGTCATTCTCTCCTCCACGTGATTCCCACATGTTCTAGAACCTTCTACCCCACGGCTTCCCTTCACGCCAGTTTGAAAATCCCAGGGAAGGGTTCTGATTGGTCCAGCCTGGGTCAGGTATGTTCCCACGGATCAACCAGCCACGGCCCCCGTGGGCAAAGTCACATGGCAGAGGCAAAACCTCGGAGAGGGGGGATCTTGAAAGCCAGCATCTCAGCGGGCTTTTCTGTTACCAACAGCACTTGCGTGAAATTGTTCTCGTTCAACAGTTGGTGCCTCACTCACAAGCCTCAGGTCTCACCGCCGCGTGACGTGCTCTGGCTTTACCCACCTGCTGACACCCGCCTGAAATGACAGAGGTCTGCCCTGCCTGCCTACACGCCTCCGGCTGGCTTTAGCCATGACCCTTGGGTGTACAAACGGCACAGCTTCCTCAGCCCTGGAGAGGCTCCAGTGTCCACAGACAGCCTCCAACCGCTGAAAACCACCTGGCCCCGAGGTAGCCCACATCCAGTAATTGGTCATTTCGCTTACTGTGGAACGACGCTGACAGGCCATTATATGCTTCAGGGTTCCCCAGGGGTCGGTCCAGGCTTCTGCCTCCAGAGCACCTGACCTGTGACAGATACCCCTGAGCTGTGCGTCTCACACCAGCTCCCAGGGGGGCCCATGGGACTGAGCACCTGCTGCCTATAGCGGGAACCGACTTGGTAATGCTCCCTTCATTGGCTGCTGTCCCTCCCGTGTCCCATTTCCCCACCCCCCCATATTCTCTGACTCTCCTAAAATCTACATGCGCTCAAGTCCTTGCCTTGGGAACAACCCAAACTCGAACACCAGGATTATTGTGAGTCTTTGTTAAAGCCAGAGTCCCAGCCTCTCTCTCTCTCTCTCTCTCTCTCTCTGTAACAAATACCACTGTGCCCATGAGCTCGTCTTGAAATGCTTTCCTCCCTCGACTTGCTGGGTTTCCTGCTCCCTCACTGCTTGGCCCACCCTCCTTGCTCTGGCTGCTCCCTGGGTTACAGCTGGGTCTCTCTGCGCACAACATATCCCCGGGGACGTCGCTTACTCCCCTGGAGCCAACCACCCCTCCACCGGGATCACCCACCCTTGCCCGTTCCCTGCCCAGATTGCTCTCTTGCACTCTGGACTCCGATCTCCAACTGCCTCCCAGCCACTTCTACACGGATGTCCCACAGATGCTTCAAATCAGTATGGCAGAACTGAGCTCATGGCCTTTTGCTAAGCCAGCTTCTTCTATGTTCCCCCTCTCAGCCAACAGCATCACTGTTTGTTGGCCCCCAAGCCAGCTTTCCAGGAGTCACCCAAACTCCTACCCATCTCCCCACTGGCCCAGTAGCACTTTCCTGTCTCGGAGAAAACCCGCTCCTCACCCTCAACCACACCTCCCCCTCCCAGGCTCTGTCCTCCACTAGCCATGTGATCTCCAATTGCTCACGGACTCTCTCTTAGCCTCAGTTTCTGCATCTGTAAAATGGGCTGTTAGTAACAGTACCTACTCTCTTAGAGTTGCTGTAAGGCTGAAAAGATACTGCCCAGGGGCACCTGGGTGGCTCAGTTGGTTAAGTGTCCAACTCTTGATTTTGACTCAGATTGTGATCTTCCAGTTCGTGAGATAGAGCCCCACGTTGGGCTCTGTGTTGACAGCTCAAGACCTACTTGGGAATCTCTCTGCCCTCCCCAACTTGTGCATCTCTCCCTCTCTCTCAAAATAAATAAGCATTAGAAAAAAAGATATTGCCCACGTAAAATGGTTGGAAAAGTAATGGCGAATAGTAGTCAATGATGGTTAGTGTTTTATTATCTGTAAGATTCTTGAAGACAGTGTTATATCTTATTCATCTGTCTGTCTGTCTGTCTATGACCACTGTCTCCACTCTTACTTCCCATCGACCATATTTCCCCTCAGATCTGGCAGCATGGGAGTAGCTAGGGGGCTTTCTCTATATCCAGCTAAGGGGAAATTTAGTTGGGGATATATTTAATTTGGGTTTAGTGGGATGTGTGTGTGTGTGTGTGTGTGTAGAACCAGCTTCCAGGAACACTCTCACCACCTACAGGGTTGACTCCCCAACTGATCTAATGTGAAGATTCAGCTCAGTGGTTGTACCCCAATGTAAACATGTCCTATGGTGCCCAGAACCAGAAGCATATGAGTAGTAAAGGAGAAAAAAGTATGGGAAGTATGGAGTCAGAAGGTACTCCACACTGTGGAAAATTCTTCTAACCATCAGTTGCGAAAAACTGTAAACAGAGGATTTAGTTCTTTTTTTGTTTAAGATTTGATTTTTAAGGGGTGCCTGGGTGGGCTCAGTTGGCTGAGCATCTGACTCTTGATTTCAGCTCCGGTCATGATCTCGCAGTTCTTGAGATCGAGCTCCAACGTTGGGCTCTGCACTGAACGTGGAGCCTGCTTGAAATTCTCTCTCTCTCCCCACCCTCTCTCTCTGCCCCTGCTCAAGTGTGCTTGCTCTCTCAAAGCAAATAAATGAACTTAAAAAGAAAGATTTTATTTCTAAGTAATCTCTCCACCCGGCATGGCGCTCAAACCCACACCCCCGAGATCAAGAGTCAGATGCTCTACCGACTGAACCAGCCAGGCTCTGGGGTGGGGGTGTTTAGTTCTTATTCATGCCTAGACAAAGGAAGTTGTCTCCCGTCGGGAATATATTCAGCAATGCAAAATGTATACAATTATGAATGCACCATATATTTTTTTTTCCTTTCTTGTGGCATACGTGTGGAATAGGATTGATCAGAATTCCTGGCTTGTAGCTTTGTAGGGCACACACCTACAGCAGTACAACAAATGGTGAGTAGGTCTGTATGTGAAGTCGCGCGTTTTATCCACCGCAGTGAATTGGACCGTATCTTAGAGTATCTGATGCCTCTTGTTCTGATGAAGTCTGGCAGTTCCAGACGGAACGGCAGGCAAAATTGACACTGACACAGCAAAATACCCTAAAGAAACATTTATCAATGAGTCAATTTTTATCCCATAAGAGTAATTCAATTACGTAATTACGTAGCCCAGTACGATGTAGTGGCAATTTAAGAAGGCATTTGAATTGCTCTCGTCTGCCCTAATTTCAGATTCACTTTAGATATTTTTTCGGAATTATTGATCAACCCCAAAATCGATCAACGAATACGCAGCCAAAAACTGTAGGATACAAAGTACTAGAGAGGTGGGCTAGGCAGTGAATTAAAACATTATACGACATTATCTGGATCTTGGGAGGTTTAGATACTTGTCAACTCTTCCAAATTCAGAATTTCTTGTGATTTGTTGTCACACCTCATCTTGTGCCCATAATCTTACGTTCTTTTACTTAAAGAGGGACTCCAAAATCGTGTAGGTTTCAGGCCCCACAAAGCCCGGCCCCTCCTCTGTGACCCCACACGTGCGTGTGCCATTGCCCCTGTCGTGGTCCCCACTGCACTCCGCACACATCCCCACAGCCGGCCTTGCTGGGAGGTATCTCTTGAAAGAGGGAAGAAAGGGCCAAGTGAAACAGGCTGTGGTTCTATCGTGTAATAGAGCTGGGACTTGCAAACCACAGAGGCGAAACGGTGGGGCAAATTCAATCAGCCGGCTCCCACTTTGGGGATTGAGGCACAGGAATGTTTGGCAAATAGAAAAAGAGGAGGGGGATGGAAAGACCCAGCCTAGTCTGCAGTTCTGTGTTTGACCACAAGATGTAGGTAAAAGAGTGGTCCCTCCATTCAGTCAAAAACTCATTAAGAGCTAATCAAGGTAAAGGGGGTTTCTCATGTTTCCCGCTGGTGCCTTCTCCCCTTTGCCAAGCCTCAGTGCTCTTACTATTGTTCCATTCTTTTTGGTTGAAGTCGTCACAAATCTGCGTTTTTGTTTGTTAACTCAACTGTAGCCCGCAGTTCGTCTTCTAGGCAACTTTCCCTGCTCCTTATGGTTAAGGATTATGTTCTTATTAACTATTATTAGAAGAATTTTCTGACTCAGAAGTTTCAGGACTTAAAGCTTGCATTTCTCCACACCGCCCCCCAGTCAGGGCTCTGTTTGGAGCACTATCTGAAACACCAGCCCCCATTCCCATCTGTCTGAGAGAGATATGGTTCCATCTAGGTTTACTGGGGCCCTGTGAAGGTTGAATTATTCCTACGTTAACCATAAACAAACAGAGCGACTTGCCTAAGAAGGACGATGATGGACATGGAGTCAGGCTTCCTGGATCCATCCCTCCATTTTCCATTGGACACGATCGTCACTGAGGGTCCTTGAACTGGACATGCGCTTGGCTTACTGGGGGGGGGGCTTTTGCTGCAAAACCCTGCTAACGAGGGGGCAAGGGTCTCAACCCAAAAGCAACCGTGCTGCTATCCTGAGTGCACAGACTCATGAGCTGCCTCTCCGGTAGTGGAAACTACAGTGTTTGTCTTTGATAAGTCATGAGCTTGTCTTATGGCTGAGGTCGGAGATTACATCTGTGTAAGAGGACATAGCAAAGCTCACTGGCCCACATTCACGGCAGCTCTTGGCTGCACCTTCAGTAAATCTCCCACGCTCCTTGACTACTCCAGTATTGACATATCCCATGGGACCGTGGGTGCTTTTTGCAAAGCAAGTAGAGGAATCAGAACCATCGTGGCCTGTTTCCCCTGCCAAGTACCTCTCTGGCTCCAGATCCTATTTATTTATTTTGTTTTTTGCCTTGTACAAGTATCCTGCTCCGCACAGCATCTTGGGTTATCTGGTCAGCTGTGTGACTGTAGCGTCCCCCTTCAGGAGTGAAAGGTCTCCTCCCAGCTGCCATCCATCGGTCAACCCCAGCCATCAGGTCCTTAGGGAATTGCCCTGGAGAGACTCTCCAGCCCAGGTCACACCTTTTCCCAGGGTAGCCCACCTCTGATGACTGATTGACAAAACCGTACTGAGTGTCAGCCCTCTGTCCCAACTTGAAGTGGCTCCAAGGGTCATTCTGTCTTTCACATTCCCCACTGAGTCAGCAGAGGCTTCCCTGAAGACCGTATGGCAGATCAACTTGTTCTTCCTTCCACTCTTGCTTTCTCCCCTCCCTTCCCTGGGGTGGGGGCGGGGGGTGGATCCCAAGGGCTCTCCCTGGTAAACCTTCCGCATGCAAGGCTTCACCTCAGAGTCCACTTTCTGGGGAACCCAACCCAAGACCTCGGGAAAGGTAGATACCCTTTCCGAACCATATCAGGAGGCTGGCCAAAGCCATGGAGCTGTGTTTAATGCCACCGCTGGGCTCATTTTCTTACAGCCGCCCACCCAAGATCCCACCAGCTCTCAGCAACCGGACTTGGCAAAAAATCCAAAGTTTCCGAAGCCCGAGAACCCCAGTCACAAAGGTGTACTCACACAGAGAAGTGGCTGCTCACCCAGGCAGGCTGGGCAACAGTACTGAGATTCTGCGGGTCTCAACCCAAATTTTAAGAGTGCTGCTGTATTTGGTTTTCAAGCCCACCTGCTGCTTAATTCTAAGGAATAATTCCCCTACTCCATCACTGCAACCCAGAGACAGGCCTGGGAGGTCGTCCACTCCCATTGAAGGTTGTCCAATGTTGACCTTTGCTTGCTATCTCTCTTCCTATAGGGCAGCCACGTCCAATGGAAATAAATTCAAGCCACAAATGTAATCTTAAACTTTCTAGTAGGGGCGCCTGGGTGGCTCAGTCGATTGAGCGTCTGACTCTTCGTTTCGGCTCAGGTCACGATCTCATGGGTTACGGGAGATCAAGCCCCACGTCAGGCTCTGTGCTGACAGCTCGGAGCCTGCATGGGATTCATTCTCTCTCTCTCTCTTTCTCTCTGCCCCCCACTCGCCTGTGCACGTTCTCTCTCTCTCTCTCAAAATAAATACATATTAAAACTTTTTTTTTCTAGTAGCCACACACAAAGGTAAAAAGAAACAGGTGAAATTGATTGCAACAATATCCCAATATATAGCCAAATACTGTCAGCTCAATATGTAATCAATAGGAAAATCATTCGTGCAATATTTTAAATTCTTTCTGCTCATACTAAGTCTGAACTCTGGGGTGTGTTTGACATAGCACCTCTCAATGTGGACTAGTCACATTGCAAGCATCCGGTATTCACGGCGGTGACAATATTGGACAGCGCATGCAAGGATTGTAAGTGAGGACAGTTGCAGAAGGAGGTATATGAGAACCTGGGATTTCAAAGCTGACCACTTTTGTTTCCTGGACTGATGAAGTTTGTTTTTGTTTTTGTTTTTAAGTTTATTTATTTCGAGAGGGGGAGGAGGGATGGAGAGAGGGGGGAGGAGGGATGGAGAGAGAGGGGGGGGGAGAGAGAGAGAGAGAGAGAGAGAGAGAGAGAATCCCAAGCAGGCTCTGTGCTGTCAGCATGGAGTCAATGTGGGACTCGAACTCATGAACCTGTGAGATCGTGACCTGAGCCGAAGTCAAGAGTTGAACGCTTAACCGACTGAGCCACCCAGGGGACCCTAGGGCTGATGAGTTTTAAGCCTGAACGCAAAGGTTCTTACTGGCCCCCAGCTGTCATTTTTCCATTGATTAGAGATAATGCTGTATCTGCCTCATAATCCAGGTACGAGACTTTTACAAGGTAACATCCCGAAAGCGCCCGGCATGCCCATAGGTTATCTGAAACCAGTGGCTTTCTTACTACCCGCCCCCAAAATTCCACCATCAGTTAGCCGCATCAGCCAGGACTGAGGCTCAGAAGCTTTGAAAACAATACCAAAGACATCTTTATTTCGAGTTGCATTTGTGCACTTGCACAAAGTCTTGACCAATTTTCTAATCCCAATCAGGAAAGGCAGCGTTTGGAGAGAGGTATAATACTACGTGTTCCCTTAGAATGTAAAACGTTTAATTAGATGCCAAGGATTGGAAATCTTGATTCAGAGCCCGAAATGGCTAATAAGGTTTTATTGTTGCTATTACTTAGAGTTTTTATAGAACTTTAGGCTTGCAGAGTGCTTTTCAATCACTTGAGAGAATCTCAGTTTGTTAACAGCAAGATGAAAAAATGTCCTATTCATCAGGAAAGACAACATACATAATATTTTAAGTATTTAAGAATTACGACCCTGCTGTGAGAACTTCTGAAATTACTTCTACGTGGATGCGAGAGATTCTTGTTATAGGCACAGGACATTAATGCAGATACCAATGTTATTACCCTGCTGAGTCTGCAAGGGAGAACTTTTGCAAGTCAGGAAATATGGAAGTTTCTAAAACAAACATTAGCTGGCTCTAGTTACACATATGGAGCTTTCTGCCCACACGTCATTTTTGAACATTTTTCTAAAGGAGCTCTTAAGGTTTTATGGGTGATCATATTATAAAATCATACATAGTTCTAATACGGCATAATTTATGACTGCTCTGGGTCACTGAAATCTCCCAGGATTCTGCTGTTGGGGCTGTTGCAATTAGAGACAAATTTGCACCAATTCCTCTATAAATATTATTGGTGGGGCAGCATTGGCTGGAAAATGGATTTCTCTTTTTATGTGTACCAAAGGCAAATTCAGGCCCTCTAGCCTTTTGGGTGTATCAGTTAGCTTCTGCTACAACAGTGCTGCCTAACAACCAACTCAAAGGTCAGTGGCATCCAACCATAAGTACGTGCACATCCGCATGGTTGGCTAGGTGGCTCTGCTAAGCTCAGCGGGACTCACTGACTGCTGACTGGCAGCTGGTCAAGGCTGGCCTCAGCTCTCCTGCACTCCACATGTCTGTGATGGTCCAGCAGGCTAGCCTGGGTGTACCATCATGAAGTGGCGGACACCCAAGAGAAAGGAAGCTCCGATGCGTCAGCCATTTTGAGCCTGTGTCATGCTTGCTGACAGTCCATTGGCCAAAGGGAGTCATGTGGCTGAGCCCAGAGTCCAGGGCTGTGGTCAGTCAACCACCCACCTTGGAAAGGCAGCGCAAAGGCACGTGGCCAAGGGCACCGATGAGAGGAGGGATGGGAATCGTGGCCATTTGCGTGAGCTGCCACAGGTGTGAATGGAACAGAAGGATTTCCCTGATAAGGAAAGGAAGGGCAAAAACAATAAATGCCATCGACATTTGCATCCATTTGGATTGCGAAAAAAAAAAATGCTCGCAACTGGCAACGTCAAGCTAATTCCAATTCACTTTCCATCCCCACCTCACGGAACGGTTTCCTAGGCTAAAGTTCATGGGAAACTTGTGCCCAAGCTCTAATGGGCAATTTTGACAGAGTACGAAGCAGGAATCTTTTCAAGTGTCCCCCTGCCTAGGTAACACGCTGGTGAGCAGCCCATGGTATCTCCCGCCTGTCTCCTTTTGCTAGCCTCCGTGTCTGGCCCTCAGCACCATGTCGAATTCCACCTCAGAAAGCAGGACGGGGGTTAGAGGCCCCTGTAGCCCTGCCTTGACCTGATTTGGGTGGTCACCACACATGCTGAGGAGAGCCTCTGCTCTCTGCTATTAGGCCGAGCATCAGCTGGCCCCATGCCAAGCTAGCAGTCTAGAAGCAGATGGTTTCAACTGATCTTTCCTTGCCAGTCTTTCCTGCATTGACACTCCAAACCTGCCCCGCTTCATCCTAGAACTTAATAGAATTCTCACATAGTCTTGTTTCCTGTATCTTTTCCCTGGTAGCCAAACTGTTGGGGTTTTTTTTTCTTTTTTTCTTTTTTAAGTGTTTACTTTTCTGAAATAGTGGGATTATAAATGGATTTGTATATACAGAGGGAGAAATCAATAGCCTGTGTTTTCTAGGACACAATGTAACCTCGAAGCGAAGTACCGACAATTATAAAAAAAATCATTTGTTTTTCCATGTCACTGATCTTGACATACGGTGCACCTCATAGTCCTAGACAAAACCGACTGTGGCCTCCCTGGATGTGGGAGGCTTGGCCTAACAAAACCTCTCAATATGAGACAGAAAATACAAAGTCCCATTCCTGCCACCTCTGGAGCCCAGGCTGACAGTTTAGTGGCCCAGAGGACAATAGAGATTTATATGTTTTTTTTAATGTTTATTTATTTTTGAGAGAGAGAAAGAGAGAGAGAAAGACAAAGCACGAGCAGGGGAGGGGCAGAGAGAGAGGGAGACGCAGAATCCGAAGCAGGCTCCAGGCTCTGAGCTGCCAGCACAGATCCCAACGTGGGGCTCGAACCCACAGACCGTGAGATCGTGACCTGAGCCGAAGTCAAGAGTCGGTCGCTTAACCGACGGAGCCACCCAGGTACCCCTAATAACCACATTTTGAAAAAGTGAGAAGGGAACAGGTGAAACTAATTTTAGTAAGATATTGTATTTTACCCAGTATATCAAAATATTATCACTTCAGCATATAATCCTTATGAACAATGACTTCTGAGACATTTTACATTATTTTGTGCATTTAAGTCTTTGAAATTCGGTGTGTATGTTATACTTACGGTACATTGCGATTCAAAAGAGCCACATTTCGGGGCGCCTGGGTGGCGCAGTCGGTTAAGCGTCCGACTTCAGCCAGGTCACGATCTCACGGTCCGTGAGTTCGAGCCCCGCGTCGGGCTCTGGGCTGACGGCTCGGAGCCTGGAGCCTGCTTCCGATTCTGTGTCTCCCTCTCTCTCTGCCCCTCCCCCATTCATGCTCTGTCTCTCTCTGTCCCAAAAATAAATAAACGTTAAAAAAAAAAAATTAAAAAAAAAAAACAACAACAAAAGAGCCACATTTCAAGTGCTCCATAGCCACACCTGGAGAGTGGCCACCGTATTGGGCAGCACAGATCTATGGTATTTTCAGGAGGGGACTCAAGGAACAGTTAACAGGGACATCCTCCTCTCAGGAAGAGAACTAAGGTACTGTGTTATAGGGATGCCAAACTGACTTTTAACCATAAACCCTTTTGGGTTTGAGCACCTGGCTGGCTCAGTCAGGTAGAGCATGTAACTCTTGATCTTGGGGTCATGAGTTCAAGCTCCACGTTGGGCGTGGAGCCTACTTAAAAATAAGTTAATTAATTAATTAATTAATTTTTAAAAACCATAAACCCTTTTTTATTGCTTTTGTGTACCGAGTGTATGGATTGACATTACTGTATCAGTCAGGGTTCACCAGAGAAACAGAATGAATAGGAAAAAAAAAAAATAAAAATAAATAAATATATATACATATATGCATATATATGTATGTGTATCTATATATATGTATGTATGTATACATATATATTCAGGAAATATATATGTGTATATTCATGAAATACATTTATGTATATCTATAAAATATACATTCAAACGTTCATCTAAGTTACATTTAGATGTGTTTTTACCATATCGGTACTGGGCTAATTGCTTTCATTTTTTATTTTTTTATTTATTTTGACTGAAAGAGGGAGAAAGCAAGAGAAGGGGAGGGGCAAAGAGAAAGGGAGACAGAATCCCAAGCACGCTCAGCGCAGAGCCCGATGTGGGGCTCAATCCCACGATCCTGGGATCATGACCTGAGCCAAAATCAAGAGTCAGACGCTTAACTGGCTGAGCCACCCAGGCGCCCTAGGCTCCTCCAAGTGGAACGTGCTGTGGACCCTGTTTTATGACCCAGAAACTAAGGTTCTGAATGGTTAAGAAGCCGGCCAGCTAGTCAGAGGTAGGACTTGAGTTTGAACTGATTCTGTCTGCCTTCAAAGCTAGCAGATAAAGATAGGGAGGATGAACACCGATGGTCCAATAAAGGAGATTTATTAGAAGACATCAGCTCACGTGATTCTGGAGGCCGAGAAGCCCCACGATCTGCTGTGTGCACGCTGGGGACCCAGGAGAGCCAGCACTGTAAGTTCCGACCCAAGGGCAGAAAACTGATGTTTCAGCTCAGCAGTGAAGCAGAGAGCAAATCCTCCCTTCTTCTGTTTTGTTTGTTCTCTTCAGGCCCTCAACGGATTGGATGAGGCCCACCCACGAGGAGGTGGGGGGGGGGGCAATCTGCTCCCCTCAGTCTTCTGATTCAAATGCTAATCTCATTCAGAGCTGCCCTCACTGATATACCCAGAAATGCTGTTTAACCAAATATCTGGGCACCCCAGGCCCCAGTCAAGTCGACGCATAAAATCAACCATCGCATCTAGTTCTGGAAATGTATCATAAAGGCACGACGAGACAAGAGGGCCAGTGTATTATGGACGAAGATGTTTATCTCAGCATCTTAGCTCTTACTGGGAAATTGAAAAGATCCTAAATGTTGTCAACAGATGTGCAGTGAAATTGCACCCTCTGGAGGGGGTGGCTTCTAAAGACAGGCAATAAGAGGAAATCACCAAGAATCAAAATTGCCCTTGAAAATAACTTGGACAGCAACCTACCTACCAGAGGCTCGGCACTAAATCCTCCACAGCAAGGTCACTGCTTCTCAGGGTGAATTCCTGATGCAGTCGTTTCCTTGCATGCGGGGGCCATACTGTGTGAAAAATATGTGCCCTCGACACTAGTATAACTTGGTGAGATTGGAGAGACGCGTTTGAATGGAAAGCAGCTAAGGAAATAGATTTGTGGCTTCCATGTCACGCTCAGATTCTGAGTAAACTGGTGGACAGAATTGCCCCTATTATTTAAATCGTTCTCTCTTCCTCTGTGAAGTGTATACTTTGCACTAAAGACAATTGACATTCCTGAAAGGGGACGAGGTAACTCTGTGGCATATTGACACGTGCCTATGAAGAATATAAGGGTCGGAATTCACATCACAGCTATAGTAGGTCAACTATACTTCAATTAAAAAAAAAAAAAAGAACGTAAGCATATGCCCCCATGCTGTTATGTTTCTATCCCGGGGTGTCAGGCTAACAAATTACTTTTTTTTTTTTTTTTTAATTTTTTTTTTCAACGTTTATTTATTTTTGGGACAGAGAGAGACAGAGCATGAACGGGGGAGGGGCAGAGAGAGAGGGAGTCACAGAATCGGAAACAGGCTCCAGGCTCTGAGCCATCAGCCCAGAGCCCGACGCGGGGCTCGAACTCACGGACCGCGAGATCGTGACCTGGCTGAAGTCGGACGCTTAACCGACTGCGCCACCCAGGCGCCCCTAAATTACTTTTTTCATTTGTCTTTCTCTTTGTGTGTGTGTGTGTGTGTGTGTGTGTGTTTGTGCAAGGGTGCACGCCTATCTATATTTTTACATTTTCTGCAGTGGACAGCCTGAAGGTGAATTTGGTATCACTTCTATAATATAAAAATAATAATGTTTCTTTTTAAGTTTACTTATTTATTTTGAGAGAGAGAGAGAGACAGCATGAGTGGGGGAGGGGCAGAGAGAGAGAGGGAGAGAGAGAGAATCCCAAGCAGGCTCTGCACTTTCAGCACGGAGCCCCATGCGGGGCTCGAACCCACGAACCGCGAGATCATGACCTGAGCCGAAATCAAGGGTCGGAGGCTTAACCCACTCAGCCGTTCGGGCGCCCCCAAAATAATAATGTTTTAAGCCAGTGCCAGCCCACCGTGAGGTGACTCACCCAGGCCAGGAGAGTTGTAGAGCCCCCCACCCTGGGCCTCCTCAAAAGGGGAAATGGTATGCTCTACTCCAAGCACAGGGTGCATTCCCTTTACCACCACGTTCAAAGGGATTGGGGAGCATTAGAGACGGTGCTGGCATTTACAGAAGACCAAGGTCCTGCTGGGGGCCCCCTGAGGACAGCAGCTCCCCTAGATAGCTTTCCTGCCTCAACTCCTTGCCACTACCCCCTGGGGCTCGAACAAAATTGGAAATGTCTCCTGCAGTGATGGCTCCTCACACTGGGCACCCAGCCTGCCCGGCCCTTCCCTTCAGGGCTGCAGTGGGGCGGCTGCGGCCACCCAGTCGGTTGTCACACCGCGCGCTGAGCTAGTGCCGCCGAGCCACCAGCCTTGGCACAGCAGGAGGGACCCTGGCACACACAGGACACATTTGAGAGGAACAAGCATTAGCCCGGCAGCACTCAGTTAGGTGCAGGTTTGAAGCATGAAACAGTCCCTTGCAGCAACTTGCTGTCATTTCCAGTCAGCGGGCTCTGGCCTCTAAACATACTAATGAGAATCACTCCCATGTCCTGGCGGCTCAGCCTGTAACAGGACTGTACGGACAGGCTCTCATTTAATCCGCATAACAAGCCTCCAGGAAGGAAGGCGTTGCCACAACTACTCCACAGATGAAGGAAGCCAGGCTCTGGGAGGCAAATTAACTTGCCTAAGTGTCACGAGTTGGGTTCCCAGGAAAGGAGACTCTGAGGCAGAGGTGAGCACGCAGAATGTTTATTAAGTACCTTGCAAAGGAGCAAGAAACAGGGGAGGGTGAGCAGAAGGCGAAGTCAGCTGCGATGTAGGCCTGAGGACAGCCTCGGCCACCCCCCCACTCCAGCAGGGAGCCATTGGAGCAAGAAAGGCCCTTCAGGGTTATCCCGATTTGCACCAAGATGGCCAGATTTGAGACTCTGGCAGCCATCCATCAATGGATGGGGCCCACCCTAGAAGGCCACGACCTTGGCAAGGTGCCCTCTGGAGCCAAGACAGACCCTGAAGGGGCCGAGAGCTGAGGGCTGTCCACCAAGAGCATTGCTGATAGCAGTCAGAGCGACACATCTTTTCTTGAAGGGGGACCTTGGCCTCTTCACATCACTGTGCCCACCATACCGAGGTCACCCGGCTAATGAGTGACAGAGCCACCACTGGAAGCAAGCAATCCCGTGTCTACAGTTTCTGCTGTGCTATTAAGCTAACCTGCCTCCCGTGGGCTCCAAATGTTGCAGGAGCCCCGATCTTCCACCTAGACTGAATCTAGATGACCAGGCTGTCCCAGGTGCTCCCGGAGCCCTGCTACAGGGGCTCCCTGGCCAGCCGTTCCCATTAATAAGGCTGTGGGATCTTTCACTCTTGCCTCAGCTAAGCCAGACATTCTGCCCCCGACCCTCCCCATCACCACCACTGTTAGCCCCACCACATCCTTTAGCATCTTCCAGATGGATTGTAATGATCCAAAGGAATTTTACCCAAACCTAAGGAGCCTTACAAGGGGAACAAAGAGCATTCGAGCACACTAGTGACACTTAGAAACTACGGTTTTCTCATCCTACAATAGCTTTCTGGGCATCAGTAAGCTGAATCGAAATCCTGACTCAGAGACTCCCTTTTTCTCTTCTCAGGTTCTTACCCATCCCTTTCCCCCAGGCCCCGCAGCCACACCAGGCAGGGGTTCGTGAGCTACCCAGTCCCGCAGCCCATCTGGAGGCCAGTGACACAAAGGACGACCCACACAGGTAAGGCCCACACTCCCTCCTGCCCCTCCTTAAGGGAGGACAGCTCTTTCATTTGGAGGGAGCGGGATTCTGGGATCCAACACACACGCGGCAGTGCCTTGGGAGCAGTGGCCTTGCTGGCTGGAGATTGGATGGAATTGGATGGGTTGAGGGAAGAACGTTGATGTAGACACGGAGGGGCAAAGACCCAGGAGAAGAGACGGAAATGGGTCAGAGATAGAGAAGGGACAGTAACAGCCTTTGTCAGAATGCCACTCTGTCCGGCCTGGAGTATGAGTGTCCTAGGGCTCCTGTGACAAAGTACCACATGCTGCGTAGCTGAAACAACAGAAGCGTGTTGTCTCGCGGTTAAAATGAGAAGTCCAAGATCAAGGTGCCGGCAGGATTAGTTACTTCTGAGGTGGGGGAAGGGGATCTGTTCCAGGGGTCTCCTCTGGCTTCTGGTGGTTTGATGCCAGTCTTTGGTATCCCTTGGCTTATAAAAGCATCACCCAGGAGCACAGTCAGTCAGTGAAGTGGGTGGCTTAACTGGGTGGCTCAGTCCGTTACGTGTCCGACTCTTGGTTTCAGCTCAGGTCCGTGGGTTCCAACTTAGCATTGGGCTCTACACTGACAGCACAGAGCCTGTTTGGGATTCTCTCCCTCTCCCTTTCTCTCTGTCCCTCCCCCATTTGTGTTCTCTCTCACGTGCAAAATAAATAAATATATTTTAAAAAAATGGAAGCATGGGGGCCCCTGGGTGGCTCAGTCAGTTGGGTGCCCGACTTCGGCTCGGGTCATGATCTCACGGTTTGTGGGTTCGAGCCCCGCGTCGGGCTCTGTGCTGACAGCTCGGAGCCTGGAGCCTGCTTCGGATTCTGTGTCTCCCCCTCTCTCTGCCCCTTCCCTGCTCATGCTCTGTCTCTCTCTGTCTCTCAATAATGAATAAACTTTAAAATTTTTTTTTCCGACGTTTATTTATTTTTGGGACAGAGAGAGACAGAGCATGAATGGGGGAGGGGCAGAGAGAGAGGGAGACACAGAATCGGAAGCAGGCTCCAGGCTCTGAGCCATCAGCCCAGAGCCCGACGCGGGGCTCGAACTCACAGACCGCGAGATCGTGACCTGGCGGAAGTCGGACGCTTAACCGACTGCGCCACCCAGGCGCCCCTGAATAAACTTTAAAAACATATTAAAAAATGGCAACATCACCTGGATCTCTGCCTTTTTTTTTAATTTTTAATTTTTTTTAACTTTAACTTCAAATTTTTTAATTTAATTGTTTTAATTTTTTAAGTTTATTTTATTTATTTAAAAAATGTTTAAGTTTATTTATTTGGAGAGAGAGAAAGAGAGAGAGGGAGGGAAAGCACAAGTGGGGGAGGGGCAGAGAGAAGGAGAGAGAATCCTAAACGGGCTCCCTGCAGGGCTCGAACTCATGAACCATGAGATTATGACCTGAGCCGAGATCAAGAGTCGAACGTTCTTGTGTGTGTGCCTCTGTGTCCAAATGTAGCCTTTTCATAAGGACACTAGTCATATTGGATTAAAGCCCACCCTATGACCCTAAAGGCCCTACATCCAAATAAGGTCACATTTGGAAGTACTGGGGATTAGCATGCCAACATATCTTTTGGGGAGGGGGGCACAATTCAATCCATAACACTTACTGATTCCAGACCCAGAGTGGACATCTCTAATTTTCGCCGGCACAGCACGCCTGACCATCTTCTGGTAATGGCATCCCTGTTCCTTTAGGAATGAATACTTCCTTTCCATGCAGCTGCCAATAACATGACCCCATTTTCCCATTATAGGGATGGACACATGACCTGAGCTGGCCAATCAGATTCTCTCCACCCACCTCTCTCTCTCTGGATTTTGTAATTATTTAAGTGAATCGGTTGAGAAAGAGACAAAAAAGTTGGAGCTGTTCCTGAAAACTGGCCCAAGCCCAATCTGTTCCCAGTATTTGCTCTTTCAGGAAAGTCTTCACGATGACATGACTGGACTGTGACAAGCCCAAGGCTGCCATGGCTGAGGAACGACCTTGGCTTTGATGCTTGAACCCCAACCTTCTCATTAACTAGCTGAGAGATAGAGAAGTTTTCTATGTCTTGGTTTTCTCCCCTATAAAATACAATGATTACAATGTTATCTATCTCAGAGCATGCTTTTATTTTTTTATTTTTTATTTTTTTTATTTTTATTTTTAACGTTTATTTTTGAGACAGAAAGAGATAGAGCATGAACGGGGGGGGGGGGGTCAGAGAGAGAGGGAGACACAGAATCTGAAGCAGGCTCCAGGCTCCGAGCTGTCAGCACGGAGCCCGACGTGGGGCTCGAACTCACGGACCGTGAGATCATGACCTGAGACGAAGTCGGATGCTTAACCGGCTGAGCCACCAGGTGCCCCTATTTTTTTTTTTATTTTTCATATATGTAATTTATTGTCAAATTGGTTTCCATACAACACCCAGTGCTCATCCCAAAAGATGCCCTCTTCAATACCCATCACCTACCCTCCCCTCCCTCCCACCCCCTATCAACCTTCAGTTAGAGCATGATTTTTTTTAAATATTTATTTTTGGGGGGGAGAGTGCAAGCAGGGAAGGGGCAGAGAGAGGGGGACAGAGGATCTGAAGCAGGCTCTGTACTGACAGGACAGCAGTGAGCCCAATGTGGGGCTCGGACACACAAACCGTGAGATCATGACCTGAGCTGAAATCATTCGCTTAACTGACTGAGCCACCCAGGTGCCCCTATCTCAGAGCACTCTTACAAGGATCACATATGCGAGAAGATTCCATACAGAGCAAAGGTCTGTAAAAATATGTGTCACTGGGGCACCTGGGTGGCTCAGTTGGTTAAGCATCCGACTTCAGCTCAGGTCATGATCCCTCAGTTTGTGGGTTCAAGCCCCACGTCAGGTTCTGCACCACGTGGGATTCTCTCTCTCTCCCTCTCTGTCTGCCCCTTGCCCACTTACACCTCCTCTGTCTCTCAAAATAAATAAACTTAAAAATATATTTGTCATTATTAGAGAGGTTAGAAATCCAGGAATAAGAGAGCCAAAGAGTAAGAATTTGTCCGTGTTTACCCAGTCCTGATTTAGAGCACCGGCATCACCCTTCCTGCCACCCCTTTCTCTCCATCTCCCAGTTGGCAAGGCTACGTGGTTGATTCTGCCCACTGAGTGGTGAGCTGAAATGACAGGTGTCACTTCCGGCCCCAGACTCAATGTGGGAGGGAGAAGAGGGGCGTGAGCACAGAGGGGCAAGGTTCATTAGGCGTCACCAAATGGTAGTCTGCCACCATGGTCAAATAATCTTGCATGTGTTCGTGCTTTCATCCGTTCATCAAATCCCCTTTGAGTACCCTTCGTGAGCCCAGCGCTGTGTTCGGCTCTGGGGATCAAAAATGAATAGGCAGGGTCATTGCCCTCAAAGTATGCCACATGTCACAGAGGAGACAGGTGTAAGCAAGTAACTGCAATATAATGTGTCCATCCCTATAAGGGAGGGGAACACTGTGTGGAGTCCAGAGAGGCTTCCTGGAGGAGGTGATGCATCAGCTAGATCTTAAAAGGCAAGTAAGTGATTACCAAGCACACAGGGGGCAGAAGAGCTTTTCAGGCAGAGGAAGCCACACCTCTGAAGGTGTCACAGGCGTTGTGCAGAGATTTGGAGTGGCTGGAACACGGGGTGTGTGGAGGGTAAATGCCAGGCTAAAGCATTTTGATTAGATGCTGAGCCCTGGGAAAGCAAAGGAGGTTTTCCAGCAGAGAAGTAGTGTAAAACGAAGTCTTTCTAGGAGAATAACTCCGGTGGGGGGGGGGGTAGAAGATGAAGTGGCAGGAGACAGATTGGAGGCAGCCCAAGTAGGAGGCCACTGCACGAGTCCCGGAAAGGGATGAGACACACACCAAGGCATGGGGTGAGGACTGAGGGGGCCGGATTTAAGCAGAATTTCTGGGGTATAAGGGATAGATGTTGGGATGGGAGCCTGATGCTGACTAATCCTGGATGATTGGTCCAAGTGCTTTAGACAGAGGCCTGGAGTGAAGACCACCGGTCTATTGGGCCTCCATAGCTTGGTAGAAATTTGTTTGTTCTAATTCTCTGCCTCCTAAACCGTTTCCTGGTCTATAGTTTGGTCTACTGAGGAGATCAACCCTCCTGAAAGAATGTTCTGCGTAGATTAAACACTTGCGTTCAGAACCCAGAGAGGACTATCTAGTCAAAAATATATGTTCCTCTTTAAGAAACAAAATAGATGAACATATGGGAAGGGGAGGAGAGAGAAGAGAAGGAAACAAACCACAAGAGACTCTTAATGATAGAGAACAAACTGAGGGTTGACAGAGGGGGTGGGTGGGAGACGGGCTAGATGGGTGATGGCTACTAAGGAGGGCACTTGGGTTTTTTAATTTTTTTAATGTTTATTTATCTTTGAGAGAGAGAGAGAGAACAGGCGTGCACTCGAGCAGGAGAGGGGCGGGGGGGCTGTGGACAGAGGATCCAAAGTGGGCTTTGCACTGACAGCAGTGAGCCCGATGCAGGGCTCAAACCCACAAACTGTGAGATCGTGACCTAAGTGGAAGTCGGACGCCCAACCAACTGAGCCACCCAGGGGCCCCAGGACAGCACTTATTGTGATGAGCACTGGGTCACTGAATTCTACTCCTGAAACCAATATTGCACTGTATGTTAACCAACTAAAATTTAAATTTAAAAAAAGGGGAAAAATATATGTTCTTCCTTCTGGAACAGATGGGTGCATTTTCTCCTCTACATGTAAGATCTAAGAGGTGACAGAATTTGCTGATAGATTGAATGTCAGGTGTGAGGGGAAGAAGAAAGGAGAAGATAACACCGGGCTCTGGGCTCCAGCAATGGGAAGAGCGGAGTTACCGCTTGTTGAGAGGAGGACGAGGTGCGGGATGGGGGAGGTAGGAGTTTAGTTTTGAAGGTTCTGTAGGTGAGATTCTACTGGGCGTGCAGGTGGAAACATGGAGAAAGTGACTGAACACATTAATATGAAGTTCCAAGATCTCACCCAAAATGTGGCAAAGAAAGAGAGATGAAAAATATAAAAGAATGATTACTAGTTATGGAGGAGAGAATGAGACAGTCTAATAAATGTTTAATTGAAGTCACAGAAGGGAAAAATGGAAGAAAGGCAATATTTGAGAGGATAATGGTTGACAATTTTCCAAAATTAATGAAAGACATGAATCTTCAGGTCCAGAGAGCCCAACAAATTCAAATAGGGTAAAAGAAATCCACATCGAAACACATCACAATGAAACTGTAGAATCAAAAAAAAAAACCCCAAAACAAAAAACCCCCCAAGATTCTAAAAGCAGCCAGGAGAGTGGGGGACGGGATGGGACACAATTACCTATAAAAGAATGACAATTAGAATGTCATCATAGTTGCCAACAGCAACAGCGGAAACCAGAAGAGAGCCAAATGCTTTTTTTAAAAAAATATAATTCACATACCGTGCAATTCATTCTTTTGAAGTGTGCAATTAAGTGGGTTTTTATATATTTACAAAGTTGTGCAAACATCACTACTATATAATTCTGAAACAGTTTCATCACCCCCCTCTCAAAAAACATTGGCAGTCACTCCTGGTTCCCTTCTCCCCTCAGCTTCCTGGCAAGTACTAACCCACTTTCTGTCTCTATGGATTTGCCTATACTGAATATTTCATACCAACATAGAAATTTTCCCTGGTGGGGTGCCTGGGTGGCTCAGTCGGTTAAGCGTCTGACTTCAGCTCAGGTCCTGATCTCGCGGTCTGTGAGTTCGAGCCCCGCGTTGGGCTCTGTGCTGATGGCTCAGAGCCTGGAGCCTGCTTGGGATTCTGTGTCTCCCTCTGTCTCTGACCCTCCCCCGTTCATGCTCTGTCTCTCTCTGTCTCAAAAATAAATAAACATTAAAAGGGTTAATAATAATAATATTAATAATATATAATAATAATAATATAATAATAATATAACCATGGGGTTATATATATATATATATATATATTATAACCATGAGGAATAATAAAATGATCGTTGTTATTTTTTTTTAACATTTATTTATTTATTTTGAGAGGGGGAGCTGGGTGCATGTGAGAGTTGGGGGGAGGGGCATAGAGAAAGGAAAAGAGAGAATCCCAAGCAGGCTCCACACTGTCAGCCCAGAGCCCGACACAGGGCTCGATCTCACGAACTGTGAGATCATCACCTGAGCCAAAATCAAGAGTCAGATGCTTAATCGACTGAGCCACTCAGGCACCCAATCCTTGTTATTTTAAATCACTAAGGTGATTTGTTAGGTAGCCATAGGACACTGAAAACCACTGCCTTATTTTGAAGGCCAATTCCCTAGCACAAAGGGCAGAGTAGGAATGCTATCCTGGTTATTCAGAAAGGATAACGTCCCAAGCTTGTGTGTGCGTGCGTGCGTGCATGTGTGTGTGTGTGTGTGTGGTTAGGGCACAGTCCTAGGAAAGATAATATAGGTTTCTGAAACCAGTCTAAGTGGGTACCAAGGACCAGTCTATCTTCCATACTGACAGCCATATTGGGCTTGTATACCCATTGGTCTCCTTCAAGTTTACCCAGTATGATTCAGTTCACAAGAACCACATCCTCCCTGAGTAAACTGCTAACGTCACGTTTGCAGGCTCCAAAGCTGAGGCCCAACCCACTTCAGTGACTCCATCAGAGGGGTGGCCCCTGCGAGGTTGTACATTTCTTAAATCCAACATTTTGGCCAAGACTAAGAAAGCTTATGTTGGTGACAGTATTTTCATTAGCTCAACATTTCTTGGTGCTTACTGTTTCCTGAAAAACTTAAGAATGGACAGACTTCAGGATCCCTGGCTGGCTCAGTCAATGGAGCCCACAACTCTTGATCTTGGGGTTGTGAGTTTGAGACCCATGTTGGGCAGAGAACCTACTTAGGAAAAAAAAAAAAAAAGAATGGACAGACTTCTACCTGAAAGCATTAAAGTTGACTCTTTATTATTGTTGTTGTTGTTGTTGTTGTTATGTTAAGAACACAACATGAGATCCACTCTTTAAATAGATTTTTAAGTGCACAATGCAGTGTTGTTAGTTATAGGCGCACCATTGTACGAGCCCGACGTGGGGCTCGAACTCACAGACCGCGAGATCATGACCTGAGCCGAAGTCAGCCGCTTAACCGACTGAGCCACCCAGGCGCCCCAAAATAGATTTTGAAGTGCACAATGCAGTGTTGTTAGTTATAGGCGCACCATTGTACAACAGATCTCTAGAACTTCTTCGTCTGGCATAACTGAAAGTTTATACCCACTGATAAGTAACTCCCCATTTCCCCCTCCTTCCAAGTCTGCCTCTTAATTGAATTAATTTTTTTTAATTAACAAAGCATAGGACAAAAATATATCCCCATTTTATGTTTAACAAGTATCTAATCTTCTCAAAAATAAAGTAACCGAAAGTATAAGTTTTACATTTCTCTTTAAGAAATCCTTGAAGTTCGGGGCACCTGGTGGCTCAGTTGGTGAAGTGTCCCCATTCTTGGTTTCTGCTCGGGTCATGATCTCACAGTTTCGTGAGTTCAAGCCCTGCATCAGGCTCTGTGCTGGCAGCAAGGAGCCTGCTTGGGATTCTCTCTTTCCGCCCCCCTCTCTCTCTGCCCTTCCCCCACTCGTGCTGTCTGTCTCTCTCAAAATAAATAAACTTCATTAACTAAAAAAAGAAATCCTTGAAGTTTGAGACTATAGAATACTAAATGTGTATGCTAAATAATAAGTTTTCAGAACGAATTCTTCTGGACACCCACTATTATTACAAATGAGACCTCAAATGAAGTATAATTTATGTCATTTTTAAAAAGATGGCAAATTTTAACTAATTTCATAATTTTCTTTAAAACTAAGGGCATTAGGGCATCCGGGTGGCTCAGGCAGTTGAGCATCCAACTCTTGATTTTTGGCTCAGGTCATGATCCCAGGGTCGTGGGATTAAGCCCTTTGTCAGGCTCCGTGCTGAGGGTGGAGCCTACTTGAGATTCTCCCCCTCTCTGTCTCTCTCTCTCTTTTTCTCCCCTTCTGTCCCTTCCCCGCTCGTGTACGGGTGCGCTCTCTCTCTCTCTCTCTCTCTCTCTCTCAAAAAATAAAAATAGGGGCGCCTGGGTGGTGCAGTCGGTTAAGCGTCCGACTTCAGCCAGGTCACGATCTCACGGTCCGTGAGTTCGAGCCCTGCGTCGGGCTCTGGGCTGATGGCTCAGAGCCTGGAGCCTGCTTCCAATTCTGTGTCTCCCTCTCTCTCTGCCCCTCCCCCATTCATGCTCTGTCTCTCTCTGTCCCCAAAATAAATAAACGTTGAAAAAAAAAATAAAAATAAAATAAAGCTAAGGGTGTTAGGAATATTGAATGCATTTTAAAAATAAGACAAATTACCAAATTATAGACTCTGAGTGCCTAATATAAATAATAATAAACAGCGAGTCTTTTTATGTATCAGGGATTATGCTAAAACTACAGGTATCATCTTGTCTAATCCTTTTACTAGCCTTTCAAGTATACGTCTTTTTTAGTCCTGTTGCCCAGATGGGGACACTGAGGCAGAGAGAAGCTACCTTGCCGGTTACTAAGTGGGCCGCACCCAGATGTGAGCTGCTGGTGGTGAGCTGCTGGTCCAGTACTCTTTCTTTCAGCCACTATCCTCTGCTGCCTCCATGTGCCCGGCGAGAAACTCGGGCGCTGGGATGGAGCGAGGTTTCAGCCACGTTCTTCACTTCAGGGAGGTGACTCTAGAGGTGAAGAAATCAAACAGCTCAACCCAGCCCAGCAGCAAAGAGTATAGACCATACTTGGTAAGACAGGCTTTTGCCAGTTTGGGGTTAGATAAATTCACGTGGCCTTTGTCTTGACAGAATTTTGGGTTTAACATTGCACACTTGCAAACTTAGCCAAAAGAGGAGAGAGTAACATATTGAACCCCCACGTACCCATCACACAACCACCCAGTTGACGGCTCATCTCAGTTCCTCTATACCCCACCCACTTTTTCCTTCCCCCACCTCTTCCCTGCTGGATGTTTTGTAAAAAAAAAAAAAAAAATTTTTTAAGATTTTATTTTTAAGTAATCTCTATGCCCAACGTGCGGCTCGAACTTACAACCCTGAGATCAAGAGGTGCATGCTCTATGGACCGAGCCAGCCAGGTTCTGCCTTACTGGATTTTTTGAAGCAACTCTCAGCCACCCTATTCTTTTATCCACAAATACATCAGTATGTATCTTTTGAAGACAAGTAATCCTTATAAACATAACAGCAATACAAATACCTCCTGTCAAATAATTAACAATGAGACCTTAATAATCATTCAGCCTGTAGGGGAGGAAAATTCATTTTCCCTCTACCCTTCTAGGTTCTTGGCTGATAATAAATAATAATAAAAGAGTAACAGGAGAAAACCAAACATGTCTAGTAACGTGTATACATCCTATATACATGGGAGAGATCCAGGAAAACTGAGTAACTTCCCGACACTGGGGAAGGGGAAGGTCAGTTATGGGCAATTATCAGGCAAAGCATATTAATCAAGAGTATGGTTGTTATGCAGATTTAGGTCACTGCCTTCCCCACTGATCAATTTCTAGAGACTGAGTCATCCTACTATAGAGAGGGTGAAACCCTTACAAATGGAGATCTCCCTTGTACACATGATTGTCTCTTACAAAATGGTAAATTTTGCTGGACTTTCAGAGCTCTTCTTCTGTCTGCTCTTTCTTAAAAAAATAAATAAATAATAATCAGCCTAATGTAATCCTTTTGCCAAAGACACATTTGGGGATGGCAAATTCTGCTTCCCTTACAAGTCGCTTACATATTCAAATTGACGGCTTGGGGGTCCAGATTAATAAAAGCCCAGTTTCTCTCTTGGGGCTCCTCTTTTGGTGAATTAGCCGAGACACCAGTCCAATTCCATTGCGGTCCTGCTTCCAAACACGTGGAGGAGAAAGAACTGGAGCATCTGAGCCGTCCCCCGACAGGTACCCTCTTTATTTGCTGCCATGGCTGCCTCTGGGTTTTGCTGCTGGAAACCAGTGATCTTGGTCAATCCAACCACCCTGACTCACCGCTAGTCAAGCTCCCGTCTAGGCCCCGGTGGCTCTCCCAGGAAGGCCGACCCTCTTCCTCTGGGGAACCCTTAGGATAGGTGCCCAGAGTGGGGATCCCAAGTGTCTGGCTCTTCACTTTCCCCTGAAACACTCAGCCCTTGTTTCTACAACACATCTGGGGCTTGCAGGCCCAGCCCCAACCCTGACCAGAATCCACCTTCCCCAACAACGGCCAACACCAAAGGTATTGATTGCTGTCAACCTTCTTCCTTCTTGGTGCATTTCCCCAAGTGTTCCCGTGTCCCCTCTTCAGCCAACAGACACCCAGCAAGGACTCTTTCAACCCATCAGAGAGGGGAGATGTCTCAGAAGTGAAGGACTGAGACCCAGTTCCCTGTAATGTCAGGAACCTCTCGAGCCCCACACAAGTCTGCCCTGGGACAGTCTCTGCAACCCAAGGCCTACTGGAAGAGGCAGGCCACATCCAGTCACAAAGAAAGGTCATGTTGGGGCGCCTGGGTGGCTCAGTCGGTTAAGCGTCTGGCTTCGGCTCAGGTCATGATCTCACAGTTCACGAGTTCCGGTTCTGCATCAGGCTCTGTGCTGCCAGCTCAGAGCCTGGAGCCTGCTTCGGATTCTGTGTCTCCCTCTCTCTCTGCCCCTCCCCCACTTGCACTCTGTCTCTGTCTGTCTCAACAATAAATAAACATTAAACAAAAAAAGAAAGGTCATGTTATACCCCTCCCCTGGGCTACCTGTTACCGTGCATTTACATAAGCAGGAGAGGTGGTTTAAGGATCTCTTAGACACTGCTCAACTTCAAGGTGACCTGTTGCCTCCTCCTAGACAGCTTGTGCAGTTGTTTTGCCTTCCTTTTGTTTTATTGATTTCCATTTTGTTCATTTATTTTTGGAACAGGTCAGACATTGGCATGGTTCAAACTTCAAAAGGTATCAACGGAAATGTAGAGAAAGCCCCCCACCCTGCTCCCGACACCCCAGGTCCTCCCCCCAAACAGCCAGTTTTATCTGTTTCCTGTGTTTCCTTCAGAAATATTTTCTGTCTGTAGAAGCCAACATACGTATATCTCTAGATTCCCTTCCTCTTTACATAAATGGTAGCATACGTTACACAATGTTCTGCACCTTGATTTTTTTTTTTTTCTTCACTTTACAGTATAATCTTTACAATCAATCCAGGGGGCTTTCTGGTCCTATGACAGCTGCAGAGTATCCCATAGTGTGAATGTACTGCAAATTATTTAACCTAAACTCTTGCATCGGTAGGGTCTCTGGTTGTTTGCAATCGTTTCCAATTATGAATAACACTGTACTGAACAAACTTATAAACAGGACCCAGACAGCTTTTAACAAGCAACTTCTCCTGCCTGGAAACAAATTAACATTCTAACTAAGTAGGCACCCTGCTGTACAAGATAAAGGATGATAAAATACTCTGGAGGACCGGAAAAGATAGAACTTACTTTTTAGCTGTCTGGGGGCCGGGGAGAAGAGATGGGTGGGGTGGGAAAGACGGAATCTACACGAGGGGAAATCACAGAGGAATTCATTTGGAAAACAATTCAGTTACATTGGACTGTGTATAGAATGTACACTAAGGAGGGGGGCAAGTTGTTATTTCAATTAAAAGAACAAACCTCCTCGAACTTAAAAACTCTAGTGTTAACATGGCATTATATATCCTGCTGGCCTAAGAATGTAAATATCAGGCACTCCAAAATAAATTACAGACATAATGCAAAATCTGACCCAGTTCTTAGGAACACAGACCATAAAACACTATAATGAAGGCAAAAATCCACATCAAAATCTCCATTGTCTCAGAAAATGGAATTTAAAGAAGTCCCTTCCCTATTCAGCAGCGTCATCACCGGCAAGTTAGAATAATGCTCTTCCTGCCCTTTGTCATTAATATATGCTTGCCACTTCTTGGCAAATGTCTCTGGTTTGCCTTTTGGTTGGTGGGTGAAAGGTGATTGTAATGCAGTTAAGGTAGCAAATTGTCCCACAAACAGGCAGTGCAGACATAATATCTTTCCACACTGCACTTGATGCTCTGAATTATTAATTAGGACGTTAAATATATTGCTCAGTGCATGAGGTTATATTTAACTCCATATACTGCCAATCTGAGCTTTGCACCTTCCTGGGTTTGAAAATCAGATTTGTAACGTACAGGATTTCTTGTGTTTGTTCAGAAAAATCGCATCTGTAACAAGGGTGGAGAATCGGTCCAAGCTGCCCCCAACAGGTGAAAAGTCAATTGAGGTCTGGGATGAAATGTCCACATAGGAACTGGGAAAAGAGCAGCATCCACAATTAGTTCCTGGCTCCTGCACTCCCGGGCTCAGTCTTCTCAAAAATTCTGTCGAGAGGTATTGGGAAAGACTTGAGCTTCCATCAGCCGAACCCAAATTCAGATCTAGATTCTGCCCAAAGCTGAGATACAAAAATAGGGGATTAGATCGATAAGTTAGGGTACATCCACACAATGAAATATACAATTATTAAGAAAGACGTGTCCAGTTGTTCTGTTGAATGGATGGTGCTGCAGCTTTCCATGTAAAGGCAAAAAACACTGAAATATTTGAAATGTCTGTTGAAATGGGTTTGGAAAATTGCAATACATCCATAATGTTGTGAACCGACCAAGGCCGATTTGGTCAAGGCACTCATTTTTTTTTTTTAATGTTTGTTTATTTATCTTTGAGAGAGAGAGAGAGAGAGCACAGATGGAGAGGGGCTTAGAGAGGGGGAGAGAATCCCAAGCAGGCTCTGTGCCATCAGCACAGAGCCCAACTCAAGGCTCGAGCTCACAAACCGTGAGATCATGACCTGAGCTGAAATCAAGAGTCGGAAGCTTAAACTGACTGAGCCCCCCCCCCCCCAGGCGCCCGGTCACCATACTCTTATGCCCCACCTTGCCACCGGCTTTTGAGGAAAGTGGGTCTCAGGCCCACATCAGCCAGGTATATATTAACAAGCAGGCCTAGCAACACTGGCACAACATCTTCTGTGTATGCAGAAGAGTCCCAGCTCTGTCCTCAAGTGCAAGATTCATTGCAGGCGAAGGCTGTAGTATTCTAGAAGCTGTATTCCGTTAGCCTTGTAGGCTCTGTCAAGCAACCAGAACGTCCAAATTCATGGTTAGGTCAGGCCCCTTTAGAGATCAAGCCTTAGGGGCCACTGAGCACAGCTATACGCCTGCCTAGATTCAACCACCCTGTGCGTGCAAGTGTTAGGAGCATCTCCCAAATAGTTCAGCCGATCCGTATACCTTGAATACCTCTCAATTCAACGATAAGAGCCCCTTTGGAAAAGCATAGCTTAAACTAAATAACACACACATTAGTAACACACTGCCTATATTTAAAGTATAATACAGGGGCGCCTGACTGGCTCGGTTGGTAGAGCGTACGACTCTTGATCTCGGGCCCATGAGTTCAAGCCCCACGTTGGGCATAGAGCTCACTTAAAGAAATATTTACAATAAAGTATAATACAGACACTGTAACACAGACAGCAGAATATTATGCACCTATTAAAAAGAATATATGACATCTCTACATCCTGCATGGGAAAATAGTTGAAACATTAAAATGTAAATTTTAAACTTTAAAATTTTAACTTTAAAAAGTAAAGCAAGCAAGAATATATAACATTTATTTTTATTAAAAAAAAATAAGAGATATTGGGGCGCCTGGCTGGCTCAGCTGGTGGGGTGTGTGACTCTTGATCTCGGGGTTGTAAGTTCGAGCCCCACGTTGGGTGTAGAGATTACTTAAAAAAAAATAAAAATCTTTAAAAAAAAGAGAGATATAGAGGAAAGTCTAGAAAGATATAGAACCTATTGTTACCCCTAGAGAGTGTGATTAGAGGGAAGAGAAGAGGGAACTATCTGCTTTTTTCTTCATGCATTTCTTTATTGTGAATTTTTTATAGTGAGTATGTATTTGATTACATGAATTTTAAAAATGCACACTTTTAAAAACAAGTTTCTTTATTCTTTTTTCAAAATTTATTTCGAGAAAGAGAGAGTGAGCAGGGGAGGAGCAGAAAGAGGGGGAGGGAGAGAGGGAGAGAGAGAGAATCCCAAGCAGGCTCCGTGTTGTCAGCGCAGAGCCCAATGCAAGGCTTGAACTCGTGAACCGTGAGATCATTATCTGAGCCGAAATCAAGAGTCAGAAAAATCCACACTTTTTGTAAAAGGATGTTGAGGAAGAATAACTATGTGGGGAAATGTTTATAATATATTCTTAGGTAAAATGTTTAGAATATATTCTTGGGTAGAAGACATTAGACAGTATTATATTAGATGTGACGGCCGTTGTGTCCTCATCTGTACACAAACCCACGTGGCAGGTTGTATTTTCCAAAGATGACCAGGCCAACAAATATCCCAACCCATGGGCTCTTCTTCCAGTGTGACTTTGACAAGCCTCCTATGACAGGTGGCGGGGGAAGTCTGTGTTCCCTCCCCTTAAACCTGGGAAGATCTTTCTACCTGCCTTGCCCGAGCAAGTGAGCACAGAGGTGCTATTCAGTGACCTTCTGAGGCTAGCTCATAAAAGGGGATAAGGCTTCCATCTGGCTTTCTCTCCTTCTTGGGAGACACACTTGAGCCATTGGAGTCCTGAGTCACCATATGGGACATCTGGTTGCCCTGAAGCTGCCATGCTAGAATGTCCACATGGGGAGACCATGTAGAAATAGAGAGGTACCCCGAATCCCCCAGCTGTTCCGGCCCCCAACCTGTTTGAGTCTTCCCGGCCCAGGTGCCATACATGCAAATGTAGAAGCCTTGGAGACGAGGCCCCCTCCAGCCACCATCCGACTGCAACAGCATGGGACACCCCGGACCAGTACCACCCAGCTGAGCTGCTACCAAATTCCTGACCCACAGCAACCCTGGCAGATAATAAATGAGTACCGTTGTTTGAAACCGCTAAGCTTTGGGGTTATGTGTGGGTGTAATAGACACTATACATCCCTTTGAGAGAGCCTGCCACTTCCTCAGCCTGGGACAGGAAGCCTTAGAATCGGTTGGCTCTACACAAGCACCCACACATACCAACAGTGGTGGGACCCCTGGAGGTTGCCTGAGCCTCATAGGGGTTCTCTGTTTCTCTCTTCCAGAAATTTGGAATGTGAACACTGACACTGAGTCTCCAAGCTTGGGGGCAGTAGACGCTTTAGCTTCATTTTCTACCTGTGTCCCAGCTTGCAGAGGTTAGCAGAAGGAATCAAACACTCAGAGAGGAGCAGGAAAGAGAGAGATCCTGCAGCCCTAAAAGAAAATGAGAGGGACCTCCTGTCCTATTTTCCTGTCCTGTTCCTGATAGTCTTCCTACCCCTTGGTCCTTCCTTGAGATACCCTTGTAATCATCATCACCATCATCATCATCATCATCATCATCAAAGTTAATGGTGACTGAATTTCACTGTGCCCAACACTGTTCTAAGTGCTCTGCGTGTGTTAACTTTAATCCTCACAAGATGTATGGGGTTGACACCACTATGGTCCTCATTGTACAGATGAGGAAACTGAGCCCTGAAAGGTAAAGTAACTTGTCCAACAGGCAGCTAAGTGATGCCTTTTTAAAAGTTTATTTATGGGGCGCCTGGGTGGCGCAGTCGGTTAAGCGTCTGACTTCAGCCAGGTCATGATCTCGAGGTCCGTGAGTTCGAGCCCCGCGTCGGGCTCTGGGCTGATGGCTCGGAGCCTGGAGCCTGTTTCCGATTCTGTGTCTCCCTCTCTCTCTGCCCCTCCCCCGTTCATGCTCTGTCTCTCTCTGTCCCAAAAATAAATAAACGTTGAAAAAAAGATTAAAAAAAAAAAAGTTTATTTATTACCAGGCGCCGCCTGGCCGGCTCAGTCGGTAGAGCATGCGACTCTTGGTCTCAGGGTTGTAAGTTTGAGCCGCATGCTGGGTATAAAGATTACTTAAAAATAAAATCTTTAAAAAATTTAGAGATTAGAGGGGTGCCTGGGTGGTGGCTCAGTCGGTTAAGTGTCTAACTTCGGCTCAGGTTATGATCTCATGGTTCATGGGTTCGAGCCCCTCATCAGGCTCTGTGCTGACAGCTCAGAGCCTGGAGCCTGCTTTGGATTCTGTGTCTCCCTCTCTCCCTGCCGCCTCTCCACTCAGCACTCTGTCTCTTTCTCTCTAAAAAATAAACATTAAAAAAAATTTTTTTTAAAACCTTAGAGATTAGAAATGTAGAGATCACTAAGAAAACAAACAAAAAACCTCTCTACACCCAACGTTGGGCTTGAACACATGACCCCCAAATCAAGAATCTCACACTCTTCCAACTGAGCCAACCAGGTGCCCCCCAACAGGCAGTTGAATAACTGAATCTGTGCTCTTATGAGTTCTTTACCCAACACTGTTACGTGCCCTTAGATTCTGCCAATAAAGGACCCCTGTTTTTGTTCGGATCTTAAGGTGAGTAAAATCAGGAGAAGAGGATGGAAGAAAAGAAATCAAAACTCCAAGCTGGATTAGGTAAAAACTGAGGGAGTCTGGAGTATGGGCTTTAGTTAATAATAATGTATTAATATTGGTTTATCAGTTGTGACAGGTATACGACACAAATATGAGATGTCAACAATAGGGGAAACTGGATATGGGACATAGAAGGAACTCCTGGGGCGCCTGGGTGGCTCAGTGGGTCGAGTGTCCGACTTCGGCTCAGGTCATGATCTCACGGATCGTGGGTTCGAGCCCCACATGGGGCTCTGTGCTGACAACTCGGAGCCTGGAGCTGGCTTTGGATTCTGTCTCCCTCTCTCTGCCCTTCCTCTGTTCGCGCTCTGTCTCTCTCTCTCTCCCTCAAAAATAAAAATAAACATTAAAAAAAAAAACAAATCAGAGGGAACTCTGTACTATCTTTGCAACGTGTCTATAAGCCTAAAACTATTTTTTTTTAATTTTAGAGAAAGAGCGAGTGAGAGAGTGTGAGCGGGGGAGAGGGACAGAGGGAGAGAGAGAGAAGCCTAAGCAGGCTCCGTGCTCAGTGCAGAGCCCGACACGGGGCTCAATCCCACAATCCTGGGATTATGACCTGAGCCAAAATCAAGAGTCAAGTGCTGAACTGACTGAGTCACCCAGGCGCCCCTAAACTTAAAACTATTCTAAAATAGAAAATATCCTGGGGCATCTGGCTGCCTCAGTCACTAGAGGGTGTGACCCTTGATCTCGGGGTTGTGAGTTCAACCCCATGTTGGTCACCCAGAGACGGGTCTGACTGCAGAGGAAAAGAGAGAGTCAACCAAGAAGTCCGAATGCAGGCTGAGTTAGGACTGTAAAGCTGGGTCTGATCCACCCTTCTCTCCCCAACCCCAGCTCCACAACTAGCCCAGAACACTTGACACCCAGACAGGGCCACACGTGAGCACACAGACAGTGAAAAACCAGGCTCCGATGCTCCCCTCTCAACTCTCACTAATCTCGCTAATGACCGGGAGTGGGTCAGTACAAGGCACCCCACACGCTGCTGTGTGCGGGGTTCTTGGTGTGGTCCTCCCGAGGGTGAGGGAGGGTATCGCAGCCTGGAGATTTTTCATTCATAAGTCATCGCGTTCATAAGGGGAAGTAGCTGCCAGAAATGATGAGAGAAGACAGAGCACAGTTGGTTTCCTGATGCTGGTAATGGATCGGTAATGACCAATTCACGCTTCTCAGTCTAGACTCTTTCCCCTTATGGTCAGGACGATGGATGCCCAACGGCTGGCTGGAGCTAGGAGTGTGGTCTCCCAAGGGACTGGGGGGCGGATAGGGGCTTGAAGGCATTGCTGGAAGCTTTAAATAGCTGTAGAGGTGGGGGAGGAGGGAGGAGGCAGTGAGTAGGTCAGCGGAGAGGATGGTCAGGCAGGTCTGAGGGCCCAGCTGAGAGCTAATCCTAGGGGTAGGGGCATTTCCACAGCAGCAATCAGCAGCCTGTTATAGGAAGAGAAGGCAGGCAGCTACATGGTTCCAGGATCAGGGTTTTGTCTAATAGGTCCAAGAGAAGACAGAGAGGAAAGGGAATCGGGGCGTGTTTAAGAGAAAGAGTGAGGAGGGGTAGTCCAGAGACAATCTTGAAAACACTTGTGGCCGAGGCATGGTCTTGCCCTGTTTTTTGTTTTTTGTTTTTTCTGAATCTTGTTTTTTCTTTAAATGTTTATTTATTTAACATTTTTTTTAAATGTTTATTTTTGAGAGAGAGAGAGACAGAGAGAGAGGAAGGAGCAGAGAGAGATGGAGAGAGGGAATCCCAAACAGGCTTCCCATTGTTAGTGCAGAGCCAGACATGGGGCTCGATCTCACAAACCATGAGATCATGACCTGAGCCAAGATCAAGAGGCGGCCACTTAACTGTTTGAACCACCCAGGTGCCCCTGCTTTGTTTCATCTTGTTGTTTTTTTTTCTTAAAGTAATTTCCACGCCCAATGTGGGGCTTGAACTCATGACCCCGAGATCAAGAGTCACATGTTCTTGAGCCAGCCACGCATCCCAGTCTTGCCCTAATTTTGCCTTTGTAAAGATCTGGAAATTGAATTTACTGTGATCACTTCACTAGCAGAAGATTCCTTCCATTTCATTCTTCACAGATAAGTAGAAGCCATCATTTGTTAATTTGTTCACTCATTCATTCGTTCATATATCCAATGTTGTGTTTGCAATGTGCTCTGTGAACATGGGTCCCTGCTAACATAGAGGTGAGCCATATGAAAGGAAGCTTTTTCCCCTTTCTCCCCGCAAATAGGACATAAATTCTCAGCTTATTTCCCCAAGGTTCAGCTCTAAGTTAGCAGAGCCCAGAGTTCACAGAGCACATTGTAAGTGTACAATGTTGGATACATGAATGAATGAGTGAGTGAATGAACAAACTAAATGAACAATGGCTTTTATTCACGTTAGTTTCAATATGATCATCCACTAGGTGCAAAGTGTGAATACTCTAAAAATATTTTAGGTATAATTTGCATGTAAAATGTATGAATCTTAAGTGAACAGCTTATTGTATTTTCATTTATGTATAGCCTCTATATGACCACCATCCAGATCAAGATATAGGATATTTCCATCACCCTAAAAGTTTCCCTAAGCCCTTTATCAGTCTACCTCCCTCACCCTCAGAGATAATGAATATTCTGACTTCTATCATAGATTCAGAGGACACAGTGTTTTTGATTAGAGTTTTCAGGGGACTTGGAGAGAACTATCCTAAAGTCACTGTAGTTAGTATCCAGTGGCTCAATGAGATAAAGTGCCCACTAAAGCTTGGAAATGAGATTGCCATGTCTTGGGGCGCCTGGGTGGCTCAGTTGGTTAAGCATCCAACTCTTGATTTCAGGTCAGGACATGATCTCATGGTTTGTGAGTTCAAGCCCTGCATGGGGCTCTGCCCTGCATCGGGCACTGACAGTGCAGAGCCTTCTTGGGATTCTCTGCCTCCCTCTCTCTTTCTGCCCCTCCCCCACTTGTGTGTGTGTGTGTGTGTGTGTGTGTGTGTGTGTCTGTGTGTGTGTGTGCGTGCGCGCGCATGTGTACACACGCATTTTCTCTCTCTCTCTCTCTCTCTCAATAATAAATAAACATTAAAAAAAAGATTGCCACATCTCAGTCAGGGTTTAACCAGGGAAACAGACATGGTGGGGAGTATGGAAGGGGGTGGGGAGCTCTCATGAACGGAGAGGTATGGTCTGTGCAGTCACCCCAAAAAAGTGGCTTATTACAGTGCCCTGTTAGTCTGACACAAATATCCAGCTTACCCAGGGAGTATATTCCAGCTGTGGAGATGGGCACAACAGAATGCCACGCGTTAAATATTTGCTCTGATTGCAAACTCACCAAGTTGATTTTGCATAACTAGGATTCCTGTGGCACTTCCATTTTTGGAGAGAATACACTGACCCGGTTGATATGAATATGCAGATTACCACATGCTTATTATACCTCATTGTAAATTAACAAAATGCTGTTTTCAATATTAAGATCTTCCAAGTTTTTTTGTTTTAGGTCATTGTCATAAAGTCAGATTCACTCTTGAGACAGTGACAGAACAGGGGTTCTCAGGCTGGAAGGCTGAGGGCTAGATTCTGTCCTGTGGTGAACTCCCATGATAGATACCACCTCTAAGATGCCAACCGAACTTTCTTTGGAAACTTCCACACTCACTGAAGACATGTATTGTAAACACAAGATTCTCCAAACATACACTGAAATCACATACAGGGGCGCCTGGGTGGCTCAGTCGGTTAAGCATCAGACTCTTGACTCCGGCCTAGGTCATGATCTCACGGTTTGTGAGTTCAAGCCCCGCATCAGGCTGTCTGCTCTCAGCACAGAACTCACTTTGGATGCTCTGTCCCCCTCTTGCTCTGCCCCTCCCATGCTCGTGTTCTCTCTCTCTCTCTCAAAAATAAATAAAACATTAAAAAAAAAAAAAAGAAAATCACATACAAACAATTCCTACCAAGTCAAAGTAAGATACATCTTCTTAAGGTTCAAAAAAGCAAACTAGATTTTTTTAAACCTTTTTATGGTAAAATATAACACACAAACATACAATATCAATGTTCAGAATACGGATAATTATGAACTGAACACTAGTGAAATAACCACCATCTAGGTCATTAAGAAACAGCCAGCACCCCCACATCCTTGTGCATGTCCCCTTTAGATACATCCCTGTCCCTACCACCCCATGCCTAGGTAACCACTATTAGATTTTTATGATAATCACTTCCTTGCTTTTCTGTATACTTTGAACGCCTATGCTATATCCCTAAACAATATACTTTCTTTTTGCCTGTTTCGGAACGTTACATAAATGGAATCACATTGTTCATTTCTTATTTACATTTATGTACAATATAATATATATGATATATAATATATATTATTCGTATTTCTTAATTTTCATTGTGGTAAAGTATCCCATTGTATGGAATATACCACAGTTTGTTATCCATTCTATTGTTAATGAACATTTAAATTGCTTCCAGTTTTTGGCAATTATGAATAGTGACCAAGTGAATGTTATGAACATTTTGTACGTGTATTCTGGCACATGTAAGTGCATATTCCTATAATATTTAATACATGGAATGGAACTGCTGGGTCACAGGGCATGTATATCTTCAACTTTAATAGAATAGGCAATGTTTTAAAATTTTTCTTTAATGTTTTATTTATTTTTGAGAGAGAGAGAAAGACAGAGCACAAGCATGGGGTGGGGGGAGCAGAGAGAGAGGGAGACACAGAATCCAAAGCAGCCTCAAAGCTCTGACCTGTCAGCACACAGCCCGATGCAGGGCTTGAACCCACGAACCGTGAGATCATGACCTGAGCCAAAGTTGGATGCCCAAGTGACTGAGCCACCCAGGCATCCCAGACTAGGCAATATTTTTAAAAAATCATTGTACTTGGGGCACCTGCCTGGCTCAGTCAGTAGAGCACGGGACTCTTGATCTCAGGCTCATGAGCTCAAGTCCCACGTTGGGCATAAAGCTCAGTTAAAAAAATTTTTTTTAAATCATTGTACCAATTTATGCTCTTACCAACATGTTATGAAAGTTTCCGTTGATTCACATCCTTGTCTACACTTGGCATGGTCAGACCTTTTAACTTTTGCCCATCTAGCAGTGTGTTGTAATTTCCCCTGGTTTCGAATGTGCATTTCCCTAACTACTAACGAGGTTGAGTGGTTTTTTTATATGTAGATTTACTGGCCTTTTGGATTTCCTCTTCTGAAAAGTATCTGTTCAAGTCCATTTTTCTATCAGGCTGACTTTTTCTTTCTTCTTTTTTTAAATATTTATTTATTTATTTTGAGAGAGAGAGAGAGAGAGAGAGAGAGCGAGCGCAGGTGCAGGCAGGGGAGGGGCAGAGGGAGAATCCCACACAGATTTTGAGCGGTCAGTGCAGAGCCTGACATGGTGCTTGATCACACGGAACCATGAGATTAAGACCTAGGAGCCAAAACCAAGAGTCCAACGCTTAACTGACTGAGCCACCCAGGCACCCCAGGCTGACTTTTTCTTATTGATTTGTAGGAGTAATTTATATAGTCTGGATACAGCTTATCTTTTATTTTCCCATTTTGTGGTTCGTATTTTCTTCTTCTTCTTCTTCTAATGTTTATTTATGTGAGAAAGAGAGAAAAGGGGGAAGGGGCAGAGAGAGAGGGAGACAGAGGATCCGAAGCAGGCTCCGTGCTGACAGCCTGATGTGGGGCTCAAACTCACAGACTGCAAGATCACGACCTGAGCCGAAGTCAGACGCTTAACCAACTGAGCCACCCAGGCACCGCTGTGGCTTGTATTTTCATTTACTTTACTTTCTGGATTTTTTTTATTGACTTTATTTTTTATTTTTATTTTTTTTAATGTTTATTTTTGAGAGCGCGCGAGCGCATGAGTGGGGGAGGGGCAGAGAAAAAGGGAGACAGAATCCAAAGCAGGCTCCATGCTGTCAGCGCAGAGTCTGATGTGGGGCTCGAACTCAGGAACCATGAGATCGTGATCTGAGCCAAAACCAAGAGTCGGACGCTTAACAGTTTTAGATTTAGAGAAAAACTGAGAAGATATACAGAGAGTCCCCATATGCCTCACACCCAGTGTTCTCTATTATTATCATCTTACATTAGTGTGGCACATTTTGTCACAATTAATGAACCAATATTGACGTATTATTCGGTAGAATCCATACTTTACTCAGATTTTCTTTTTCAGTTGCAGGATCCCATCCAGGAACTCACATTACATTGTCATGTCTCCTTAAGTTCCTCTTGGCTGTGACGGTTTCTCAGACTTTCCTTGTTTTTATGAACTTGAGAGTTTTGAGCAGTACTTGTCATCAGATATTTTGTAGGATGTCCCTCAGTTGGGATTTGTCTGATATTTTTCTCATGAGTAGACCGGGGTTATGGGTTTGGAGAGGTAGGCCATAGAGGTAAAGTGCCATTTTCATCACATCGTATCAAGAGTACACACGTGGTTTGTCACTATTGCCATTGACCTTGATCAGCTGGCTGAGGTAGTGTTTGTCAGGTTTCTCCACTGTAAAGTCCCTCTCCCCTCACCCCCTCTCCTCCCCTTTCCCATTCTGTATATGGTATCTTTTGAAAAGAAAAAAACTTTTTAATTTTTTAATGTTTATTTTTGAGAGAGACAGAGTGCTACTGGGAGAGGGGCAGAGAGAGAGGGAGACACAGAATCCGAAGCAGGCTCCAGGCTCTGAGCTGTCAGCACAGAGCCCGACTTGGGGCTCGAACTCACAGACCATGAGATCATAACCTGAGCCAAAGTCGGACGCTTAACCAACTGAGCCACCCAGGCGCAGCTGAAAAGAAATTCTTTTTTTTTTTTTTTAATGTTTTATTTATTTTTGAGACAGAAAGACACAGCATGAGCAGGGAAGGGGCAGAGAGAGAGGGAGACACAGAATGTGAAGCAGGCTCCAGGCTCTGAGCTGTCGGCACAGAGCCCGATGCGGGGCTCGAACTCATAAACTGTGAGATCATGACCTGAGCCGAAGTCGGACGCTCAACCGACTGAGCCACCCAGGCGCCCCAAGAAATTCTTAATTGAGTGGGGACTGCACGTTCTGGGGGCATGGCATGATCTTGGGCTCCACAGGGCTCCTGGATGGCTGATTTGCAGGGACCGAGCCACCTCAAAATGCTGCCTCTGGGATCGCTCAGAACTTCCT
The DNA here is from genome assembly GCF_016509475.1 of Prionailurus bengalensis. Taxonomy (NCBI): domain Eukaryota; kingdom Metazoa; phylum Chordata; class Mammalia; order Carnivora; family Felidae; genus Prionailurus; species Prionailurus bengalensis. The sequence continues at coordinate 35,891,216 of NC_057361.1, forward strand.
GCTGAAATTAATGGGTCAGGGGGACAGAATGAGGGAAACAAACTGAACTATGTATTCTTTCAAATCCGAATCCTGGACCTCTCCTTTGAAAATTCAACGGCTAAGCATCAGCCACCTTTGTCTACTGGTTCGTCTCTGAGAATCCTCCCCTCAGGGCAGCGAATGACAGGAGTCTTGGCTATCTGGCCTGGGAGGAGAGGTGGGACGGAGGTGGAGGAGGGGGCTTCTTTTAGGCTAAATGCGGGTCATTAGTTCCTGTATTATCCTGACACACATATACCTACCTCTAAATGGTTCAACGAGAAAGTTAACCACACATCCCTGATTGTTTACCAAGCGCAAAAGATGGAATCGGAGGGCCTACACTGAGGGAGCAGAACTGCTGACGATTCAAAATGTGACCTTGAGTACCTACGCCCTTCCCCAGGTTTCAATCTCTCAATCTGTGAAACAAAGAGAAAGCTTCCCACAGTGTTTATCTTGCTGGATTCCAAGGCTGTAAGGAGCAGTGATGCCCCTTGGAGACCTCAGAGGAAAGGGGCCTTTAAAGGATAAGCTATTCACCCCTCACTCAAAGAAGGATGCTATTTCTCAAGACACAGAGTATGGAAAACTTTGAGGTTTGCTTGGGGGGAGGGGGAGGAAGAGGGACTTATTTTATGTTCCTGTCTATTTCGAACACTTTTGGTTTTTTTCAAATTAAAATAAGAATGTCCTAGAACTCTTTCAAGAACAGAAAAATTCACTCCTTTTCCTGTTTCTTTTTTTTATTTTATTATTTTTTTAACGTCTTTATTTTTGAGACAGAGAGAGACAGACAGAGTATGAACGGGGGAGGGTCAGAGAGAGGGAGACACAGAATCTGAAACAGGCTCCAGGCTCCGAGCTGTCAGCACAGAGCCCAACGCGGGGCTCGAACTCACGGACCGCGAGATCATGACCTGAGCCGAAGTCGGCCGCTTAACCGACCCAGCCACCCAGGTGCCCTTCCTTTTCCTGTTTCTTTAGGCTGGATGAAATGGCGGGAGTTCTCCACTTTTAGCTGATTATGCTCCTATATAAGGTTTATTTTTTCTTTCAGGGCCTTTGGTTAAGAATGTGTTCTTGGATATGAAGCAAGATGGACAAAGAATACAATTTTAGTTGATGCAAAGAGAAATGATTCCATCATGCGTAAAAATGAATTTTTAGGGGTGGCAAGGTGGCTCAGTTGGTTAAGTGTCTGACTCTCCGTTTCGGCTCAGGTCATGATCTCACGGTTTCGTGAGTTTGAGCCCCGCATCGGGCTCTGTGCTGATGGTGTGGAGCCTGCTTGGGATTCTCTCTCTTTCTCTTTCTCTCTCTCTCTGCCTCTCCCTCTCTCTCAAAATAAATAAACTTAAAAAAAATTTTTTAATTAATTTTCAAAAAATGATTAAATTCTTATCGATCTTTTTTTTTTTTTTTTTTCCAAGCCAGTCATTTCAGAGTTGATGCTTTGGAAATTAGCTGCTTTAGACATTTTGAGGAATCTAATAATTTCACGTTCCTAATGGAAAAATTTCCCTTCCCCTTTCAGATTTCTTTAAAGTCACTTTTGTGTAAATTCTCCTCTGAAAGAATACAAATTTGAGAGTCAAAAGTTTCCTGAAGTTGAACAAGGAGATTCAGATTCCATTCTATAAATTGAGAGTGGCTTTGGTGAGTATAGTGGGTTCCATAAATTGAAAACCGAGTATTTGGGGAGTGTTCTGATTCCAGTTTTGAGTAGGGCAAGTTTTTCCTGGGGTAGGTCTGCTACCTGAACAACTCCTGGGATCACTGCTTCCAACTCGCCTCTTTTTTTTTCCCCCCTTCAATTAATCCCAAGAAGAAAATGGAAACGGGAAACTGTAAACAGGGGGGTATTTTACCCCCAACAAGTCTGTCTTGCTTTTGTGCACTTTACAAAGCTCAAACACCTTCGATGGCTCCCCATTTCCTGCAGGTTGATGTTCTTTTATTTAGTTCTTTTATTTAGCATTTAATATTCTCAAAAAACATGTGCGTAATTGAACATTTTAGCTCCATGTTCTCCCGGTTTTTGCTACCTGCCAGAACCTCTTCTTCTCCTGTACTTGCATATTGAAACCACAAACATCTTTCAAGGTCTTGGGCTGGGGCATCCTTTTCTGACCTTAGGTGTTAAACTGTGTCTCTTCCTGCAAAAAAAAAAAAAAAAACTAGGCAAAAAAAAAAAAAAACCCTGAAAAGGGGGAAGAATGGATGCAGGCATGATTAGTAGGTCTAGCCCTCACCTAACACTAAGCAAATGGATGAAGGAAATAATTAATATTCTTGTCCCATCACTCCTGGTGACAGGAGGGTCTTAGGAGATAGGGTTGCCAGAATTAGCAAATCAAGATACAGGATGCCCACTCATCTGTGAATTTCAGATAAACAACAACAACAACAAATTTTTTTAAGTAGGCTTCACGCCCCATTGCAGAATCCTAAGTGGGACTTAAACTCACCATCTGAGATCAAGACATGAGCTGATACCAAGAGTCAGAGGCTTAACCACTGAGCCACCCAGGGTCCCCTATGAATACTTAATTTTTTTTAAGTTTATTTATTTTGAGAGAGAGCAAATGGGGGAGAGGCAGAGAGAGAATTTCAAGCAGGCTCCGCACGAGCCCAATGCCAGGCTCAAGCTCACAAAATCATGACTTCAGGACCTGAGCTGAAAGCAAGAGTCGGCACTTAACTGACTGAGCCACCCAAGCGCCCCCCAATACATATATTTTTTTAAGTATAAGCATGTTCCATGAAATATTTATGACATTTATAATAAAAAGTATTCGTTGTTCATCTGAAATTCAAATTTAACTAGGCGTCTTGTATTTTATCCGGTACTCCTACTTGGAGGGCCGGGGTTCCAAGGCGCCTGGCTTCCTCCCAGCAGGTGCTCAGCATCTGTGCAATTGTTAGAAGGAAATCCAAATCAGCCCGTAGCTTCCACAGCTGCACTCGTAGCGGGGCGGAGCCATGCGACCAGGAAAGACCGGTTGGAGACCGTCACCAGAGATCTGCCAAGGGGTCCGCACCTGGGAGCCAGTCCCACCCCGTGGGCACTCAGGATCCCTCGACTGGCTCCGTCATCCCCCACATCCCCGACCCCCTGCCCTACCCTCAATCTCGTGACTGGTGGTCACGGGCCGGGGGGCGGAGCTGCTCGACTCTTCAATCGCTGCCTACCATTGGCAGGTCTTCCCATCCATCACGTTAGGCCCCGCCCAAGAGCCTGACGTTCCCCAGCCTACGTCTCTCCCGCAAGCCGCGACGTAGCTGGCGATTGGTGGAGAAAGCGCCAGCCGTCCCAGCGGAGGCGACGACGGGGCGGTCTCAGGCAGTCGGGACGAGCCAGAGAGCGTCACCCCCTCCCGCTGCGGTGGTCGCTCGCGTTCAGCCGGCCGGGTCCGTGCCGCCCTGCACTGCTGCGGCCGCCGCAGAACCATGGCTGTGCTCGTGGTGCTCCTGTCCTTGTTGGCGGCGGGTGAGGACCGGGGCGCGCTCGGGGTGTCCGTGAGCCTCGGGGGTCGGGGGCGGCCTCAGGTGGGCGGCAGCGGGGTGGGTGCCGCAGTGCGGGCAACCGGAGGCGGCCTCGCCCCAGCCGCCTCCCCCTCGACCTTCTCTTCGGACCGACCTGTGGCGGCGCAGTCTGGAGGGCCGCCGGGGCGGAGCCGGGCCGGGCCGGGCCGTGTTGGGGGCACCTGAGCCGGCCTCCGCCCGCCGCCTCTTCCAGGAAGGCGCGTCCGCTGGTCCTGCCGCGGGTCTTTTCCGGCTCCGGAAGCACGGGGATGCATTTCCCAATTAACTGTGGAACTGCAGCCCTCTGCGAGAAAGGGAAGGCAGACTTCTTAGCTGCCATCAGATGCTGCGTTTCTTGGCATTTTTCTGCCGTCTTCCTTTCTAGCGGTTGTCATCAGTAATTGATGAAATCCCCTCTCTTCCCTTAACGTGTTTCAGGATACAAAAGTTGGAGGCGGAGTAATTGTTTCTATAGGATTCTTTCTAAAGGCAAATTCAGAGTACCTCTCAATAGTTTGTCAGGGTTCTCCATTTTAAGGATTTGGAAACTAAGATGTGAGTCACGTTCTTAGGGTCACATGTCAGGTAAATGGTAGCTTTCAGGGTAGAACCTAGGTTCTCTTGTATTCAGCAAGTCAGCTAATGTTTGGCGTCTTTCTGTGTATCATGGAATTCATTTAATTTTATAGCAGTTCTTAAAGAGGACATCGTCCTCGCTTTACAGGGTGGTCAAGCCTAAATAAATAACCCAACACCATGCAAGTAGTAGGCAGCAAAGCTGGAACTGAACCCACGACAGCTGGCTTCAAAGTGTGGGTCTTTTCCATTATGTGTGTTGTGGTGCAGGTAATGGAAATGCTGCTACTGCGTGGGAATGATGGGGCCTGGGGGCTCAGACAGTGGCAAACAAGAGGCCAAGTTGAGAACAACTTAGAGAAATGGGGCTCTGTTCCCCAGTGTGCCTAAAACCTGTAGAGGGGCGCCTGGGTGGCGCAGTCGGTTAAGCGTCCGACTTCAGCCAGGTCACGATCTCGCGGTCCGTGAGTTCGAGCCCCGCGTCAGGCTCTGGGCTGATGGCTCAGAGCCTGGAGCCTGTTTCTGATTCTGTGTCTCCCTCTCTCTCTGCCCCTCCCCCGTTCATGCTCTGTCTCTCTCTGTCCCAAAAATAAATAAACGTTGAAAAAAAAAATTTTTTTTAAACCTGTAGGTTAAAAATCTTTGTGAGGTGCTGGGTTGACCCGACCCACTTTTGGAATGGTGGTTTAATTCTGCATGAGGGTATAGACCACTGATGTTCTTGAAATCTGTAGGTCTTGGCCATCCCTGGAGGTGTGCTCAGGGTGGTGTGTTGATGATAGCTATACTTATTTTCATACCCCCAAGTTTTAGGGTTGTCTTGTTCCTTTCGTTTCTGCTCCTGGCCCTGGAAAATTCATCCTGATCTATCTGTTACTTTTTTCTTAAGGGTTGTTTATTTCTTTTGAGAGAGAAAGAGTGCGCGTGTGTGCATGAGCGGGAGAGAGGCAGAGAGAGGGAGAGAGCCCAAGCAAGCTCTGTGCTGAGCCCAACACAGGGCTCAGTCTCACGAACCATGAGATCATGACCTGAACTGAAATCGAGTCAGACACTTAATTGACTGAGCCAGCCAGGCACTCCTAGTAAAGTTACTTTGAGGGATGTTTTTAATTCAGTTTTTGAAATTAATTCTTTAAAAAAATTTTTTTAATGTTTTAATTTACTTTTGAGAGAGGGCAAGCACGGGAGGGACAGACAGAGGGTGAGACACAGAAACCGAAGCAGGCTCCAGGCTCTGATCAGTCAGCACAGAGCCGGACGTGGGGCTCGAACTCGGGAAGTGCGAGATCATGACCTGAGCTGAAGTCGGCTGCCTAACCGACTGAGCCACCCAGGCACCCACAGTTTTTGAAATTTCAGAATCTTCCCTTTGATACTGGGATTTAACTGAGTGTCTGTTGAAATTCCGTCTTTTTTTTTTTTAACGTTTATTTTTGAGAGAAGAAGAGCATGAGTTGGAGAGGGGCAGAGAGAGAGGGAGACACAGAATCCAAAGCAGGCTCTAGTCTCCGAGCTGTCAGCACAGAGCCTGACGCGGGGCTCAGACTCACCAGCGGTGAGATCATGACCTGAGCCAAAGTCGGCGCTCAACTGTCTGAGCCATCCAGGCACCCCGAAATTCCATCTTTTAATGTTGTGACTGATACTATTTTGATTCAGTGAAGTTCAGGTGTTTTTTGTTTGTTTTTGGTCTGAGGCAAAGTAATTGCTTCTGTACATGGTTTGAACATGCTTTCCTAACTAGAATAGTCTAGTTCATACAGACTAAGAATCAGATCTTGTCAGCTCTGCATTGCTTGGTCTTGTCATGTGAAGTTAAATTACTATTTTCCACAATGACTAAATGTGATTTAGTGGAAAACATCTTTAAGAGATTGGGCTTCTCTATTTGAGAAAAAATAGAAGTCCTTTAAAATGGTGTTAACTAAACTGGAGAGAGACTAGAGGAAGGGAACTAGGGTTATCAATACCATGTCATGAGGGGTGTTTGAAAAAATTCAGGTGTTTAGCCTGGAGAGGAAAGGCCAAGGGCAAACACGTGGAATTTGAAGGAGTGTCCTGTAGAAGAGGGGTGTGATGTGGTCAGTGATGCCCCAGAGGTCAAAAGTAGGACCTATGTATTATTTTTTTCTGAAAGCTTATTTACTTATTTTGAGGAGGGGAGAGAGCTCAGTTGGGAGAGCGGCAAAGAGAGGGGGAGAGCGAGAATACCAAGCAGGCTCTGCACTTTGAGAGTGGAGCCCGGTGTGGGGCTTGAACTCATGAACTGAGCCGAAACCAAGAGTCAGATGCTTAACTGAGCCACTCAGGGGCCCCTATTTATTTTTTCTCTTACTGATTCCATCCACCGTTCATTGATCACAGCATAGTATGGTGGGAGTTCTAGAGGGAAGGATACTTACCCTCTCTCCCAGAATGGGGAAGCTGAGGGAAATTTCCCTGGGGGGAGAGGGGGGCAAATATGTGAAAGGTTGGGGTGGGGGCAAAAGGCAGTTTAGACAGAAAGGCATGTGTAAGCACAGAGATGTGAGTGCAAAAGAACCAGTAGTTTGGTGGGGCTTGAATGTATAAGAGTTAAGTTGGGGACATCCCAGAAGAAGTAAGTTTGGTGAAGTTCCTTGGGTGTTATGTTTTGGGTTGTCTCCAAAGCTCTGGGCAGCAAGTGAAGGTGATTAAACTGGTGGGTGAATGAGCACACCCTTATTTTGAAAAGGTTCTAGAAAGGCTGGCTCAGAGAATGGTGTGACAGGTCATAAGGCGGCCAGTTCTAGCAAACCCGGTAAGGACCTGGAGTGTGCAAATGGACCTGGAGGGGAAGGGATATATGAGATAAGAAGAAAAAAATCCACAGAATTTGGCAGTTGATTGGCTGTGGTGCTGAGGAAGGATTTAAAGACCTGTTTGAGCAGCTGCATGAAAGGCGGTGTCATCCTTTGAGATAGAGAATACTGAAGGAGCCTGTGAAAAGACGGTCAGTTCAGTTTGGAACCTATTGAGTTTGAAGGGCCCGTGGGACTTAGAAGGAACTGCTCAGCTGACTGTTGGGTCTGTGGGTCTCGGGCTCAAGGGAAGAATCTGGGAGCCATCGGTGTTGTAGTGTTTGCAGCCTGAGGAGTAGCTGGGCTCAGCCAGGGACAGGGATATAGAATAGGAAAGCGGGGAGGGTCAAGAATGGAGCCCTCAGATCTCAAATGAGGGGTCTCTTGGGATGCCAGAAGAGGGTACTAGAACGTCCATTTTAATCTCCTGTGTTGTTGGTTTTTTTTTTTTAAGTATATCTATTTATTTTGAGAGAGACCGAAACAGCGTGAGCTGGGGAGGGGGAAGAGAAAGAATCCCAAGCAGACGCTCTACTGTCAGAGTTCAGTGCGGGGCTTGAACTCAGGATACCCGGAAATCATGAGGTGAGCTGAAATGGAGAGTTGGACACTTAACCAACTGAGCCACCTAGACTCCCCGTTGTTGTTTTTTTTTTAATACTAATGGTCCAATATTTCATAGAATGTCCCTCCATTTGAGTTTGATGTTTTCTCATGGTTGAATTGGGAAGAATATTACACAGTTACCTCATCCTCTTAAAAAAATTTCTGTTTTGGGGGTTCCTGGATGGCTCAGTCGACGAAGTGTCCAACTCTTGATTTCGGCTCAGGACATGATCTCACAGTTTGTGAGATTGAGATTTGTGTCAGGCTGTGACCTGACAGTGTGGAGCCTGCTTGGGATTCTCTCTTTCTCCCTCTCTGTCCCTCCCCTGCTCCTGCTCTTTCTCTCTCTCAAATAAACATTTTAAAACATTTCTATTTTTGTGTGTTTTGTAATGTATTATCAATGTATAGTCTGTCCTCACGTGTGTACTTTATGTGTATATTGGGGCTACTTTCAGATTTTGTACTGAAACAGTTGAAATCTAAAAAGTTAGGACATCACTGTTTTAAAGGATGGAAGAGAAAGAGACCAAGTCCCAGAAGGACTGGGGAAAAAAACAGTAGCCCGGACTTCATGAGGGTCAAGGCAGGAAGATTTTTAAGGAGGGAGTTGCTCAGTATCAGGTGCTTTGAGAAGTTAAATGAATTAAGGGCTGAGAATTGTCTTTTGGGTTTGGTGAGTGGTTTCAGTGGCATGGGGGAGTTTAGGTAGTAATGTGAGATGAAGTAGAGAAGCAAATGGTGGTTAATTACTCTTCTAGGATTCTTCCTCTGAAGGGAAGCAGAGGCTGGTAGGCCCAAAGGAGGGTTTTTTGTGGTTGTAATTTTAGAATGGGAGCACTCTAAGTGCATTTTTATGCTGAAATGAAAGAGCCAGTTGAAAAGGGGAAGTTGGTAGTGCAAGGTGTGGCTTTTATTAACTCGGCAACTATTTCTTGAGCACCAATGTGTCCAGCACTGTTCTCCCACTCTTGGGGATATTGTGTGAACAAGACAAACTGAAATCCCTGCCCTCGTGGAGCTTATATTCAGCAGGGCCAGCTTTTTATGCTTACAACCACATAGCCGCCTGACTCCTGATCGGTTGTCTTCCCAGAATAGTGGCGTAATAAACATTGAATGACTAATAAGTGAGCAGATGAAGGTCCCTAAGAAGGCTGAATGCCAGGATAATGTCAGACTCTTGGAGGGACGTCCCTGCCAACATCTGGAGGGAGAGGAGAGAAGGCTAGGAGCTGGTGCAGATAAATTTGTGGTAGGGAGAGGAAGCAGGCAGTGGGAGGGATTCCTCGGTTTTCTCTTGAAACTGGAGGTGAGGTTATCTGTTAAGACTGAGTCGGGGTGATAAAGTAAGTTGCAAGAAGCTGGGAAGCTCATTTCAGTTCAGTACAAGGAAGGACTTTTCAGGGGACTGGAATGTTGGCACAGTGGAGATGACTGCTGGCAAATGTAGGGTTTGTAAGTTGAGGTGGTGTCCTCCCTCCCTGGTTATATTCTGGTAGAGTTTCTCAGTCTGGGAGCCACAGCATAAGGTTTTCTAAAGCTCAAGACTTCTGAAGGACTGTTGTACAGGCACAGAAGTGGGGGATCTGTCTACAGTGTTGGGGGCAGGGGCGCCTGGGTGGCTCAGTCGGTTAAGCGTCTGTCCGACTGCAGGTTGTGATCTCATGGTTCGTGAGTTCGAGCCCTGCATCGGGCTCCCTGCTGTCAGTACAGAGCCTGCTTCGGATCCTCTGTCTCCCTCTCTCTCTGCCCCCACCTCCCCCCTACCCTGGTTCTCGCTCTCTCTCAAAAATAAGTAAACATTAACAAAAAACAACAACAACAACGTTGAGGGGCAAAGTCATTCCATATAGCTTTCTTTGCCAGGGTTGAGTGATTAGGGTCATATTGTAGAACAGGACTGTCTCCAGACCCAAATATGTGTATGGTACTTGGAAAGTATAGGTCTCTTGCTGCCCCATTTTCCTTAGTGTTTGGAGTAACCACTACTTGAGTGAACCAAGGTGTCCATCAGTTACAGACAGCCATCCCATTCTGCTAATTTTTTTTGCCTGCCTTCGGCTAGAACATTTTGGAAATTCCTGCTCTGGCGGCTGCGCTGAATTGAAACTCATAACTCTTCATGTTGTATCAGCACCATCCTGAGGCCTTTTATTTACTGTCAGTACTGCAACACCAAAACATTTATTGTTGCTTCCAACTTTATTCCCATACCCCATAAGTGATACTTTCCTGAGGTCAAGAGAATAACAGTGATGCTTTATTAAAGTCTAATTTTCTCATACGAGGTAAGCATGGCTAAGATTTGTTTTGGACTTGGAGCTAATCTTTTCATAGGAATCTGAAAGTTTCCATTAGTTACATGTTCTTGTGTAAGCTAGACATCATGGGTTAACACAAAATGGCTGAAGAGGCCAAAGACCTCATCCTTAGCCCCCGGAGGGCTTATCAAATAGTCCCTTTATTCTCATCCTTCGCCTGTTAATCCCAGGCTCCCTAGCTAGACTAGTGGGCTTTATTATTACAGAATACCTTTCCTCAGCCTCTTGATACACCCATCGGAAATACTCTTTCTTAGACTACTTTGCTTCTGAAGTCTGATGTGTTCATATTCTGTCTGGTTCATATGACGTGTTCATATTCTGACTGCCTCTGCCCAGTGTCTGACAGTCCTTATTTGCTTATGGGATGTAAAGAAAGATCTCCATCCTAAGATAGGCGAACTTGCTAAAGTTTCAGAGTGAAAGACTAGGAATTTTATGAGTTTGCGTTTTGAAGACAGGGTTGAGGGCAGACATAATAATAGGGATTTCAAGTTTCTTCCTTTTTAGTCTGTGCCAGGGTTTTGTTTGCATTTTTAAATGCTGGAGAAATGCCATTGATTTCTAATTCTTGCCGAAGTACCACATGCCCCCCTGTTTAAGGGCTACCTGTAGGAAGGCAGGTAGATCATTAGGAGAATCCTGTTTCATAACTGTGCCTCTGTTAGAGCAGAATGTATCGACTTAGGTTCTGAGAGCAGTACTTTGAAAAATAATTTGATGTTTTTGATTCAGTATTTTGTCTAATAATATATAGTATGCTAAGTCAAGAATGGGGAAACATGTTCTATATTTAATAATTTTCAACGTGGGTGCAAAAGATTTATGATGTTGATCATTCATTTATTAATCTGTTTTCTTCCAGGTGTTTTGGGGAACGAGTTTAGTATATTAAGATCACCAGGGTCTGTTGTTTTCCGAGATGGAAATTGGCCTATACCAGGAGAGCGAATCCCAGACGTGGCTGCATTGTCCATGGGCTTCTCTGTTAAAGAAGTATGTGTATTTAAAAAAAAGATATTGGGAGCTAATTCTGAAAGTATTTTTGCTGATTTCTGCTAATAGCCCAAGAAAGCAACAAGCAAACATAGGTATATCGGGTACAGATTAGAGAAGTAAAAAAGCTCATTTGTAGTTGGGGAGATTTAGAGATGTGCTATAAGCTTGCTTATGAAACCCAATCATCATAAGTCATTAACCATGTAATTCTTCAGAGTAGTGGTGTTCTTTGTATATGAGAGAATGCCTCTGTCCAATTCATAGGATGTATAGTTGTACCTATTTTTCAGTACACGATATATTTTTTTATCTTAGTTCGGGCTATTACAAAATGCCATAGACTGGGTGGCGTATAGAAACAACAAACATTTATTTCTCACAGTTCTGAGGGCTAGAAGTCCAAGATCAGGGTGCCAGCCCGGTGGGATTCTTTGTGAGGGCCCTCTTCGAGTTTGCAGACCCCTGGCTTCTTTTCATGTCCTCAGATTGGCGGGGGGAAGCCTATAAGGCACTAACCCCACCATGAGGGCTGCGTCCTCATGACCTAATCAGGTCCCTGAGGTCTGTCCCTAATACTACCACATTGGGGAATAGCTTTCAACCTGAATTTGTGTGTGTGTGTCGGGCGGTGGGGGGGGGGGGAGGGGGGGGCACAAACGTTCAGCCTACCGCAGTTTATTATGAATGATAAAATGCATGTGCATCTTGCCTGAGTTTAAGAAGATAGTGTGGTCAGTAGCTGTGGGATAGCCTAGGACCTTGGTTTCCCACAATGAAGCCATAACCTGTTGAGTAACTGGCTGCTTACATGATGTAGTGGAGGGGGCCTAGATCCTGTCAGTGTGAGAGATCTAAAGTTAAGGGCTAGAAGATAGGAGATGCAGTTTGCTCTGTCTTGCTGTCATTATCTCTTCCCACTTCATAAATCTGGTGCTTTTGATGTGGCCTCTAGATATCATCAGTTACTCAAAGGAACTTTCCTCCTAGGTGCTGAGTGCCCTTGAAACCAGAAGCCACGCTTGGGAGCTACTCTCTACTGGGCCTGTGGGTGGAGCCCCTGAGCTCCCTGTGTGGCCGGGACTGGTTGTTTACGTTTAAGGATGAACTTTGTACCTAATTCTTTACAAACTTAAAATCGACTAAAATGGCTGTCAAAATAACCCTTAGAAATAATTATTAGTAAATTAATATGGGTTACTTCCAGCAGGAATTTTTTTTATGAAGAGCTTAGTCTATAGAGAAGACTTTTGGTGATAGTTTTGCTGCGTCCCTGTGAAAGAGAAGCCATGCTGTAGATAAGGGCAAGTGATGATGTGGGGGAAGAAAACGTCCGTGTTTATATGAAGAGAATAGTTTGTAATCTGGAATTTGAAAAGTACCTGCATTTTGTTTACTTGTCTGTTTTCTTCCACAAAAAGGTGTGAGATGACTGACTTTGTCATCTCAGATCCATAGAAGTGCACGAGCACGAAGGAGCTTGAAATCTGTATCCTCCATTAGATTACAGCTGCTGCCTTAAACGAAACCTTGGCTCTCCCTGTGAATTTTCATTGCCAGTGTCATCCCAGAACCCCTTGGCTCTGCTCAGTAGATGTTACTGAGGAAATGGTTTCTGGACTTAATAATTAAGCACCGTTTCATGCTTTCCAATGTTTAGGACCTTTCTTGGCCAGGACTTGCGGTGGGTAACCTGTTCCATCGTCCTCGGGCTACTGTTCTGGTGTTGGTGAAGGGAGTAGACAAACTCGCTCTACCCCCAGGCAGTGTCATTTCATACCCTCTGGAGAATGTGAGTATTTATTATAAAAAATTAAAGGCATGCATTTTTAATCTTGTCAGCCGTCGTTATGAATTGTGTTCTAAGCACACTTCTCTTGTCTACATTTTCTCGAGCATTGTCTTGTCACTTTCCCTTCCGAATTTTACCTGATTTTTGTGTAAGAAGGAGACTGGAGGCTATTTTGCTGCTTCACTCTTTCCTCCACTGGCTCTTCAGGCAGTATGGCTGGCTGAGCTGTCGTGAGAGACCCTCCTTCCACTGCTGGCACGTAGAAGTCACCAAAATGCTTTTATGTGCGTAACTGAACTTTCAGACAAGGAAGAAATACACCTAGCTGCCAGATAGGAATGGGAAACTCAAACGCCACAGCGGTGAGCAAGAGCTGAAGCTGGAGTTATGTTCCTTGCAGAAAGCCAGGGGCTGTAGAGTGCTGTCTCGTCCTCAGAAGGAGGACTGCTAAAGCCCCAACTGCCCCAGGGCTGCCATAGAGGGGCTGGCTTACCGCTCTCGGTGGTGGGACCCAAAGAGTCTCCCAAGAGAAATCAGAACTACAGGCTTGTGCTGTGCAGAGTGCTGTGCTCCAAATTCCCATGACCCACCGCATATGGAACTTCCACAGCCCGGGGCTGGTTTGGTTAAAAAAAAAAAAATTGAAAATGAGTTGAATTTACAAAGCCCTTGCAAGAAAAAAAAATGTCATGAGAGAGTCAGCACGTGCCACAAACCAAATTAATCCCTAGAGCTACAGATAATTGACCAATCTCAAAGACATTTGAAAATACATACGTTAACATTGTGAAGGAGTTAAAGGAAGGGATACAAACTATGACACAGTTAGATGATGCTTTTGATAGGTGATGCATTCATTGATATTCACTTCTAAATATTTCATAATTTATATTGTGATTTCTTTAACCCATGAGTTATTTAGAAGTGTTTAACGTGTGGGTTCTTTTCAAGTAATTTTTGATTTTTCAGTTTCTAATTTCATGGCATTGTAAGACTGATCTATATGATGGTTTGGGAGGAATTTTGCAGACTTTCTGTGGTCTAGTATTTCCAAAGCACACGTGACGTGATTACAAAGGGCTATGTACTAGACCGTGAGGCAAATCTCAACAAGTAATAATTAGTATCAAACCACTCTCTCTGACCACAGTGCACTTAAATCTGAAAACCACAAAACGATACCTTAAAAATGTATTTGGAGGGCATCTGGGTGGCTCAGTCAGTTAAGCGTCCAGCTCTTGGTTTTGGCTCAGGTCATGATCTCATGGTTCGTGAGTTTAAGCCCCGCATCAGGCTCCACGCTGGCACTGTAGAGCCTGCTTGGGATTCTCTCTCTCGCCCTCTCTACCCCTCCCCCACTCATGCGCTCACTCGCTCTCTCTCAAAATACTTAAAAAAATGTATTTGGAAGGGTAGGGGGGATGAAGGAAATAGGTAAAGGGGATGAAGAGGTACAAACTTACAGTTATGAAACACGTCATAAGGATGTGAGGTAAAGCAGAGGGAATACAGTCAATAATATTGTAATAACTTTGGTGACAGATGGTAACTAGACTTACCATAGTGATCGTTTCCTAATGCATATAAATGTCAAATCACTGTACACCTGCAAACGAGTATGGCGTGTCGACTACGGTTCAGTAAGAAATAATAAATAAATGAAAATGTATTTGGAAGTGATAAAAAACAAAATAGATGACTCCTCAGGTTTAAAGCACACTGAAAATCATATAAGCTGTCACAGAAAAGACATTGTCATTACAAAGGAATGAGAGTAGAAAGATAGCAGATTTCCTATTGCCATTAGGGACTAGAAGAGCAAAACCGAAAAGCAGTAATTGTCTAGTATAAGGCTAGGCTGAGAATATTGTGTAATCATCATAATAATGAAATGATATGGATCCATTGAAAGTTATGACTGTTGGGAGGGTGAAGATAGAGAAATGGAGTGCATGTATGGGGCTGTGTGGTTGGAGACGTGGGAGAGGTAAATCCTCATTTTCTTTCTTTCTTTTTTTTATTTTATTTTATTTTACTTTATTTTATTTTATGTTTGAGAGAGAGAGAGAGAGAGAGAGAGAGAGAGAGAGAGACAGAGCATGAGTGGAGGAGGGGCTGAGAGAGGGAGACACAGAATCTGAAGCAGGCCACAGGCCCCAGGCTCCCAGCTGTCAGCACAGAGCCCGACGCGGGGCTCAAACTCACGAACGATGAGATCATGACCTGAGCTGAAGTCGGACACTTAACAGACTGAGCCACCCTGGCACCCCTAAACTTTGTATATGGTTTTCTATATATCTCTTGAAAAAAAATTTCTTAAGTCGACAGGAAAAGTTAGTTGGAATAGATGTGCTCCCAAATAATTCATGAGTTGAAGAGAGAATCACAGTGGGAGTTTTGAAATTATTTGGAACTAAATACCAGTGAATGTACCGTATATTAAAAAATAGTGGGGTGCATGGGGCGCCTGGGTGACGCAGTCGGTTAAGCGTCCGACTTCAGCCAGGTCACGATCTCGCGGTCCATGAGTTCGAGCCCCGCGTCGGGCTCTGGGCTGATGGCTCAGAGCCTGGAGCCTGTTTCTGATTCTGTGTCTCCCTCTCTCTCTGCCCCTCCCCCGTTCATGCTCTGTCTCTCTCTGTCCCAAAATAAATAAACGTTGAAAAAAAAAAAAATAGTGGGGTGCAGCTAAAGTGATAAGGAAAATTTATAGCCGTAAATGCTACATGTTAGTTTAAACGATTGGAAATCAATGAGCTAAAAAACCAGAAGAATCTCAGCACAAATGGAAGAAAGGGAACAATAAAAATCAAAAGGCAGATTTAGGGGCACGTGGGTGGCTCAGTCGGTTAAGCATCCAACTCTTGATCTCCACTCAGATCTTGATCTCAGGGCTGTGAGTTTGAGCCTCGCATTGGGCTCCACACTAGGCATGGAGCCTATTAAAAAAAGGCAGGGGTGCCTGGGTGGCTCAGTCAGTTAAGAGTCCAACTTCAGTTCAGGTCATCATCTTGTGGTTTGTGAGTTCAAGCCTGATTCGGGCTCTGTGCTAAAAGCTCAGAGCCTGGATCCTGCTTCAGATTCTGTCTCTCTCTCTCTCTCTCTCTCTCTGTCCCCTCCCCATTCATGCCCTGTCTCTGTCTCTCTCTCTCAAAAATAAACATTAAAAAAGAGGCAGATTTTAAAAAGGTTTTAATCATAGTAAGATTATTAAGTATGCAATTTCTGTGAAAATCATTGTGGAAGATCCTTTTAAAATAAATATATAGGGGTGCCTGGGTGGCTCAGTTGGTTGAGCATCCAACTTTTGATTTCAGCTCAGGTCATGATCTTGTTGTGGGAATCAAGCCAGCATTGGGCTCTGTGCTGACAGCATGGAGCCTGCTTGGGATTCTTACTTGCCCTCTTCCTCTCCCCCATCCCCCCATTCATCTCTCTCTCTCTCTCTCTCTCTCTCTCTCTCTCTCTCTCTCTCTGTCTATCTCATAGTAAGTAAATGGTAAAACATTTTTTTTTAATGTTTATTTATTTTTGAGAGAAAGAGCGTGAGGGAGGGAGGGAGACACAGAATCCAAATCAGGCTCCAGGCTCCGAGCTGTCAGCACAGAGTCCAACACGGGCTCGAACTCACAAGTAGTGAGATCATGACCTGAGCTGAAGTCGAACACTTAACCAAGTGAGCCACCCAGGTGCCCCTAAATAAGTAAACTTAAAAAAAATTATTAAATATCCAAAATGCTACTAAGAATTTAAATCACATACAATCTGAAACTCAACATTTTTAACAGACCAGCCTCATTTTACATGAGTAGAAGCTGTAAAAAGAGCTCATGTTATTGCCTGACCCTGACTGACTGCTCCTAATACTTTTCCTGGCAGTAGGTGGTGAATGAAATCCAAGGCTCAGAGGACAAAACCTGCAAAAGCAGAATGTCTTAGAATTCCCCTTAATGAAGCTTCTACTTGATTAGCCAGCTGTTCTCATTAGAATGTCAAGTCTAAAGATACAGGAATTTCATTTTCTCCGGGACAAACACACACATCCTTCTAATACAGTGGAAGAAAACGAGCCAGATTTTAAGCAGCTGAGCCTTTTCCTTTCTGAGCTTAGTGGTCTGTGTGATTTTCCCTTTACAGTTTGGCTCTTATCTGACTCTAGCTTCTCCAATTTGATTGCTAAGGATATGTTACCTTTAATCTGGCACTTTCCTGACACAAGTGCCATTTGACAAGGTGGAATGAGGCTGGAGAGTGTGTCACGTCTCCTGTGTTCCCTCCAGAGCCTGAGGTGAACTGTGTGACTGCAAGAGGAGAGCACTCGGGGCCGCCTCGGGCACCATGACAGTGTGCATTTGCAAGTGTGACTTGCTCCTTCTTCAGTGTCTCCAGAACTTATTTTAAGAGAATTTTGCGAAGAATTAGTACACAGCTTGAGTGAGGAAAAGTTGGTTTTATTTTACAGTATCATGAAATTGATCAATTTCATTTTGATGCTGGGATTTCATCTAAGATTTATTAATCATATTTCTTTCTGCCTGTATACCATGTTAGCAAAGGGAATTACCGGAAAACAATCACTGTAAGAAATCTCCATTAAAAACAAAAATGCTATTATAGTGCTGTTTGACTATAGTAATATTGAGGATAGCATAATTTTTTGAGGGGAAATGTTACTGTAACTTATTTTTAAAAATAACGTGGGGTTAAAAAATTTATGCGGATGGAAGTCAATTTTGGTTACCCTTGGGCGTGGAGAGAGTGGATGGGGAGGCTTCTAGGGCTCTGATAGCGTTCTGTCTTGATCTGCCTGGGCTTTATGAGCATATCCATTTGTAAATATTCCTCGAGCTGTTACCCCAAGATTTGTGCACTATTACATGTATGTTATACTTTTAGTAAAAACAATTTCAAGAAAAAAGTAGATTTTGCTACAATTGGTTCTTTTAATTTGATGTGGTCCCAAGATAGAGGCTTCAAAATTCTTATGACATACTTTATGCCTTGTCTGAGTCTTCATTCTATCTGGAGATGAACCCTAAATTCAGCATTTTAAAAATTTTGAAATGGAAAATGAAGTCTAGTTCTCTTTCAATTAAATTCTTCTGACCTCCTCTTACATACAAGTTAATACCTTTTAGTAGAATATACATTCATTGTGACACACTTAATCCATATTGAAGCCAAATTACTTCCTGCTTAAAATACATGACCTATGACCAGAAAATGATAGTTTGTGCAAGAGTGTTGTGTCCTTCATGTTGGCAAGTTATTTCCCATTAAGGCTTATTGGGAGATACATACTCCTGGCCCACTAAGGGCTGTTTTGTCTGCACCCTCAAAAGGCTGTTTATGTTTCGAAATGATGGGGGTCTTTTGAATTTACATAGGAAATGATGGGGTTTTTGTTTGTTTTCTTTTAAGGCTCCTTTGTTGCTGAATGATTTTTCTTACCCCTTGGGTTCCAATGATAATTGAGGTCTTACTCTTAAATTTCAGGCAGTTCCTTTTAGCCTTGACAGTGTTGCAAATTCCATTCACTCCTTATTTTCTGAAGAAACTCCGGTAGTTTTGCAGTTGGCTCCCAGTGAGGAGGTAAGTGATACAGTTTTTACTGAAGATGCTTTAAAAACTAAGCTTCCTTGGGGCGTCCGGATAGCTCAGCCGGTTAAGCCTCCAACTTTGGCTCAGATCGTGATCTCACAGTCCCGTGAGTTCAGGCCCTGCATCGGGCTCTGTGCTGACAGCTTAGAGCCTGGAGCCTTACTTCAGATTCTGTGTCTCCCTCTCTCTGCCCCTCCCCTGCTCGTACCTTGTCTCTCTCTCTCTCTCTCTCAAAAATAAATAAATGTTTAAAAAAATTATTTTAATAAGTTTCCTTATGTAATGAAAATTTAAAACTACTTTTATGGAGGTGCCTGGGTGGCCCAGTCGGTTTAGTGTCCATTTTGGTTCAAGTCACGTTCTCACGATTCATGGGATCGAGCCCCGTGTTGGGTTCCATGCTGACAGTATAGAGCCTGCTTGAGATTCTCCCTCTCTCTGCCCCTCCCATACACACGCTTTCTAAATAAATTTTTAAAAACCTACTTTTATGAAAGATTGTATATACTCTGTATATATATAGTATATATAACCTATATTCTATTTTGTATTTACTTTGTATATTAGAATTAATCTGCCGACTGTAACAAAAGTTTGGATTCTTCTTGCAGAGAGTGTATATGGTGGGGAAGGCGAACTCGGTTTTTGAAGACCTCTCAGTAACATTACGACAGCTCCGCAATCGCCTGTTTCAAGAAAACTCTGTTCTCAATTCACTTCCCCTCAATTCTCTGAGTAGGAACAATGAAGTAAGTGGTGCTGTCACTGAATGAATAAATATCATTACTAATTTCCCATTCCTTATGCTCTCTGACATGAGAGCAAACTTGCAATTTTAGGAAATGACAAGTTTTACAAATTGACTGCTGGAGTAGATTCTTTTTTTCCTTTAGTGTAATTTTTAAACGAATCTCCTGACTAGACAGACTCTTTTTTGTGAGTTGAGCAAATGAGTATTGCGTTCTCGTGCGAGGGCTGCCACCAGTGAATGCAGACGGCCAGAAGTCACACAAACCACCCGATGGGTGGAGCTGTGTTGATCTGGTTACGTAGAGGCCGATACTCGTTACTGCCATTTCTGACGCGTTGCCTCCTCTTCCTGATTCTCAGCAATATAGTGGAGGGAGGCACTCACTCTTCACTCCCATCAGCCTCAGCATGCGGCATGCCACCTCTGTGGCAGCCTCCCCTCTTCACCTCCCGTGGCTGAGCAGGGCCACCATCTTTTCTGCTCTGCTGCGGAACATGTTCAAGGAAGGGGAGCAGGCGGGGCCGCTGGCGGGATCTCACTGCAGCGTGTCAGAGTATTGTGATGCCCTGAGGGAAGGCCCCTTGAGACTTTGGATGCTTTATCGTGCCTTTATCAGAAACACAGCTGTTGAGTGGTAGTCCCTGCGCTGGGAATGACCATCACCTTTTTGTTAGGAAATAATGTTTTTATGTGCATTTTCAATTGAAGTGAACCTGCCAAATGGAGGGCATTTGTTGCATGAAGTCACTTACTGTGCTTAACATTTGTAGTATCTTGTTCCTTATGTGATGAATGGCAAAACGCAGATCTCTGGTGCAGATTTAAAATAATGCTTATTTCCTTTGGTTCTCTGCAGGTTGATCTGCTCTTTCTTTCTGAATTGCAAGTGCTACACGATATTTCAAGTTTGGTAAGTAGGTTACTCTCGTATTTCAGTTTCATTTATTTTGGTTCCAAAAGACATTTCCTGAGAATCCTTGAATGATAGTGAAACCAACTGAAGTTTGATTAAGTATGCCCTAGAGTTATGATAGCACGAAAATTGAGAAATCAGTGGTGTTGGGAATTTTGAACTCCTCTCTTGTTACAGTGAAATTATTTTGCATTTTTGCTTTTGGGAGAGACAGGGAGTGTATCTTCTAAGGACACAGGCCTGGGAGTAAGGCCACCCTCACTGTAGTCCTGACGGGGCTGTTGATTTCTTGAGAGACATTAAGACCCGATTCCTCTATCTTTATCTTTGGGTCCAAAATAGAAATAACAGGGGTGCCTGGATGACTCCGTTGTTGAGCATCTGACTCTTGATTTTGGCTCGGGTCATGATCTCACCATCATGGGGTTGGGCTCTGCACTGAGCGTGGAGCTTGCTTAGGAATCTCTCCCCGCTCTCTTGCTCGTGCATGCACGTGCTTTATCTAAAATAAAATTTAAAAAACAAATAGAAATAACAGTTTGGACTAATAACGCTGTCACAAGGAAGGAAATAAATATCCCTGCAGTATATTGTGTGTGTGTGTGTGTGTGTGTGTGTGTGTGTGTGTGTGTGATTTTTTTTTAAATACTTTTGAAATTTATTTATTTTGAGAGAGAGTGAGCGAGCAGGGGAGGGGCAAAGAGAGAGAATCCCAAGCAGGCTCTGCACTGCTAGCGCAGAGCCCGATGAGGGGCTCAGACTCAACGAATTGTAAAATCACGACCTGAACCAAAATCAAGAGCTGGACGCTTAACTGACTGAGCCACCCAGGCTCCCCTGTGTGAATAATTTCGAAAAGATCCTCCTGTTACTGAAATAAGAAAACTTACCTGTATACTGTCTTCTGAATTTATTGCCCAAAGTTTTCAGCAGGTTGGTTTGGGGAGTCTAGAGGTGTATTGCTAGGGGTCAGCCCAGGTGGTCTAGGAGGGCATCTGGGAGGTATCTGCCCTCTGAGCACTGATGGCTCATGCTCTCTTGGGATCGAACTGGTCCAACTATCTGTTCTTTCATACACCGGCTCATATCTAAGGTTTTTTTTATTTCAAGTTAGCTCTGCGTAGGCCCGATGTGGAGCTCCAACTCCCAACCCTGCGATCAAGCACTGCATGCTTTACTGACTGAGCTAGCCAGAACATTCCCTCCTATCTGAGGTTTTTTAACTAAGGAGTTTTTTTAAAGAGCTTTTATTAAATGTTCAAGGAGTCTTAAAACTGCTCTTAAAAATGAGATTTGTGTTGGGTTTCTCGGAAACTCCCATTTCAACTGATTCTGTCTGCCACCGTTTTAGTAGACTGTGTGTTGTGGCACACTGGTATGGTTCTGTTCAGCCTAGTCAGGTATAAAACTTCAAGTGGCTGTGTCTGACATTACTTTATCCACTTCCTTTTGTTTGTTCTCCTAAGTTGTCTCGACATAAGCATCTAGCCAAGGATCATTCTCCTGATTTATATTCGCTGGAGCTGGCAGGTCTGGATGAAATTGGGAAACATTATGGGGAAGACTCTGAACAATTCAGAGATGCTTCGAAGATTCTTGTCGATGCTCTGCAAAAGGTAAATTACTGAGCAGTTAGAGTGTGACCATTTCACTTTTAGCCTCTCAGTGGAAAAATCCATTTAGTGAAGTACCATTAATTGAAGTTTCCCCTTCTTGGAGGACCCCTCATTTTCATGTCCCAGGGTAGAGTGGGTCAGAGGTGTGCGCCAGGAGGTCTCTCTATAATGTTGGCAGATCACTAACTCCAGCACAGTACTGTTTTCTTTTTTTATTGTGGTGAAATACGCACAAGATCTGCCATTTGGACCATTTTTAAGTGTCCGTTTCTGTAGCATTAAATACGTTTACATTGTTGTGCAACTGTTACCACTGTCCACTGCCAGAACTTTCTTCTTCCCTAACTGAAACTCTGTCCCCATTAGCCCTATGGAAATCATCGAAGGAGAGCACTTAGCACAATCCCAGACACTGAGTAGATGTGTGGTACATGTGTAATAAATGCTAGTTTTTCTCTGCCCTTGGAGTTGCTCCCCTGCAAGTCTTCGGTGAGTTAAACTTTCTAGGTGTTTGTGATGAACCAGAGACCACTTAGGAAGATTTTCATTTCCCTTTCCCACTTCCCTTCCCCCAATTTACATGCCAACAACTTGTCTCTTCTTAATTTCATTTTGAACATTTGAATATATGTTGAAGGTGAACTTTTCTGAATATTTTAACATAATCAAACCTTTAAGACCTAGTGTATTTCATTAGCCAATAGGCAGATGTTCTTGTAGGTGCACAGGGCTTTAAAATTATTTTAATAAATACATGTTTGTGATTCATAGTGATGTCAGTACCTCTTCAGTTTGCAGATGACATGTATAACCTTTACGGTGGGAATGCTGTGGTAGAGTTAGTGACCGTCAGATCATTTGACACATCTCTTGTGAGGAAGACAAGGACTATTCTTGAGGCAAAACAAGAGGTGAGTACATTTTTAGCTCCTGTTTTAAAACTATAAAGTTAAAACCCACAAAGTCCTAGATCACCTGTGGGAGACATGGAAGAACAGTCAGGAAATCTGAAAAACGATTTAAATGAAAACACAGGTTGCTTATTCACATAGACATACGTGTTTTGCCAGGATTTGGGGGTTGTAATCAGATAAAGCAAGAATTTGAGTTCGGGATAAATGTGTCAAAGCCGGTAAGAGAATTCAAATATTGCTGTCGCAAGGAGTGGCAGGATTCAGCACGTGGAGTCTGCTTTTCCAGGAGGTATGCCATCTGTGTGGCATAGTCCCTCATTTGCTACGATCTGCTCTGTATACTCCTGGTAATGTACCACAAGTTTTTGGCCTGGATCTTGCTTTAAGCATTTAGAGGGTCCTGGGCAAGAGTGCCAGCCATAGCAAAACACGTGCTTTACATGTTATACATGCACCTATACGAGAGTAGCATCGCGGATACTCCTGAATGTCGTGTGGCCGTTATTAACGGTTGGCTTCATAGCGTGGAGCAATTAGCTACCCCGTCATTTGTAGACACTCCCTTTTGGACCCATTTGCAGCCGCCACCGTGCTCAGTTTTACTGAGTGCGGTGTGGCACTTAAAGATGGTCAGAGGTAATGCCTGTTCAAGGTAAGCTAGAGGTGCCTGGTTTGAGGTGGTTTCATTCTGTAATTGGAGTTGGAGGACCTGATTTAAGACAGCATGGCAAGCTAGACAATCCAATTTTTCCACTGCAGAGCACTTAGAAATACTCATAAAACATAAACAGCTTTTTGAGTGCACAGCTTAGCTCTCAAGACAGGGAAATTGTTAAGGAGCAAATAAAGAAGAGGTACTTGGAAACTAGTAAGCAGGCTACCCTAGGCACATTTCCAGTTGGGCTACCAGGAGACCGGAAACAAGGCCCTTGGCTCCCTGAAAGGGTGGGGTTTGAAACTGACCCCTCCATATAAAACTGTGAGACTCTATCAGGGCTCTGCTCTTAGGGAGAGGGTAGACCAGAAAACCGTCATCTGCCCACCAGCAGGAGACAGAAGGGCAGCTTGGGCCCTATGTAGTCGGGGTATATTTGGGGATGGAAATGTCTCTTAGGGAATTCTTAACCACAGGACCACCTTCCTGTTGGTGTGCGGCTCAAATTTCTATTACCTGCAAGTTCCAGAAAGCCCCAGGCCAAGAAATTAATACAAACCCTGGTCCCAGGCTGGTAAAGACCCGCGGTGCCCAGCAGGAGTCTGTGTAAAACCTCCAGTAGGACATTCCCTCCCCACGAGCCACAGTGGAGGGGGCGTCCCCAGATGTGAACTCAGAACACCATAAAGCAGGTGGAGCCAGTCCACCGTGAGTGCAAGGCAGCTACCAAAGCGTCCGTTAGACCACCAAAAACCTCAGAAGAATATGGGTGTAGGCTACAGAACAATTTAAAGAAATAAAGGAGTCAAGAAAAAAGAACTTTAAGTTTGTTTATTTTTAGAGAGAGAGGGAGAGAGAATCCCAAGCAGGCTCCACACTGCAGAGCCCGATGTGGGGCTCAAACTCACAAACTGTGAGATCATGACCCGAGCCACCCAGGCACCCCACAGGACACTGTTTTTAAAGGAAGATTTGAATGTAACCAGAGACTTTAAATACTAGATTCTTTCAACATTGTCCACGTCAGGCCCGCTAGTTTTATGTGAAGCAGTTCCAAAGAGAAGTGTGCCAGTTTGAAGAAGGTACCCTTGTTTAGGGAGTTTGACAAACCAGTTTTGTAGAGGTGAATTGGCTCTGAGGTGTTAGGCTGAATTTATAATGGATAAAGTGGGTTTATTAGGAAGTAGTTTCTGAAATTATTATGCACGTGGTGAGGAGCAAGAACCAGGTGGTGGTTGTTGGATTTTCTTTACCTACAAGGTTGTGAATTAACATTCTACATATGTAACCTGAATTTTTAAAGTTTCCTATCTGTTAATACTAATAGACGAAACCACTTTGAGATGGGAGACTGGTACCAAACATTCCTGGGAATAAACACCATTCTGCCCAGACCCGTGGTCTGTGTCCAGCGTCTGCCCCTCAACTCTGTGCTGACAGTCTTGCCAACCTCACTGGAAATGAGGCCTTGAGCTTGAGGCTCTTTTTACGGTCACGGGAACGTTCTACAATTCGATTGTGGTGATGACTGTGCGTGATGATCTCTGTGAATATATGAAGATGCAGGGAGATGTACACAGGGATAGGGAACCCATTTACCCCGAAAAAAGAAAGGTCTTCGAGGGTGAAATCCCTTAACGTTTGCCTCCTCTCTAGGCTCCCCCCATGTGTGTGTACCCACCCTCTCTCCCCCGACGGAAATCACTAGCTTGCTTTCTTAGTTTGAAGTGTTTAAGGAAACGTTTGCGTGCTTACAGCACACCAGGTGCTGGGTCTGTGGGGCTACAATCTCTTCTCTCTCGAGACAAACCTGGTCCTGTCACTCACTTCCTGCTTGAAACGGGTCAGTGCCTCTTCCTTGCCCATAGGCTCCAGGCCAGATTCTCCATACTTTCCCTCGAGCCACATCTGCGGTTTCCCTCCTTTTGTTCTCTAGTCAGAATGAACCGTTTCCCAAACGGTGCCTTTGCACAGGCCTGGAATAGAGTCCACCTCCACCAAGCCCCAGCTGGATGAACATGCGCACAAACATGTAATGTGTGTGGTGCTAGTTAAGGAAAAACATTTTAATACTGTATAAAGCGGAAGGGAATATTTGTTCCTAGGAACCTCGTCTTCTCTCTCTACCCTCCCCATCTACAGGTAATTGCTGCCCTGATACGTTAATCATGCCCTTGTTTCTTTACGGTTTGACCACTTAATGGATTTATCCTTAAGCAGTGTTGTTTGGTTTTGCCTGTATTTGAATTTTACATAAATGGAATCACACTATCTGTATTTTGCTGTATCGTTTGCTGCTCATTCTTGTTTCCAAGGGTCACACAGGCTGTAGTTCAGTCTTCCCTGCTGTGGGTTCCGTCGTGTGGATGTGCCGCATTTTCCGTGCTGTTAATGGATGTCCTTGTGCGTGTCTCTTGGTACATACAGCAGTGGTTCTTAGGGTGTGGACTTGCCAGATCATGGGATATTCACACTTTCAAGGTTACTGGTGTTGCCCCATTTTCTCAAGCAGTTGGACTGGTTTATACTTCCACTGACCATGTGCTTACCTTTTCTGAGAAAGCTCCCCTTCTTGGTTCCTCCTAGTATAAGCATGTCTTGATTCCACCTAGAAATAAGTGATCATCAGATAAATGAATCATAGCTACCAAACTGGGATAATTTCCTATCTTAAAATTCTTCCCTTTTGATATCTTTCTTTTCTTCATTGTAGAGGAACCCACCAAGCCCCTATAATCTTGCATATAAGTATAACCTTGAGTATTCAGTGGTTTTCAACATGGTACTTTGGATAATGATCGCCTTGGCCTTGGCTGTGATTGTCACCTCTTACAATATCTGGAACATGGATCCTGGATATGACAGCATTATTTATAGGATGACAAACCAGAAGATTCGAATGGATTGAACTTTCCTTATGCCAGACTTAGAAAAGGGGTTTGGAAATTGGCTGTTTTGTTAAATCTTTTAGTGTAGTTGAAAGTAGATGGTATACTTTAAATTTATAAAAAAGAAAAAATTTTTTTGTTCTGTGTGCCTGTGATGTTCTTTTAAAGTGAATTATAATATTGATGTGAACTGATTTGTGTGATTAGATTCCATAATATGCTCAAATATGATATAACCATTTAATATAATTTCATTCCATTTAACATTTGGAAATGTGCACTGAAATAAATGTAAAACATTTAGAATAGCTTGTGTTATTTATGTTGGGAAAATGCACTGAATTAGAGAAACTTATGAGTGTTTAATAACTTCCTTACACAGGATAGGTGAAAATATTTCAGTTGTTACATCCTATGAACTATGTGTAAATGTCTTAATTTGATGTAAATATCTCTGCAACAAGATAGAAACTTTTTAACTTCAAGTAGCCCTAAACTATAAGAGTGCTTCTTACACAGTTACTTAGATTGGGCACTGTATCTGATTGACAGAGGATAGCTGTTTTTTAACCTCTCCTGAAAGTTGGGTGATGCAGGTCATGGTGTGGGTGTTAAAAAATACTACACTGATCTAAAAAGAAACTAGCTTTGTGGAGTTATAGCTACCTATAATTATACCCACAAAAACCAATATTTGGGGGATATCTTGGGGCTTGAATACAAAATCTTTTAGTAACTTTTCCCCCTGTGTAAGTTACTGTTAATGGTTTGTGGTACGACGTCATTCTCTGGAATATTAAGTGGAAGGAGATGCTCCCTACTTTTCATGCAGAAGTGGACCAATGTCTATAAAGAGTGACAAATAAAGTTAATGATTCCAAATTTGTGTCATTTCAATACTAAATCTATTTTGTATTGTAAAAGCCGAACTAAACAGGGTTTTAATCAGAACTGGCAGTTTTGTTATACAAACGGTTTCGTTTTTTGTTTTTTTGTTTTTTTGTTTTTTTTTTTTACATTTGTTTATTCTCGCTGTCTCAGATTCGGTATCAAGACAAGGAAGACATCTGAATTACCATTCTTGTTACTGAATTTATACAGAATATGTGGTGAATTCATACTAGAGGTAGGAAAAGCTTAAATTTCCCTGTGGTATTCAAAAGACGAATAAGTAAGCAGTCAAAATAGGAAGGACTAAGATAAAGTCTTAAAGGTTATAATTTTATTTCTTAAAAGACTTAATAGAATTTCAAATTTCATGATTATGTAGCAAGATTACTTGAGTTGGAGAGTTATGCTGCCCTGCCCCTGGGAACCCTACTTGGATTTAGTGTGAAACGTTTCTGTGCCCCTTGTTTGGAAAGATCATCAAATCATTTCTAAGTAACACTGAAGTTGGCAGGTTGGAAAAGATGGAGTCTAGTTAGTGTGTTTTCTACCACCTAATGCAAGACGCCTTTAACAGTTACAGCGTTAAATGTCCATAGAGGAAGGTTTTCTTCTTGCCTCTCATTTAACCATAAACAGTCAAGCTGATAACTTCACCAAGAAAAGAAACGACACTGTTCTAAAATCACATGTGTATTCTCCACTGTTAACTCCCTGGCAAGTTTATGGGGGTGAAGGTGTTTTCAGCTGCTTAGCCCCAGAACACTGACCTCCACAGAACTCAACAGGGCCTGTGTTTGGGGAGCCAGGAATGTATAATGCTACAGAGTAGTTAAAATCCATGTTTCTTTCACAAGTTTCTTATATAAACATTGCCATAGAAGATTACGATTTTATAATGAGGTAAACCAATGCCTTTGTAATTTAAAACTGATGAGACTAAGTTCTAGGGGAGAAAAAAAATTACATGACTGCACTAATCCTTATAGGGTAGATGGCATCAGCACCCTTCTGTCTGTTAGGCAGAAAGCAATTAATTAAAATAAATGTTCTGCCAAGATTATTATACCTGTTGCTGATGATTTGCTCTTAAATTAAGTCTAATTTGTTCAGGAACATAAATCACAGTGTCGAGATTTGTGTGAGAGGCAGGAAAGCTAGACTCGTGACAGACTACTGACGGGGGAAAAAAAAAAAACCCAATCACCTTTTATGTAATTAGAATATTCCAGGTTTATAAAATATCTGAGATTCTACATGTGTTAGGTACTGCTTAAGGCCTAATTCTATTAGGAATGATATAGAACTGATTTTTCTTTGGCTATGCTGTTTGGAAGTAATGGTAATCTGAATACATTTTCATTGATACCAAATAATGGAGAAGCCATGAACTTTTTAATGGATGATCAAACCAACAATTTGCAAAGGACATAGGAACTGGGGTCAGTGAGCAGGCCTTCTAACCTTAGGCTCAGGCAGTTTCTTTCTAGCCTTTTTGTCACGGAATGACTATGCAATGGTTTCTTGGAACAACGGAGTTGTTGGAGAAGGCCGTTAGTAAGAAGTACTGTGATTAAAATGCATCAAGGGTCGTCCTACAGATGAATTCAGTTTGCCATGTCACCATTTAATTGCTGAACGATCTTGGGCAAATCCCTCAATCTCTGAATCAGTTTTAAATCTACATCATGGGGATGGTAATACTCCCAAGTTTGTGGGAATGAGCATTCAGTACACTATCATGTTCTAAGGGTTGTGAATGCTTTCTAAAATAACAGTGCTAAATCCCAGGAAGTCTGCTTGGGCCTATGGTTGTACCTTTGATGTGTCCTCGCCAGTTTCTTGGTTGCAAACAGTGGGAACAGTGGTTTGGTTAAATTACACCATCTGTCCTACTAAGAGCCTTCTATTGGCTCAGAATCCAATTCAGGAGCACACAATGCATTTAGTTCTCCTGTTTGCATAGGCTCCGTTAATCTGGAACAGTTTGTTTTTGAAGTGTAATGGACAGTTATTTTATAGAATGTCCCTCAGCTTGAGTTTGATATTTGCTCATGATGAAATTCAGGTTATATGTTTTCAGAAAGAATACCACAGAAGTGGTGGGTCCATCTCAGCCTGTCCCTGTCAGGAGGCGCATGGATGTCAATGTCTCATTTCTGGTGACATTAGCTTTGTTTAAGGTGGTATCTGCCAATTTTTCCCCCTAAACAGTTATTTATTTTTTCTTTTGTAATTAGACACGTTAAGACTATTATTTAGAGGCACCTGGCTGGCTCAGTTGGTAGAGCGTGTGACACTCAATCTCAGGGTCGTGCATTCAAGTCCCACAATGGGTGCAGAGATTACTTAAAAAAATTTTTTTTTAACATTTTTGAGAGAGAGAGCGAGCGAGCAGGGCAGGGGCAGAGATGGAGACACAGAATCCAAAGCAGGCTCCAAGCTAGTAGCACAAAACCCAACACGGGGCTCGAACTCAAGGACCACGAGATCATGACCTGAGCCAAAGTCGGACACTCAACCGACCAAGCCACCCAAGTGCCCTGAGCTTACTTAAAAAAAAAAAAAAAAAAAGAAAAATAGATGTATATCTCATTATTCATTTTACTGTCACCCATTCTAGCATCCATGGATTCTTGCCTGAAAGAATTATTACTGTGGTATTTACCAAATAATGTTTTTATTATTTATTTTTATTTTAGTGAGTGCATGCAAGCAGGGAAAAGGGGCAGAGAGAATATCTCAAGCAGGCTCCATGTTCAGCATGGAGCCCGACACAGGCCAGCCTGGAATCATGACCTGAGCCGAAATCAAAAGTCAGATGCTCAACCAACTGACCCACCCAAGCGCCCCCAAATAATGTTTTATTTCCATCATTCCTTTTTTTTTTAATGTTTATTTTTGAGAGAGTACAAGCGGGAGAGGGACAGAGAGTGGGGAACAGAGGGTCCGAAGCGGGCTCCGCACTGACAACAGAGAACCCAGTGCAGAGCTTGAACTCACAAACTGCAAGATCATGACCTGATCTGAAACAGGATGCTCAGCCGACTGAGCCACCCAGGGGCCCCTTCATCGTTCCTTCTTATTAACTGGAATTCTATAAAGAAGAGCTTTCCCTTCTCCCCATTTATTCCATTATTTATACCAGCACAGACTCATGGATATTTTAGGTTCTGTGTTACTATTATTTATTTTGTTGTTCCGTTGTCCTAGATTTGGCCATTGGGAGACCCTTGAGTTGGTTCTTACGTCCTTTTGACATGTCCCCATCATTTTTTGAGCACTTATTTTCTGGCACCACATATTTATGAACTAAATTTTCAAGTTAACAACCACCAGCATACCTTTATGTGACGGGGAGAAAGATGGGTGGGGAGAGGCGCAGGTAAGGAAAGAAGTGGTATCAGTTGCAATATGTAAACACATACATAACAAAATGAGGAATTAGGAGAGAGGGAAGTGGGACTCACCCCGGGCTCACGGTTTCACCCAAAGTGGGGCTAGAACTCACATGACATGGGATCTGTGAGAATCATGACCTGAGCCGAAGTCGAATGCTTAATGACTAAGCCAGGTGCGTTTTGTTTTGTTTTTTAAGGTTTTATTTTTAAGCACTCTCTACACCCAACGTGGGGCTTGAACTCACAACCCTGATATCGAGGGTGGCATGCCCTTCTGAGCCAGCCAGGCACCCTAGGCAGATGTCCTTCTTATAAGAACAGTCATATTGGATGAAGGGCCCGCTCGACTCCAGTATGATCTCATCTTCACTAATTACATCTGCAATGACCCTATTCCCAAATGAGGTCACTTCTGTGGTACCAGGGGTTAGAACTTCAACATCTATCTTTTTGGTGGACAAAATCCAACCCATAACAGGATCATAAAAATGTCAGCTCTCTCCAAGTTACTTTAATGCCATCCCAATGAAAATAAAAATGTTTTGGGGGAGCCTGGGTGGTTCAGTTGGTTAAGCATCCAACTCTTGGTTTTGGCTCAGGTCATGATCTCACAGTTCATGGGCTCAAGCCCAGCAAACCATGGGATTCTCTCTCCCTCTCTCTGCCCCTCCTCTGCTTGCACTCTCTTTCTCAAAATAAAATAAACTTAAAAAAATGTTTTTATGGTACTAGACAA
The DNA here is from genome assembly GCF_016509475.1 of Prionailurus bengalensis. Lineage (NCBI taxonomy): Eukaryota > Metazoa > Chordata > Mammalia > Carnivora > Felidae > Prionailurus > Prionailurus bengalensis. The sequence continues at coordinate 35,922,241 of NC_057361.1, forward strand.
GTAGATCCTAAAGTTTATGGAAAACAGAAAACACTGAAAAGGGGTTATAAGGCTGAACTAGTGCTACCAGATATTAAAACCAGAAGCCTCTAGCATAGAAACAGTATGGTACCAGTCCATTAACAGGCAAACCAATGGAACAGAATAGAAAGTCTAGAAATAGAAATTTAGTATATGATAAAGGTAGCATCTCAAATCACTGGGCAAAGGTAGACTTTTTGATAAAAGGGCAACAGGATACCCATTTGAGAAAAGATGAAATTACATCCATATCTCCTAGCACATATAAGAATAAACTCCAAATGGATTAAAGATCTAAACTTTAGGGCCACCTAGGTGGCTCAGTTGGTTAGGCGTCCGACTTCGGCTCAGGTCATGATCTCGCAGACTGTATGAGCCCTGTGTTGGGCCCTGTGCTGACAACTGGGAGCCTGGAGCCTGCTTCAGATTCTGTGTCTCCCTCTCTCTCTGCCCCTCCCCAACTCACACTCTTTCTCTCTCTAAAAAATAAACATTGAAAAAAATAAAATTTTTATTTATTTTTAAAGACCTAAATTTTAAAAAGAGAAACCACGTAAGTACTAGAAGAAAACACGGTTAATTATTTTATAGCTCAAGTGTAGGAAACAACTTTTCTGTTGGTATTGAATCAAAATCCAGATGCAATAAAAAAAATGTTGATAGGGGCGCCTGGGTGGCGCAGTCGGTTGGGCGTCCGGCTTCAGCCAGGTCACGATCTCGCGGTCCGTGAGTTCGAGCCCCGCGTCAGGCTCTGGGCTGATGGCTCAGAGCCTGGAGCCTGTTTCCGATTCTGTGTCTCCCTCTCTCTCTGCCCCTCCCCCATTCATGCTCTGTCTCTCTCCCAAAAATAAATAAAAAAACGTTGAAAAAAAATTAAAAAAAAATGTTGATAAACTTGGAGATCTAAAAATTTGAATTTTGAAAATTTTACTGAGGCATATGTGAGATACCACATATCTATTTCAAGTATATAATTTAATGCTTTTGTAAATTTATCAAGTTGTACATCACTATAAATCAGTTTAGAACATTCTCATCAGCCCAATAAGATCCCTCATATACATTTACTGTTAATCCTATCCCTGCCCCCCTCATCCCTACAACCACTAAACTACTTTCTGTTCTACAGATCTGCCTTTTATGGACATTTTATATAAGACATCATATGATATGTGGTCTCTTGTGTCTGGCTTCTTCCACTGGGCATAATGTTGCTTTTTTAAATGTTTATTTATTTAGAGAGCACAAGCATGCATGTGTGAGGTAGGGAGTGACAGAAAGAGGGAATCCCAAAATGCAGGGCTCCAACACATGAACCGTGAGATCATGACCTGAGTGGAAATTGAGTCAGGTACTTTTTTTTTCCGGGAGAAGCCAAGGTGGCAGAATAGCATGGAAGTTTTTTTTTGCACCTCGTGTCCATGAAATACAGCCAGATCAACACCAAACCATCCTGCACACCTAGAATACTGATTTGAGGATTAACACAACAATATGCACAACCTGAACCACAGAACTCAGCAGGTACTCAGCGTGGAGAGGTGAACTGGGGGAGAGAAGCCACGGAGGGCAGGGAGCTGTTTTTGCTTGCGGAGAGAGGAAGGAGATTGGGGGGTGGGGGGCAGGGAGAGTACAGGAAAAGCACCCAACCCAAAAAGCGGCTGGAGAGAAAGTGGAAAAGTGGAAACAGCTGCAGGGATTGAACAAAAAAGGGAGAAAGGAGAAAAGAGAGAGTTTAAATTCCATTAAGACTCTATAAACGGGGAGTGCAGAGTCTGAAACTCCGCAGATCGATACCTGGCTGTGCTTTGCTGGGAAGGGCAAAACCCCAGGAGCAGGGTGAAGTCTGGGGGTGCTCAGGCCACATGGGGAGAGGCGGCTCCCCTGCTGGAAGGACATTTGGTAGAGACTGTGCAGCCATCCAAGCAGACCCCAGAGAACAACCACATTCAACCACATTGAACCATACAGAGGACAATAACAACAGGGTCATTAAGGTGAAGCCTGGTGCCAGATGTGTGTTGTGATTTTCCATAATCTCTGAAATGCTTCTGCTGCACGATCGCACAAACTTTTTCTGGGGCAGGCTGGCACCCAGCCACAGTCTCTGGGTATCAGCAGCAGCACAATCCCGTGAACGTTCCTGGGTGAGGTCGATACCCAGCCATTGCTCAGTGAGACCCTCTGCAGAGGGTCAGAATGGATCAAAACCGCAGTCCCTCAGAAGTGAGGGGTCGGGAAACACAGCCCCATCTGAGAGAAAACTCAGGAGGGTGGTGCTGCCTGGCAACCTAACAACTTGGTCACAGACAGCGTAAAAGCGGGGAATGGACAGAAGCTGGAGACAAAGAACGGGTGCACAACTGCTGATCAGGGAGAACAGAGTTCCAATACTAGAGACTGGGTAGCTGGGTGATGTCATTTTCACCCCTCCCACGCGTGCACATACACACCTACAAGTGCCACAACAATCCACACCAGTAAGCTAAGCAGCGCCATCTAGTGGAGAATGGAGCCGTTACACTAAGCCCCACCCAACTGGGCCAACCTCACTCTTCAGGAACACCACCAGTCTCTCCGCCTGCTTAGTTTACAAACTATAAAGTGATTCACAGTCTGACTTCTAGGGGAAAACAATGTAATTTCGATAGTATTTTAGTCCGTTCATTGGTCCATCTATTCAATTTTTTTTTCATTTTCGCTTTTTCTTGAATACAGAAAGAAAAAATTTATTTTTAATTTTTATTTAAAATATTTTTAATTTTTTTCTACTATATTTTTTACTTTTTTGTAAATTTTTCAAATTCTATTTTATTTTAATCATTTCATTTTATTCTATTTCATTGTATTCATTTTTTCAAATTTTCAAATTTTTTTTTTTTTGCCCTTTTTTCTCTAATCTATCAAGCCCCTTTCAACACCCAGACCAAAACACATCTAGGATCTAGCATCATTTATTTGATTTTGTGTGTGTGTGTGTGTGTTGTTTTTAATTTTTTAATTTTTTGCCTTATCAATTCCTTTTCTTTCTTCAAAATGACGAAATGAAAGAATTCACCCCAAAAGAAAGGGCAGGAAGAAATGACAGCCAGGGACTTAACACAGATACAAGCAAGATGTCTGAACCAGAATTTAGAATCATGATAATAAGTATACAAGCTGGGGTCGAAAATAGAATCCCTTTCTGTGGAGATAAAAGAAGTAAAAGCTAGTCAGGATGAAATAAAAAATGCTATAACTGAGCTGCAACCTGGAATGCATGCCATGGCAGCAAGGATGGATGAGGCAGAGCAGTGAATCGGCGATACAGAGGACAAACTTATGGAAAATAATGAAGCAGAAAAAAAGAGGGAGACTAAGGCAAAAGAGCATAATTTAAGAATTAGAGAAATCAGTGACTCATTAAAAAGGAACATCAGAATCATAGGGGTCCCAGAAAAGGAAGAGAGACAAAAAAGGGGTAGAAGGGTGTATGTGAGCAAATCATAGCGGAAAACTTTCCTAACCTGGGGAAAGACACAGACATCAAAATCCAGGAAGCACAGAGGACCCCCATTAGATTCAACAAGAACTGACCATCAACAAGGCATATCATAGTCAAATTCACAATATACTCAGGCAAGGAGAGAATCATGAAAGCAGCAAGGGAAAAAAAAGTCCTTAACCTACAAGGGAAAGCAGATCAGGTTTGCAGCAGACCTACCCACAGAAACCTGGCAGGCCAGAAAGGAGTGTCAGGATATATTCAATGTGCTGCATCAGAAAAATATGCAGCCAAGAATTCTTTATCCAACAAGGCTGTCATTCAAAATAGGAGGAGAGATGAAAAGTTTCCCAAACAAAAATTAAAGGAGTTCGTGACCATGAGACCAGCCCTGCAAGAAATTTTAAGGGGGACTCTGAGGGGAGAAAAGATGAGGGGGGAAAAAAAGACGAAAAGCACCAAACACTAGAAAGGACGAGAGAACACCACCAGAAACTCCAACTCTACAAGCAACATAATGGCAATAAATTCATATCTTTCAGTACTCACTCTAAACGTCAATGGACTCAATGCTCCAATCAAAAGACAGAGGGTAACGGAATGGATAAGAAAACAAGATCCATCTATATGCTGTTTACAAGAGACCCACTTTGGACCTAAAGACACCTTCAGATTGAAAGTAAGGGGATGGAAAACCATCTATCATCCTAATGGTCAACAAAAGAAAGCCAGAGTAGCCATACCTATATCAGACAATCTAGACTTTAAAATAAAGACTGTAACGAGATGAAGAAGGGCATTATATCATAATTAAGGGGTCTATCCACCAAGAAGACCTAACAGTTGTAAACGCTTATGCTCCAAATGTGGGAGCACCCAAATATACAAATCAATTAATCACGAATGTAAAGAAACTCATTGATAATAATACCATAATAGTAGGGGACTTCAACACCCCAGTTACAGCAATGGACAGATCATCTGAACAGAAAACCAACAAGGAAACAATGGCTTTGAATGACACACTGGACCAGATGGACTTAACAGATATATTCAGAACATTTCATCCTAAAGCAGCGGAATATACATTCTTCTCCAGGGCACATGGAACGTTCTCCAGAATAGATCACAACTGGGACACAAATCAGCCCTCAACAAGTACAAAAAGATCGAGATCATACTGTGCATATTTTCAGACCACAATGCTATGAAACTTGAAATCAACCACAAGAAAAAATTTGGAAAGGTAACAAATTCTTGGAGACTAAAGAACATCCTACTAAATAATGAATGGACTAGCCAAGAAGTTAAAGAGGAAATTAAAAAGTACATGGAAGCCAGTGAAAATGGTAACACCACAGCCCAAAACCTCTGGGACGCAGCAAAAGGCGGTCCTAAGAGGGAAGTATATAGCAATCCAGGCCTTCCTAAAGAAGGAAGAAAGGTCTCAGATACGCAACTTAACCCTACACCTTAAAGAGCTGGAAAAAAAAAAAAACAACAAAAAAACCCAGCAAATAAAATCCCAAACTAGCAGCAGACAGGAAATAATAAAGATTAGAGCAGAAATCAATGCTATTGAAACAAACAAACAAACAAACAAAAAAAAACAGTAGAACAGATCAATGAAGCCAGAAGCTTGTTCTCTGAAAGAATTAACAAAACTGATAAACCACTAGCCAGTTTGATCAAAAAAGGATCCAAATAAATAAAATCAAGAATGAAAGAGGAGAAATCACAACCAACACAGCAGAAATAAAAACAATAAGAGAATATTATGAGCAATTATACACCAATAAAATGGGCAATCTGGAAGGAATGGAAAAATTCCTAGAAACATATAAACTACCAAAACTGAAACAGGAAGGAATAGAAAATTTGAACAGACCTATAACCAGTAAGGAAATCGAATTGGCAATCAAAAATCTCCCAAGAAACAAGAGTCCAGGGCCAGATGGCTTTCCAGGGGAACTCTACCAAACATTTAAGGAAGAGTTACCACCTATTCTCTTGAAGCTGTTCCAAAAAATAGAAATGGAAGAAAAACTTCCAAACTCTTTCTATGAAGCCTGCATTACCTTGATTCCAAAACCAGACAAAGACCCCACTAAAAAGGAGAACTACAGACCAATTTCCCTGATGAACATGGATGCGAAATCCTCAACAAGATATTAGCCAACCAAATCCAACAATACATTAAAAAAATTATTCACCATGACCAAGTGGGATTTATACCTGGGATGCCGGGCTGGTTCAATATCCACAAAACAATGTGATTCATCACATCAATAAAAGAAAGGACAAGAAACACATGATGCTCTCAATAGATGCAGAGAAAGTATTTGACATAATACAGCATCCGTTCTTGATAAAAAACCCTCAAGAAAGTAGGGATAGAAGGATCACACCTCACACCTTGAGATCATAAAAGCCATATACGAAAGACCCAACACTAATATCATCCCCCAGGGGGAAAAACTGAGAGCTTCCCCCCTAAGGTCAGGAACGAGACAGGGATGTCCACTCTCGCCACTGTTATTCAACATAGTATTGGAAGTCTTTGCCTCAGCAATCAGACAACACAAAGAAATAAAACGCATCCAAATCGGCCAGGAGGAGGTCAAACTTTCACTCTTTGCAGATGACATGATACTCTATATGGAAAACCCAAAAGATTCCACCAAAAAACTGCTAGAACTGATGCATGAATTACGCAAAGTTACAGGATATAAAACCAATGCACAGAAATTGGTTGCATGCCTATATACTAACAATGAAGCAACAGAAAGAGAAATCAAGGAATCGATCCCATTTACAATTGCACCAAAAACCATAAAATATCTAGGAATAAATCTAACCAAAGAGGTGAAAAACCTATACACTGAAAACTATAGAAAGCTTATGAAAGAAACTGAAGACAACACAAAAAAAATGGAAAATGATTCCATGCTCCTGGATAGGAAGAACAAATATTGTTAAACTGTCAATACTACCCAAAGCAATCTACATATTCAATGCAAGCCCTATCAAAATAACACCAGCATTCTTCACAGAGCTAGAACAAATAATCCTAAAATTTGTATGGAACCAGAAAAGACCCCGAATAGCCAAAGCAATCTTGAAAAAGAAAACTAACGCAGGAGGCATCACAATCCTGGACCTCAAGCTGTATTACAAAGCTGCAATCATCAAAACAGTATGGTACTGGCACAAGAACAGACACTCAGATCAATGGAACAGAATAGAGAACCCAGAAATGGACCCACAAACATATGGCCAACTAATCTTTGACAAAGCAGGGAAGAATATCCAATGGAATAAAGACAGTCTCTTCAGCAAGTAGTGCTGAGAAAACTGGACAACGACATGCAGAAAAATGAATCTGCACCACTTTCTTATACCATGCACAAAAATAAACTCAAAATGGATGAAAGACCTAAATTTAAGACAGGAAGCCATCAAAATGCTTGACATTGGCCACAGCAACTTCTTACTCAACACATCTCTGGAGGCAAGAGAAACAAAAGCAAAACTGAACTATTGGAACCTTGTCAAAATAAAATCTTCTGCACAGTGAAGGAAACAATCAGCAAAACTAAAAGGCAACTGATGGAATCAGAGAAGATATTTGCAAATGACGTATCAGATAAAGGGTTAGTATCCAAAGTCTATAAAGAACTTATCAAACTCAACACCAGAAAAACAAATAATCCAGTGAAGAAATGGGCAAAAGACATGAATAGACACTTCTCCAAAGAAGACATCCAGATGGCCAAGTGACACATCACAAAATGCTCAACATCTGGCACAAAAACAGACACATAGACCAATGGAATAGAATAGAAACCCCAGAACTAGACCCACAAACGTATGGCCAACTCATCTTTGACAAAGCAGGAAAGAACATCCAATGGAAAAAAGACAGCCTCTTTAACAAATGGTGCTGGGAGAACTGGACAGCAACATGCAGAAGGTTGAAACTAGACCACTTTCTCACACCATTCACAAAAATAAACTCAAAATGGATAAAGGACCTGAATGTGAGACAGGAAACCATCAAAACCTTAGAGGAGAAAGCAGGAAAAGACCTCTCTGACCTCAGCCGTAGCAATCTCTTACTCGACACATCCCCAAAGGCAAGGGAATTAAAAGCAAAAGTGAATTACTGGGACCTTATGAAGATAAAAAGCTTCTGCACAGCAAAGGAAACAACCAACAAAACTAAAAGGCAACCAACGGAAATGGGAAATGGGAAAAGATATTCGCAAATGACATATCGGACAAAGGGCTAGTATCCAAAATCTATAAAGAGCTCACCAAACTCCACACCCGAAAAACAAATAACCCAGTGAAGAAATGGGCAGAAAACATGAATAGACACTTCTCTAAAGAAGACATCCGGATGGCCAACAGGCACATGAAAAGATGTTCAGCGTCGCTCCTTATCAGGGAAATACAAATCAAAACCACACTCAGGTATCACCTCACGCCAGTCAGAGTGGCCAAAATGAACAAATCAGGAGACTATAGATGCTGGAGAGGATGTGGAGAAACGGGAACCCTCTTGCACTGTTGGTGGGAATGCAAATTGGTGCAGCGCTCTGGAAAGCAGTGTGGAGGTTCCTCAGAAAATTAAAAATAGACCTACCCTATGACCCAGCAATAGCACTGCTAGGAATTTATCCAAGGGATACAGGAGTACTGATGCATAGGGCCACTTGTACCCCAATGTTCATAGCAGCACTCTAACAATAGCCAAATTATGGAAAGAGCCTAAATGTCCATCAACTGATGAATGGATAAAGAAATTGTGGTTTATATACACAATGGAATATTACGTGGCAATGAGAAAAAATGAAATATGGCCTTTTGTAGCAACGTGGATGGAACTGGAGAGTGTGATGCTAAGTGAAATGAGCCATACAGAGAAAGACAGATACCATATGGTTTCACTCTTATGTGGATCCTGAGAAACTTAACAGGAACCCATGGGGGAGGGGAAGGAAAAAAAAAAAAGAGGTTAGAATGGGAGAGAGCCAAAGCATAAGAGACTGTTAAAAACTGAGAACAAACTGAGGGTTGATGGGGGGTGGGAGGGAGGAGAGGGTGGGTGATGGGTATTGAGGAGGGCACCTTTTGGGATGAGCACTGGGTGTTGTATGGAAACCAATTTGTCAATAAATCTCATAAAAAAAAATGCTCAACATCACTCATCATCAGGGAAATACAAATCAAAATCACAATGATATACCACCTCACACCTGTCAGAATGGCTAACATGAACAACTCAGGCAACAACAGATGTTGGCAAGGATGTGGAGAAAGAGGAACCCTTTTGCTCTGTTGGTGGCAATGCAAGCTGATGCAGCCACTCTGGAAAACAGTATGGAGGTTCCTCAAAAAACTAAAAATAGAACTACCCTACGACCCAGCAATTGCACTACTAGACATTTATCCAAGGGATACAAGTATGCTGTTTCGAAGGGGCACATGCACCCCGATGTTTACAGCAGCACTATCAACAATAGCCAAAGTATGGAAAGAGCCCAAATGTCCACTGATGGATGAATGGATAAAGAAGATGTGGTGTATATATATACAATGGAGCATTACCTGGCAATCAAAAAGAATGAAATCTTGCCATTTGCAACTATGTGGATGGAACTAGTGGGTATTATGCTAAGCAAAATTAGAGAAAGACAAGTATCATATGAGTTCGCTCATATGAAGACTTTAAGAGACAAAACGTGAATATAAGGGAAGGGAAGCAAAAATATAAAAACGGAGGGGAACAAAACATAAGAGACTCATAAATATGGAGAATAGAGGGTTACTGGAGGAGGTGTGGGAGGGGGGATGGGCTAAATTGGGGAAGGGGCATTAAGGAATCTACTCCTGAAATCATTGTTGCACTATATGCTAACTTGGATGTAAATTAAAAAAATAAAATAAACACTTCAACAAAAAAAAAAAAAGAAAAAAGAGTCAGATGCTTAACTGACTGAGCCACCCAGGGGCCCCTGGGCATGTTTTTGAGGTTCGTTTATGTCACAGCATGTGTCCACAGTTTGTTATTTTTTACTGATGAATAATATCCCTTGTATGGATATACCACATTGTGTCTATCCATTCACCATTTGGGGCTTTTATGAACAATGCTGCCAAAAACACCATTAAAAAGTCAAAAGACAAATGACAAACAAGGAGAAAATACTTGCAACATACAGCACAAAGTACTAATATGTCTAATACATAAAAAAACTTTCCAAATTTGAGGGTAAAGTCCAAAATTCCGATTTAGAAATGAGCCAAAGACATGAATAGACAATTCACCTAAAAAGATACTAAAATGACCCTTAAACATATGAAAAGAAATTCACTCATACTAAGAGTGCAAATTACAAATGTTATTGAGAACAGTGACTAGGATGGGCATGAAAAAAGGCAGGTAATTACAAGTGTTGGCAGGGATGTGCAGAAACGAACCCTTGTGCGCTGCTGGCAGGACTGTAAAATGTGGCAGCCTGTTTGGAAGACAGTCTAGCACGTCCTCAAAAAATTAAACAGAGTTACCATATGATCCAGCAATTCCACTCCTGGGTATCCAACCACGAGACACGAAAACACACACCCACACAAACACTTGTACGTAAATGTTCACAGTGGCATTATTCACAACAGCCAAAAGTAGAAACAGCCCAAACGTCCATCCCCCGATGAATGGATAACCAAAATGTGGTCGACGCACCTAGTGGAACGGTCTTCTGGCACAAAAAGGAATGGAGTATCACTACACGCCACAACATGGATGAACCCAAACAATATGCTAAGTGAAAGAAGCCAGACATAACAGCCACATTGTATGCTTCCACTCATACAAAATGTCCAGAATAGGCAACTTCTTAGAGTCATAAAGTTTACAGGTTGTCAGGGGCTTCAGGGAAGGAAGAATGAGGGGTGACTTACTACTAGGTACAGGGTTACTTTTTGGGGTGATGAAAATGTTCTAGAATTGATTGTGGTGATGGAGGCACAGCTCTGTGAATATTCTAGGAACCACTGAATTGTGCACCCTAAATGGGTGAATTATACAGTATGCGAGATATGCCTCGATACGGCTGTTATAAAAAAAAAAAAAGAAAGAAAGAAAGAAAGAAACTACCGGAAAATACCATTTCTCTACTGTCACAGCAGCAAACATTCTAAAGCTTGATAATATACTCTGTTGACAATGCCGTGGGGGTAACAGACACTCCTATTGTGAGAATGCAAAATGGAAGGCAAATTTGATCATATCTAACAAAATTAAATTTATATTTACCCTCTGATCCAGCAACAACAGTTATAGGGCCTTGCTCTTCTTTTAAGGTTAGTTTATATATGTATGTATGTATGTATGTATGTATGTATATAATCTCTACACCCAATGTGGGGCTCAAACTCATGACCCCAAGCTCAAGAGTTGCATGCTCTTCCAACTGAGCCAGCCAGGTGCCCCTCTGGGGGCTTACTCTTAAAATACACCTGTAATAACAAGAAAATACACAAGCATATTCATGATTACTCACACCTGCAAAACAGTAGAAACTACCTAATCATCTAAATGAAGGATACTGGCTACATAAACTATGACACATCCACATAATGGAGTACTTTGTAGCTGGAAACAAAACAAAAAAGATGTTGGGGGGCACCTGGGTGGCTCAGTTGCTTAAGCATCCAACTTTGACTCAGGTCACGATCTCATGGTTCACATATTTGGGCCACGCATCGGGCTCTGTGCTGACATCTCAGAGCCTGGAGCCTGCTTCAGATTCTGTGTCTCCTCCTCTCCCTTCCCCTCCCCCACTCACGCTCTGTCTCTCGCTCTCTCAAAAATAAACACTAAAAAAAAATTTTTTTTTAAAGATGTTGGAAGATCTCTAGAGGATGATATGGTCATTTCCAAGAAAAATTGTAAAGTGAAAAAGAATATAAATAGTCTGTTCCCATTTGTGTAAGAAAGGGGAAATAAGTAAAAATGCACTTTATCTCCTTATTTTTGCAAAAGGAAACACAGGAAGGATGAACCAGAAAAAAAAATGAAAGTAGTTACCTATAAGTAGTGTGTATGTGTGTGTGTGTGTGTGTGTGTGTGTGTGTGTGTGTGGTGGGGTGATGTGGGGGGGGTGGAGGGGGTGGGGGGGTGGACAGCATGAAATAAATCGGGGAGGGAACAGCCTTTGCAGGGTATATCATTTTGTGTAGTTTAATGCTGGGGTCAGAGGGGACAGCTTCGAAGGGCTGCCACTGTCCAAATATGGACCAACTGGAGCATCAAAATTAAGATGACAGTAAAGGATTCTAATCACTGAATAAAACAGGAATCCAGGAGACCAATTTAGTAATAAACAGGTAAGTATATACATGGGGGAGACGGGAGGTTCTTCCTTACAGTAATGCTGACATATATATGGAGGGACTGGTAGGATTGGAAAATCTTCACCTTGCTTCCATCGTAGTAAATATTGATTTGGATGAGACTCATCCATGGATGCTAAATCTCTGGGAGAGAAAGTCTGATAAGGAGCAGGATATTTATATAGTTTTGAAGTATCCGTCTATTGACCACTTATTAGCTCCAAGGGGCAAAATTGTAACTACAGTGGGGAACCTGGCCAGTGCTTTGACCAGCTGATCAAAATGAACATCACAACCATGGGAAGGTGCACACATGCTTCTGGATGCAATCATCGCGGAAGGACACAGATCACTGATAGTATTTTGGCTGAGAAAGTATAATCTTTCTGAATCTGTGAGGAAACATCAGGCAAGCCCCGACTGAGGAACAGTGCTATAAAATATCTGGCCTGTGCTCTTCAAAAATACCCATGTCATAAAAAGTGACCAAAGGCGGAGGAACTGTTCCAGATAAAAGAGGAATATGAAATGCCCTGCATGACACTGGACAGGATCCTGCACTGAAGGAAAAAATGCTATAAAGGACATTATTGGGACAGTTGACAAAACTGAAATATGGACTAAAATCATATAAAGCATTGTATACAGTGTTACGTCAATGAGTACTGTGGTTACATGAGAGAATCTATTTGTTCTTCTCTCAAATGGTTCAGACAAAATACACAGTAATGTATGCTTGGACATACATATGTAATCTAACACACACACACACACACACACACCTAGAAAGAAAATGATAAAACAAACATGGAAAAACTTTTTTTCTTTAATATTTCATTTTTAAGTAATCTCTACACCCATCATGGGACTTGAACCTACAGCCCTGAGATCAAGAGTTGCACACTCCACTGACCAAGCCAGCCAGGCGCCCCAAACATGGAAAAGTTTTTAATTGGCTGGAATGGTCTGTACTGTGTCAACCTGGTTAAGCCAGAACCCTGTTTCCCAGAGTCGCCTTTCCCATATGTTTCCATGTCTGAGACTGGACATACAGAAGTAAAACACGACTCTCCAAACGCATTCGGGGTTAAATGCAGTGCAAGAGGCAGAGGTGTTGGCAGATTCCAGCTTGTTCTATTCTCTGCTCCATGGCCAGCTCTTCTTCCTAACTGCAGGTCTTACTGACCAACAGTGCCACCCTCCCCAGGTCCATCACCGGACTCTTGGCTGTAGCACCTCAGAGGCAAGAGTCCCCCAGGCCTGTCTGCCAGCCTCCCTTTCAGTGCCCCAGGCCCTGCTTTGGCAGCTGAATGGGCCAGAGTCTTCACGATGACCTGACCAGTTGGTGACTCCTCACCCTCCAAGTTCCCCTTTCAGACACAGTCACATCCCCAGCTCCTCCCACGGCTCTGTTCTTTTCCCTATAATAAATCCCTTCTCACTCACAGTGGCCCTGCCTCCCTGACAGAACCCTGCCATTGGTGAATCTGAGCAAAGGGGATATGAGAGTTTTTTGTATTCTTAAAACGTTTTGGTAAACGTGAAATACTTTGAGAACAAAGTTTTCAAAAGTCAAAGTTCTATTTTGGTAAAATTTTAAATATTGGATGATCCATTCGCTAAAAGGTTAAAAACAAAAGGTTTTTCGTTTCTGGCGCCAAGACTATGTAGAAGTAGGCACAGCTATTTCTGATGACAGGTTCCTCCGACGAGGCCCTGGCGAGAGAGTGGGTGGAGGGTGGCTTTGCAGCCTCCTGCTCTGTTCTCCACAGACTTGATGGCAGGACACGTGAATAAGGCAGACATCACAAAAGATTGTAAGCAGTTCGCTGGACCCTGGACCCAACCTACCCCCTTCCAGCCACGTGATTGCACCGAGGTACCCAGACCAGGCTATGACATGCTTTACAGCTGGAGAAAGGGGGACACAGCACACTTAACTGGTGTTCTCATGGCTACTGAAAGATGCACCCACCCAGCCTTCAGCCACTGTATTCACATGAGGAAAAAAGAGCACACGGAAAGGCAAAAGATTAGAATCAGGGTCACAGATGGCTCTAAAATTACTTTCAGCAGTAACTGAAAATAGCAGAGTCAATATACCCACCTACTGTTTTATTCATCTAGTTAAAAAAAATTTTTTGTAAGTTTATTTATTTTGGGGAGAGAGAGAGAAAGAGCACAAGCAGGGAGGGGCAGAGAGAGAGGGAGACACAGAATCTGAAGGAGGCTGTGCTGACAGCACAGAGCCTGACATGGGGCTTGAACTCACAAACCGTGAGATCATGACCTGAGCCGAAGTCAGACGCCCAACCAACTGAGCCACCCAGGCAGCCCTTTTTAAATTTTTTTTAATGTTTATTTAGTTTTGAGAGAGAGAGCGCACGCAAGCACAGCTTCTTTTGAGGCACTATGCTATTTGTTCCCTTTGGTAGAATTTAAGAGCAAATACTCCAAGGAGATCAGCATAGATGTGGCAAAAAAATTTTTTTTTCATAAAATACCCAAGTCCTAAATGTTCGGTTTTCGTAGCCATAACTCAGGAATAGTCCTATGTTTTGTAAATGTTGGCCAGCATTCCAGGACAACTTTAATGAAATACATTTCTGACTTTTGTTTTAAACCAGAAGACTAAAATTGTTTTAAAAAAAAAGAATGCTGCCATCTTTAGAGTAATACTGAATTCAGGCAAGAATCGGCAATGGGTGCTAAAATTAGTAGCTTAAGTATTTGATGAGAAAATAGATATTTACATAGTCTCAAAGTACCTCCCCACAAATTACTTATTACAAAGGGGAAAATACTGACTTTACAGTGATGAAACCTGGCAAAGACTGCCTTACTATTACTAATAACCAGACACACAGATATCACATGCCTGCCTCCTCATGTGACGCACTGGTGACAAAACATCCCCTTCGTGGGGTTCCTGCCCAAAATGAACACCCTGAAGATGGGCATGAAGAAACATCAAATAAACCCATAATGACAGACATTCTATCAAATATCTGGCCCGTACTCTTCTAAAATGTCAAGGTCATGAATGGCAAAGAAAGGCAGAGGAAGGTGGAACTGTTCTAGATGAAAGGAGGTAAAAGAGACACCACGATGAAATGCACTGTATCATCCTGGTCTGGATCCGGGACTAGGAAAACGAAATTGTGAACAGGACATTACTGGGACAATGAACAAAGTGTGAATAAGGACCGCAGATTATGGTATTATATTGTTAAACGTCTTGATTTTGATGGGTGTATTGTGGTAATGCAAAACAAAGTCATGGGTGTCCATGTGCTGAGGAAATACACACTGACATTCTTAAGAAATACCCTTAGAGGTAGAGAAAACTTTACAGGGACTGTTGCAAAATGTTAGAGTTGGTAAACCTGGGTGAAGGATAGGAGGGTGTTCTTTTGACACTCCTTGCTTTGTTACACTTGCTTTAAGCTGTTTTAACTTTTCTGTGAGTTTGAAATTATTACAAACTAAAAAGTTAAAAAGAACAGGTAAAATAAAAAGGCATGCTCTCTATGGTCCACTGCATTGGAACTCACTGAAGGGTCGTGTACTGCGAGAATTGTTAACATCAGGCAGGATTTCACAGGACCTTGTGAGCTGGAATCTTGGTTAGAGGAGAGGACTGGGCAAAGGTCTGAACCCACCTTTGTATTTGGTTGTCTTCTCCCAACGTTTTCCTCTGAAAGAGGATAGTGAACTGACTGACCAAGTTCACATTAGTGTCTCCAGGCTGAGTCGCGCAGTAGACCCTGACAGCTTTATGCTGGGAGAGGCAGCACGGTGGGGAGAAACACCACTTCCAATAATATTAATGGTAAAGAGATGGTATTTAAAATAATGATAAACCTTCAGCTGTTTAGTCTCAGCTGTTAAAACACACTGGGATACACAGCAGGGCTCACTTACCTGTGGGGAAAGGTAGTCATTGGCCAACATTAACTGTAATAGCACCCGGCTGGTCTTAAGGGTTAACCTGCTTTCAAGTTAACACACTCCTCGCTTGCTGACCTAAGGCCGTTGATCTGTAACAGAATTGATTTACTTTCTTTGAGATATGCAGACCACTGGCCTTGGGAAATGAAGGACCAGAACTTTCCCAGGCCATAGAGGCCAGCAAGTGTGTTTGAGGCTGCGTCAGCTTTCCGATTAGCCCAGCAATTTTTTAGCAAAATGTTTTCTTTTTTTAAGGTCACATAAATGACTTTACTGACCTCCCTTTGTGCATCTGTAGACCTTGCCCTCCTATGCAGAAAGAACAGGATATTCTTGCACAAGACCCTGAGTACCAAGGAACCATATCTTCTTCCACAACCACCCCCGCAAAGCAAGGAACCAGAACTTCTTGCACAGCCCGCCCTCCTGCCTCCCTGGCACCAAGGAACTAGAACTTCTTGCACAACCTTCAAACACCAAGATAACTCTGTAGCTGGCATCATCGAGTTGCACATAATCAAGAAATGCCACAGACCACCGCACTCCCTTAACTGATTAAACTCCTTTCAAAATTTCTAGGCCAGGCAGAAACCTTACAGTTGGCTTTTGGACAAGAGTCCAC
This sequence comes from Prionailurus bengalensis, assembly GCF_016509475.1. Taxonomy (NCBI): domain Eukaryota; kingdom Metazoa; phylum Chordata; class Mammalia; order Carnivora; family Felidae; genus Prionailurus; species Prionailurus bengalensis. The sequence continues at coordinate 35,938,719 of NC_057361.1, forward strand.
CTTCTCCCCAGGTGGCAGGCCATGTGAATACAGATATTCCTTTCCAATCAACGCTTGTCTCTTGAGTATTGGCCTTTCAAGCGGCAGGCAGCCAAACTTGGGCCTGGTAACATCACTTATGTTCTCTAATCCTAAGACTGTTTTGTCACCATCTTTGCTTCAGCCAGGAAGAAGTCTCTGTAGCTGTGCTCACTCCTAGCCCTGGATCTTTCTCCAGTTTCCCTTCAAGTGCTGGCCAAGCTCCATTACTATGTCTTACCCTCCGCCTGGGCCATTCTCATAACTGTACCAACCAACACGTACCTACCAGGCACAAACCTTATACAAAGACATTACTTGGCCTGCATCTACCAGCCTGGAATCTACCAGGAAAGCCACACATTGCGTGTACCTCCATTTCTCTAGCTGTAAAATGCTCCACTGAAAGGCAGACCCTGTCTTGTTCAATTTGTTCTGGGCCATATCCAGTCAGCCTATTAAAAGGGCTCACGGGGAGAAGGAACAGTTTCTTTGGTGATGTTTTCCCTGGTCTGAGGGAACTCACAACATGGTAGGAAAGACAGAAACACATCAGATGTTAAAGTGATTTGTGCAGAGGACTGATGTGGTCTATTGCAAACTCACTGTATCACCATGGCAGATGACATGATCTCTTCAGGCTTCATGCCTCATTTGTAAAATGAGGGGGTTCCAGTGGATGATTAAAAGGTAACAGAAATTCACTGAACACTTGTTATATACCAGATCCTATACTCAGCCCTGAACAAGGATTATCACATTGAAATCTCACAATACTGCTGTGAGGTAGGTCCCACTGTCCACATTTTACAGATAAACTGTGAGATCCTGTCAACTCCAATGTTCTATAATTCTGTGATTACAAAGTAACATGGTAAACTCTGTTTTCCAAAGGCGGCCACAATATTTCCCATCCCACATGCTCTTTTTTTAAGTTTATTTCTTTTTTTTTTTTTTTTTTTTTTTTTTATTTTTTTTTTTTAAATTTTTTTTTTCAAAGTTTATTTATTTTTGGGACAGAGAGAGACAGAGCATGAACGGGGGAGGGGCAGAGAGAGAGGGAGACACAGAATCAGAAACAGGCTCCAGGCTCTGAGCCATCAGCCCAGAGCCCGATGCGGGGCTCGAACTCGCAGACTGCGAGATCGTGACCTGGCTGAAGTCGGACGCTTAACCGACTGCGCCACCCAGGCGCCCCTAAGTTTATTTCTTTTGAGAGAGACAGAACCAGCAGGGAAGGGGTAGAGAGAGAGGGAGAGAGACAGAATCCCAAGCAGGCTCTGTGATGTCAGTGCAGAGCTCAACGTAGGGCTTGAACTCACGAACCGTGAGATCATGACCTGAGCCCAAACCAAGAGTTGGATGCTTAACCGACTGAGCCACCCAGGTGCCCCTCACATGCTCTTCTTAAAGTATGACTTTGGCACTCACACTACTGCCTTTGCGAGGTGGGTCTATGTCCTCTCTCATTGAATTTGGGTGGGCTTATGATTGGAGAAAGCGATGTTATGTGACTTTAGAGACTAGATCACAAAAGCCAATATAGCTTATATTAGTTTTCCATTGTGGCACAACAGATTACCACGAACTTAGTGGCTTAAAACAATACCCACTTATTATCTGGGTCTGTAGGTCAGAATTCTAGGCACAGCATGGCTGGGTTCTCTGCTCAGGGTCTCACAAAGCTGAACTGAAGGTGTTGGCTGGACTGAGTTCTCACAGGGTCGAGGGGAAAATCCACTTCCAGGCTCACTCACATTGTTGATAGAATTCAATTCTTTGTGAGGACAGAGGTCTGCCCCTCTTTGCTGGCTGTCAGCTGGGGCTGCACTCAGCTCCTAAAGGCTACCCAAATTCCTTGCTAATGTGGCCACCTCCACCCTCAAAGCCAGCTGCAGATAATCTCCCTCACGTCAAATCCCTCCCACACTTCAAATCCCTTGATATCCTCTATCTCTGGCTTCTAGAATGGACCCAGATTTAAATGGCTCAAGTGATTACTTAAGGCCCACTTGTAGAATCTCCCTAACTTAAGGTCAATTGATTTGGGACCTTACTTACACCTGCAAAATCCCTTCTGTCATATAACCATGGGAGTGAAATCTAATCATATTCATAGGTTCCACCCATCCCAATGGGAGATATGCCAGGGCAAGGGTCATTGGGGGTAAAATTCTGCCTACCACAGGGCTTCTATTTGATTCTCCTGTTGCGCTTATTTTTGAAGCACAGCCACCATACTGTGAGGAAGTACAAGCAGCTTGTGGGAAAGAACTGAGGCCTTCCAGCCAATGATCCCAGTGGAGCTCCCAGCCAACAACCGGTATCAACTTGCCAGTCATGTTAGTGAGCCACTTTGAAAGTGGATCTTCCAGCCCCAAACTGAGCTGCCCCAGCTGGTGATGCTTGGAGCAGTAAGCAGTCCTTATGGAGTCCCATCCAAACTGCAAATTTGTGAGTAAAATAAAGGACTGCTGTTGTTCTAAGCCACTAAGTTCTGGGGTGATTTATCACACAGCAAGAGTTAATCAAGAACGACGTAACAACCCAAGTTTAGCTGATCTACAAGTACTGAAAGTTTTTTTATGGACAAGGAGTGGTAGCTTACATTTCTTTCAGGACACTGGAGCATCTGACGGTGTAGGCCTAGAACGTCACTCAATTCATGGTTGCTGATGTGTTAATTCAAACTAGTACTGAACCAATTTAGTATTCCAGTCATCCATATTTGGAAGCCCAACATTTTAAAAAGGTTATCTAAAAATGATGCTGTTTTCCTTTTGAGCAACGGCTATATTATATACTTGGAGCTATATTTGCAAAATATTTGGGGTGTAAATAAACATAATTAATGTACTAATTTTTATTTTTATTTAAAAAAAATTTTTTTTTCAACGTTTATTTATTTTTGGGACAGAGAGAGACAGAGCATGAACGGGGGAGGGGCAGAGAGAGAGGGACACACAGAATCGGAAACAGGCTCCAGGCTCTGAGCCATCAGCCCAGAGCCCGACGCGGGGCTCGAACTCACGGACCACGAGATCGTGACCTGGCTGAAGTCGGACGCTTAACCGACTGCGCCACCCAGGCGCCCCAATGTACTAATTTTTAAAGCTACCATGGTCTTGTTTATAAATCACTAAAGTATTAATATTTCAATGTATAATTTTCACGTTATTTTTAATTGGAAAAATAGAAAACACTTGTAAGATAATTATCAGTTGTGTCATTAAGAATTTTCATCAATGTATATTAACTATTAGGTGAAAGACTGTTGAAACAGAATTTCCGTACACTCTCAGAGAGGCTCCCCCTGTATTATTTTGTTGATTACAGAGGGGGAGAAACCTGGCAGATAACCCCTTAACCAGATAATCAAACTTAATATCACCAATGATGGAACAATGGGATATCATGTGCCTTCCACTGTGATGCACTAAGGAGACAACATCACATGTGTAGTATTCTTGACCCAAAATGTTTAACCTAAATCGAATTATGAGAAATCGTATAAATCCAAATTAAGGATATTCTGAAAAACCCCTGACTTGTACTCTTCAAAAATATCAATGTCATGAAAGACAAAAAACGCTGAGGAACTCCTCTATACTAAGGGAGATTAATCTAAAAGACGTAACTAAATGTGAATCTTAACTGGATCCTGGATCCCCCCTCTCCCATGTCAAAGAAAAAAAAAACAGCCCCAAACTATAAAACTTACATATGCACTGCATATTAAATAGTACTGTATCTATTAAATAGTACTGTATCTAATGTTAAGTATCTGAGTGGATTATTGTACTGTGGTTAAGTTAGGAGAATGTCCTTGTTAAGATCCAGATGCTGAAAGATTTAGGGGTGGAATGTCACAGTGTCTGCAATGCTCAGGCAAACTGTATAAGGACTAAAATTGTGTACTTGGTTGAAGGATTCTGTATCAACATCTAGTCAACACTGTCCACAGACTGGGCAGAACAAGCCAAGTTTTCCCCTGGATAGTTGAAGAGAAGCACACAGCTGGACGGACACTCACCTCCCTGCGTGCCACGTGGATCCCTGAGAGTTCTACGATGGCCACACCCCAATGGCGAGTGAAGACGAGGCTGCGGTCTCACCTTTGTTAGAGGAACGAACACACATACACACACACACACACACACACACACGAGCACGCACGCTCTGCATCCTTTCTGGCAGCGCTGCTTACGGATGATGGCGAGGCTACGCCTTCCATCTCCAAACGCAACGGAACCTCGTTAAGTGCTTGTCAGATACACTTTACGGCCGTCACGTGAAGGCAGAAGGGCGTGGCCACACCTCCTGCACTTAAAGGCACGTGCGACAGAGGCATGCGCTGTGTGGAGCACTTTATGGCAGCCACGCGAAGGCGCGAGGCCAGCGGCCGATGCTGCGTGGGGCGGGGTCTGCGTCCACGTATTTGGAGGTTGGCTGTTATTCCGTTGGTGCCCCCACCGCTCGGCGATCATGGCGACGGTGGCAGCACTGTGGCGGAGAGCGAGGGACTACATGAAGACCAAGGAGTTCCGGGAATACCTGACCAGCGTGCACTTCTGGGGTCCTGTGGCCAACTGGGGCCTGCCGCTGGCCGCCTTTAAGGATATGAGGGCACCGCCCGACATCATCAGCGGCCGCATGACGACGGCGCTCATCTTCTACTCGATGGCCTTCATGCGTTTCGCCTATCGCGTACAGCCTCGAAACTTGCTGCTGTTGGCGTGCCACACCACCAACGTCATGGCGCAGAGTGTGCAGGCGGGCCGCTTCGTAATCCACCACTACGGCGGCACCGCCACCACCACCGCTGCCACCACCACCACCAACGACCCCACCATGGTTCCCACCAGCGACCGTGTGTGTGCTAGCGACTTTGAGGATGACAACTCCTGCTAGGCAGCCCCCAGCTCCAACCCGTCGTCCTCCAAACCTGGCTGAGTGGGCCCGATTGAGTTTTTGCAGCTTGCAAGCACTGAACTGTTACTCTTCCTGAAGAAAAGGCCAGTGAAAAGTTTGGTTTTGACTCAAATAAAACAGTTCGAATCTGATTTAAACCTGCAGTTTGGTTAATAAAAAAAATAGAAAGTAGCAAAGAACGGAAGCTGCAGAGTGTTTATTTCGTGCTCTGGAAATACAGTGTTGTTTAGGGGAGGGTAGATTGGCTGGTCTTTCTCTTCACGGGACCTGCACACACCTCGAGGGGTAGTTTTTACAGGGAGGAAGACTGAATGAAAGCTCTCTTGGGATGTTCTGTTACTTGTTTTGGGGTGTCCAGGCCAAGTAACGGTGCCTAATAGCATTCATGATTTTTAAAACTTGGTACAGGCATTAATCTCTTACAGTAAAAATAACTCGGGGGCTATGTCTACCAAGGGAAATACTTCAAAGTGGGTTTAAATGAGTTCAGTGAAACCCAGTTTGGACTTTTAAAAGGGGTACTTATTAAGAGAACCTAGAATCTCTTGGTGGCTGGAGAGCAATGACAGACTCTACCATAGAAACAAGATAAACAACTCTGAGGTCTGTTGCTGTCAACCCTGGATTTTAGGTAACTAGAGAATAAGAACGACAAAATCCTAACCCTTTCCTCTTTTCTTCATGTCTAGATGTGGGGGGCGGGGAATGGCAGCTGGTAAAACTGGTAAGCCTATTGCCCTGTATTAAATGCTAGCTAGGGGTGGGGGTGGTGGTCAGTGGTCAACAGTATTAGCCCCGTGTTCCCCTAGGAATCCCATGGGTACTAAGAACTTGTCAAACCAGGTTGCATGAAGTGGGGAGAGAAGGGTGGGGATGTGGATGTGAGGCCACTACCTCTGCAGCAGAGGCTACCCTCTAGGATTTGACCCTGAATCTCTGGCCTCTGGAGGATGCGGGAAGTTCCAGAGTGGTCTGCTGGGTGAAGACTACTTAAACCTTACTTTGGTTAAAGATTTCAAATGTAAAGAAATTGACAACTGACTGAAAGGTTCTGAAGACATCAGGTCTTGGACAAGACAGGCACAACATTAGTGGAACTCTGGAAGATTCCCCTTTATCTTCTTTTTTAAAAATCTTTTTTTTTTTTTTTTTTTTTTTTTTTAATTTTAGAGAGTGCAAGCTGGGGAGAGGGGCAGAGGGAGAGAGAGTCTTAAGCAGGCTCTACGCTCAGCACGGAGCCCGATACAGGGCTCAATCCCATGACCCCAGGATCACGACTTGAGCTGAGATCAAAGAGTCTGATGCTCAACTGACTGAGGCACCCAGGCGCCCCCACCCCTCCTTTATCTTCTGTGGCATCTAAGCAGTAGTCCTTTTTGTAGGCAGTTTCTGCATTTCACACTCTGCATTCAGGGGGAGAACAAACTCTGGAAAACTATTGTGTATCAGTAACAAATCACCCAAAACTTAGCTTAAAACAACAAATACTACCTCACGATTTCTGAGGGTCAGGAATCTGGGAGTGGCTTAGCTGCGTGTTTCCAGCTCAGGATCTCTCAGTTGTCGGCTGGGGCTGTAGTCTCTGGACTTGCCTTGGGCTGGCGGATCCATTTCCAAGCTCACTCACGCAGTTGTTTGCAGGTTTCATTCACTTCCTTGGCATGGGGGCCACAGGGCTGCTCATGACAGGGCTTCCCTCCACGTATTCCAAGAGAGAGAAAGCCCAAGATAGCCATGGTCTTTTGTAGCGTAATCTGGGAAGTGACACACAATCACTTCAGCTGTGTCCTGTTGGCCCATTTCTGGTACACTGTGGGAGGAAAATACAAGGGTGGGAATACCAGGAGGCAGGGATCTTTGTTGGAGGCTAGCTACCACATATGGTTCTGAAATAAAAATCCTCACGCCTTTCTGAAAGTCAGTGGAAGGTAATAAAGCATGTCAGGTCAGCACCCACCTTCCCCCAAAGATGTCACAAAATGCTCAGTTTACAGTTTTGTAGTTGTAACTAACATGCACATATCAGAGAGCATGGGTTTGAGAATCAGGAAGGAAGTCTCTGGAAGATAGTATTTTAGATAGTTCAGACTATAATGTAATAATAGAAACCAGTTCTGAAAGTTTTGAAGTGGGTCATAACCTTCTTTCAAGATTTTTATTAAAACTTTAAAGGAATTTTCCCCTTCACTAATGTCTGAGTAGGAATTAATATATTTTTAGATCTGTCTTACAACATGTATTTTGTAATTTGAGTATATTCCAATAAAAGGCAGGTAGGTTTCTAATTAACCTGGTAAGAGAAAAGTAGGTAATAATCCTTCCTGATAATTTCCTATCACTTTACAACATTTATAATTTAGAGGGCAAAATGATTAGAGAAAAAATCCAAAAGATTGCAACGCCTCCTACTCTAAGGCAATGCTCCACTTACAGGATCTAATTTGCAGTATGCCCACCCAACACGTAACCCTTTGTTGCCTAAGATATTCATGTTTCAAGCCATAAGAGTGATTAACACTTTAATAGAAATGAGCATTTCAGGGCGCCTGGGTGGCTCAGTTGGTTGAGTGTCCAATTCTTGATCTCAGCTGAGATCTTGATCTCAGGGTTGTGAGTTCAAACCCCACATTGAGCTCCAGGCTGGGCATGAAGCCTACTTAAAAAAAAATAAAAAATAAATTTTTAAACCTTAGGGTAACAATCATTTCATAATCTTCCCCAAACTCTCAAACAATCCTTTCTGGCCCTGGCCATTTAACCTGTCTACAGATCTCTTCCACTACTTATGAAGCCATTAACATTTTCTGAATTGGCAGAGCTATTTTTCCAGAAGTTTTTGTTACGGACACACTTTGGTTATTTCCCAGAATTCGTGTTTTATACTGAGTTTAATAAGTAATGTCTTTCCCCTTAGGTCCTCTGAGCTCCCTGGCAAAAAACGGGCTAAAATCCAAAGAACTACCTCACCTTTGCAACCATAATGCTGAAATGATTTCTCTCCTCTGATTCTTTCCACATATCGTGTCCCAGGGAGAGGCTGAGAGAGTAAATCATATTGCTGGATGAAAACCAGGCACTCCGAGATGAAACACCCCTGTGTGGAAAGGAGACCACTTCCTGGGCTTCTCTGGACCCTGATGCCTCACAAGTGCCCCTGGAGGTGAAGCTGACCCCCACAAAAATGGAGGCTACAACATATTCCGGGAAACGTAACACATAAGTCATGGCAGTTTGAATTTATATTGTTTACGCCTCTTTATTGTCTTGAAATGAAAAACTGTACTTAAAAACTTTCAAAATACCAGGAGTCCATGTTTGTTGCAAAAATTTCATGCAGGGGTATGCGAAGAGCAGGAAAGCCAGATTTCTAACTCCCCCACTCAACCCCAGTTCCTTTCACAGAGCTAACACTGCAAAAGAGCTTGGGAAAAGCACACAACTTTCAAGACCTTTTGTTGAAAGATACAAATAGTTTAACAGCATGCCACGCATTGTTAAACATTCTGCTTTTCTATTTAGTAGGTGTTCGAGAGCATTCCACGTTACTGCATTGCAGCATTAGTTTATACTTCTTAGCAACTGCATAATGCTCTGTAGCATGGATGTGCTGGGATTTAACCCGTCATCTCGATGGCTGGCTGCCAACGCTGCTGTGAGCGCCCTTTTGTGCACATCCTGTGCCGCGCGCACAGATCCGTAGAGAGGCCCACAGGTTGATGTCCCTGTACACGCTGCATTTGCTTTAAAGCTCTCTCTGGGCATGTCTTCCTTTCTTCAATTTCAGTGTAATTAAACGTTGCCAGCATAATGTTTTTCTGAACAGTATCTTGAATTTATCAGAGCAGACAATAAATCCAGAGAGGACACCATGTATACCATTGTCCACACCCTATGAATCCTCACATTTGCATCTATTCCAGGGCCTGACCCGTGGCTAACACGTGATAAATGTTGGAGAGAGAAGGAAAAGCTAACTAGATACAAGGGGCATGAAATGAAAGTGTTCATAACCCTAAGTTCCTAAAGTTACAAATCAGGTCTTAAATTGGTTAGGGACTCAAAATTTAATTTGATCCCAACTCTTGTACCTTGTATCTAGAAGCTAGGAAATGTTTCAGCAAACTTCTCGGTTTGGGGATAGTTGTGAGATGAATGAAAATTCTTACTTTACTGTTGATGTCTTCTAAAGGAGCTGCATGAAATGAAGGGAGAAAGAAAATGTATGATTCAAGACCAAATAGTTAAGTTACAGGCACGTTTGTATTTATCCAGGGTTTACAGCATTATATTACACTCATTTTAATATAAAAATATACCAAATACACCTCACCCTCTCCCCATTCTCTAGAGACCACATCCTTTTTTTTTTTTAATGTTTATTTATTTTGAGACAGCGTGCGCTAGCAAGGAAGGGGGGAGAGAGAATTGTAAGCAGGCTCCACACTATCAGTTGTCAGCGTGGGGCCCAGTGTGGGGCTCCAACCCACGAACCACAAGATCATGACCTGAGTCAAAATCAAGAGTCGGACACTTAACTAAGCCACCCAGGTGCCCCTACAGGGTCACATCCTTGATGGGCAGCTCAGTAAGCAAAGGAGGATGGCTTCATTTGGGGTTGGAGTGGAAGCATCTCCTCCAGGAAGCGGGGAATGAGGCAATTCTGTTCCTAAAGGTCCAGAGGTGACATGGCCCAGTTAGGCACTGCTGGCTTTGAACAGGAGCAGAGGTAGGGAAGGGTGAGGCTGATCCCCTGGACCACTGCATATGACTGGACAGTGGTTTTGCAGTTTAGGAAACAGACAGGATAAAGTCAGAAGTAGATGACTTTTGGGGATAGAGGAAGTACAAATGAATCTGTCAATCTGCTGAAAGAAAAATGATGCCTTTGAATTTCTAAAAGAATGTTGGTATTTCACCCTTAAATCTCATAACAAAGGACCAGGTTGGTTTAGTTAATGGTCTAACATTCATGTGTATGAATAAGCTATCTGTGGATCCTTCGGTCAACAAATATTCATGGAGCACATGAGGGCTAGGCCCTGTGCACTCAGGATATTAATGAGCGGAAAGAGGGGATTGCCACGGGAGTTGACTTTTCCCAGGAGTACCATAAACAGGTCAGTAACTGTGAAGCTATCCCCGACATTCCCGTTTGTGAGACTGGCATGGGCCTTCTGCCTGCTTTGGTCAATCAAGTCACTGTGTTCTCTGGTCCCCACTGACCAGCCTGGGCCCACCTCCTTGCCCTAGTGCCCGGGGCTACCAGAAATAGGTAGCAACAGTTCTGTACTAAATTGGAAATGGCTAGAAAATGGGCAATCTCTTTTCTTGCCTTCTTTCAAAAAGGAAGGATTTACATCACAGCCTGCCCCTTGGGCACCCCTCGTAAGCGAGACTTTTTTTAGGAAGGGGGTAGGGATAGGGCTTGTGTGCCAGCTGGCAGAGAACTCTTTGTGACCCTTCGCCCAGGGCTGGCCAAATAGCCTTTACTGTGTTAAGCAGCTTAAGTTTAGGATCAGAAAAGAATAGCAAAAACCTTCCCGCAAAACCAATAAACCAAAACAAACAAACAAAAAAAACCCTGGGTGACAGCAAGTTTTGGCACAACAGTATCTAACATTTTTTGGTGGGTTACAGATAACACAACACCAAGCTTACGAATATTAAAAAAAATATTCCCAAAGAGTCAAAGGAAAGTCCAAGAAAAGACAACAAAAATTCCTTTTTGTTTGGGTGGTGCACTCTGTTAAGTTTTTCCTTTTGCACAGAAAAGAAGGGCTGAGATTGAAGCCATGCCGACCTTCACATAACATGCCTGGGTTTTGTCAAAGGGCAGCCTAAAACAAGAGAAAATGTTTAATTTTCTTTATTTGAAAGGAAAAATGTAAAACACCAAAGACAGTTATTTTAACAAGTTTTTCTTATGGAAATTAACAAGTTGCTAGTAATGCCACAGGGAAGAGCTAGGGATCCCTGGTGTCATTTTAGGGCTGATGTGCTTTTGGATTATGTTAGAAAGTTGATTTACTTAAGACTAGACCAATGACCTCAGGTATATTTGACTAAACACAGCTGACAGGCAGATTATGTTGAATTACTTCACAGATGTGAGAACCATCAATTAGAAAGAGCGCAGGGCTCAGTGTCCTTTCTTTCAAATAATAAGGACACAGAAAAACTTCGGGTTAGACTAAATTGTGAGTTCATTATGGCCTTACATAAGAGAACAGGCATCAGAGAAATGAGGTTATTCTATCCTTACTTAACCTCATAGGTCTAAACTCACCTCAGGCCTTCCCTTCAGGTGTCTCTGCCCCAGGTTCCTTTGAACTTGGTTTTTGATGCTGTAGATGGAGGTTGTCTAGCTTCTGTATATCTTCGGTAAGACCATTTCTAAGATCCTCATTGTTTCTCAGAAATTCTTTCACTACTTCCAGTCGATTTAAGATCTGCAAGAGGAAACCACACAATGTATGGCTTAGAAAATTTTATAGCAGGCTTATAATTCTGATGAAAAACTTACTAGCTTCAAGACTGTCTCTTGCTCATGTGTCCACCAGTAGCTGGTTCTGGGGCTACACAAAGGGGTGTCTGCTTGTCTCAAGTTTTTTTTTTTTTTTTTTGCTTTTAGGGGCCAACATCCAAAATATATAAAGAACTCGTACATGAAAAGGTGCTCAACATCACTAATCATCAGGGAAATGCAAAACAAAACCACAATGAAATCTCACCATCTGCCTGTCAGAGTGGCCATCATTAAAAAGACAAGAGGTAATAGATGCTGGTGAAGATGTGGTCAAAAGGGACCCCCTGTGCGCTGCTGGTGGGAATGTAAACTGGTGTAGCCACTATGGAGAACAGTACGGAGGTTCCTCAAAAAAATTAAACAGAATTACCATGAGATCCAGCAATTCTACTTCTGGGAATATATCTGAAGGAAATGAAAACACCATGTGGAAGAGATATCTGCAGCCCCATGTTCATGAGCAGCATTATTAACAACAGCCAAGATGTGGAAACAGCCTAAGTATCCATCGATAGATGAATGGATAAAGAAGTTGTGGTACATATATATACCATGGGATATTATTCAGCCATAAAAAAAAGGAGGAAATCCTGCATTTGTGACAACGTGGATGGACCTTCAGGGCATTATGCTAAGTGAAAGAAGTCAGAGAAAGACAAATACTGTATGATTTATATGTGGAATCTTAAAAAAAAAAAAAAAAAAAGCCCCAAAAAGCAAACTCAAAGACCAAGAGATCAGAATTGTAGTAACCTGAAGGGGCGATGGGGTGGGGCAGAGAGGGAATGAGAGGGAGGGGATCAAAATGTAACAAACTTTAGTTATAAGATAAAAAAGTACTAGGGATGGAATGTACAACACGATGATTACAGCGAACACTGCTGTGTGATATACAGGACATTTGTTACAAGAGTAAATCCTAAGCGTTCGCATCACCAGGAAAAGTTTTTTTCTTATTTTTTGTTTGTATCTGTATGAGCAGATGGATATTAACTAAACTTACCGTGGTAACCATTTTACAGTATATGTAGGTCAAATCATCATGCTGTATGCCTTAAGCTGCATGTCAATTACATCTCATAAAAATGGGGAAAAAAATTTTTAACTCTTTTTGCTTTAAAACTTCCTGCATTTGAAAAAAAAAAAAAAACTTCCTGCATTTGTAGGAAAGGGCTATATATCTGTCTCTATCTCTATACGTGTATGTACACACACACACACACACACACACACGCGGGCACACATGTATGCACACATATATATGTATACTGTAATATTAAAACAAAATGATGCCCTTTCATTTGGAATTTATAGCTGCACATTTATTACTATTGAATATTTGTATATTAAATACTTATAAAATATGTGTATGTTTAATAGTAATAAATGTACATGTACAGAATTCAAATTTTTTTTTTCAACGTTTATTTATTTTTGGGACAGAGAGAGACAGAGCATGAACGGGGGAGGGGCAGAGAGAGAGGGACACACAGAATCGGAAACAGGCTCCAGGCTCTGAGCCATCAGCCCAGAGCCTGACGCGGGGCTCGAACTCACAGACCGCGAGATCGTGACCTGGCTGAAGTCGGACGCTTAACCGACTGCGCCACCCAGGCGCCCCTAGAATTCAAAATGAACACAGGGGAACAAGGTAAAAAGTCAGTCTTCTTCCCCACCCTGTCCCCAGTCACCCAGCTCCTATCTTCAGAGGGGACCACAACAAAGTTTCTTGTGTTTCTTCCAGAGACTTACATGTGAGCACACATATATACATGTATACATACACATTTAAAAGTTTTTTCACAATAACTATGACTGACACATACACATTTTAAAAAACACAAATGGCAGCATACTAGACGCTGTCCCTCAACCGAGTTTTTTTTCTGTGGCCTCATTATTTTTTTTAATGACTATATAGTATTTCAGTTATGGATGCTTCACATTTTAACATATTATTTCAAGTCTTCTGTTAGGAGCAATAATGCTGAAGTAACTAACCTGGTACACGTGTCATTTTGCACAAGTGACAGGCTATTTGTAGGATCTGTTTTTAGAAGTGGAACGTGGTGTTAATTTTGAGTTTTCTCTTTTACTGTTAATAGATTTTGCCCAAACTACCATGTATAGAGGTTACTGTGCTGATTTAAACTCCCACCAATAATGCATACTTCCCAACGCTTAAACGAATACAAGTACTCTCAGAATAGTACAATGGAAGTGTTTTCACTGGGCTTATCCTCAGGATCCCCTAACCGGTCACTTTGCTTAAATGAGAGACACTCATATTTGGGGGGCATGGTGAATTTTTTTAATGGGGGACCCTGAACTCCAAGCTAAGTCAAGATGACTTAAATCTGATGAAGAAAAGCAATGGAGTACCTTACTCCTAGCAGAGTGGTGGTTCTTAAACTTTACAGAGAATTCATAATTGATTCTGATGCAGTAAATGTGGGGCGTAAGCTAAGCACGCACTCAGGTTATTGTGATGTAGGCACATGAAACAGCCAGATGCTGGATGATGGCGGGATGGGAGGGAGGGAGAAGACTGGCTGTGGCTTGTGGCTAGGACGAACAGGGATCCGGGAGGGCCAGCGAGGAGCTAAAGACTGCCAGAGATCTCCAGACAGGTTAGTTAAGTAGAGGGGAACAGGCTGTTTATTACACAGCTGGAAGCAAGTCTACTGCTCCTCAAAGTTACCTGGGCTTTAAATAATAAATCTGGAAACCATAAAAATGTGAAAGATCACACTGACGACATTACCCCCAGCACACGTTGGTAACTGTGGATACTGCACTGTTAGCACTTATGCCTGTGCTTGGTACTGGGTTCCCATCAGATGCCCATGACACCGCTGGCTGGGTCTGCGAACTGCACACACTCCAAGATGGAGTGGGGGCCTTCCTCCCCCTCTCCAGAGACATTCTCATTGGATGACTTGGGCACTGTGATCCTTTTGCTGTGACCTCTTGATCCTCTGTGCCCTTGAAATGTGCTTAAGAGGGGTGATTATTTTAGTTTGGTGGGGTGGTGGGGGCGGTGCAGAGACACAGTCAAAAAATTTTTTAAATTAAGAATAGGGAAGACTTCTGCACGTTTATATGTAAAGGGAGAAGAGGAAATAGAGACGGAAAAACTGAAAGTACAAGAAAAATCACGGAATGTAGTCAGACAGACTTGGATTTTGAAGCCCAGCTTTACCACTTAACCAGCTGTGTAAGTTTGGGTAAGACACTTGACCTCTCTGAGCTCACTTCCACATATGCCAATGAAAGATGAGGCTACCAACACCACCTAGGATTCTTGTGAGCACTAGAAATAATCTACTCTGGGGCGCCTGGGTAGCTCAGTTGGTTAAGCATCCAACAGCGGCTCAGGTCATGATCTCGAGGTTCATGGGTTCAAGCCCTGCGTCAGGCTCTGTGCTGACAGCTCAGAGCCTGGAGCTTGCTTCGGATTCTGTGTCTCCCTCTCTCTCTGCCCCTCCCCTGCTCATGCTCTGTGTCTCTCAAAAATAAACAAGCATTAAATACAATTTTTTTAATAAAAAAAGAAATAATCGGGGGCGCCTGGGTGGCGCAGTCGGTTAAGCATCCGACTTCAGCCAGGTCACGATCTCACGGTCCGTGAGTTCGAGCCCCGCGTCAGGCTCTGGGCTGATGGCTTGGAGCCTGGAGCCTGTTTCCGATTCTGTGTCTCCCTCTCTCTCTGCCCCTCCCCCGTTCATGCTCTGTCTCTCTCTGTCCCAAAAATAAATAAACGTTGAAAAAAAAAATTAAAAAAAAAAAAAGAAATAATCTACTCCAAGAACTTAGCATTGTGTCTGGTACATTCATTCCACAAATACTTATCAAAAGCCAGTCTACTATGTGCCATGTGCTGCTCTAGGCAAAACATGCTTAGCATCCCCATTCTTCTGCTTAATCCCAAACCCTTGGACTTGTCTTTGACGTCTCTACATGCCCCCATGTGCGCACCTTCTCACCATACCATGTCTACACTTCTGTCCTGGTCTGAACCCGGTAAGTGCAGGAGCCTCCTTGTGTGTCTCCCTGCTCCTGTCCCACAGGGGCCATCGCAGGAGTAAAAGCCTACGTCCTTCTGATGGCTCACGGGCCAATATGACCTGCTTTCTTCGCCTTACTTTCTCTTACCTCCTCACACGCTTTTCTTTCTCTATCCGCACCCCAGCCATCCTGCTCACATTGCTGTCCCCCCTGCCTGAAGGCTCTCCCTGCACATGTGCACATGGCTAATCCTCACCTTTTCCAGGGGGCCAACGTGACCACCTGGTTGCAACCTGATACTCGTCCCCACTCTGCTACTCCTCGTCCCCCATTCTGTGCTTGACACAGTACTTCTTCTAAAGCTGAGAAGCGCCGTTTGCTTACTACATTGACTCTTTACTGTCTCCCCCTACGGGGATCTTTGTTTTGGTCACTGATGCACACCAAGCTTCTAGAACTGTGTCTGGCACATAGCAGGTACATGCTCCGTAAATATTTTCTGGAATATAATAAATAAAGGGTCATTTCAATCCTTTTTCTGACTGAGTCAGGTACATCTGTCACTGCCCCTTCTGCTTATGTCTCCCCAGGGGTCTCTGTGGAGATGGTCCCTTCACCAGGGTTTAAGATATCAGGAATGGTTTTAAAGAATGCACAAATTCCTTACATGTTTTTTAGCCACTTACTGCGCTTGACATGCTTTAGCTGAATTAAAAAAAAATTTTTTTTTAACATTTATTCATTTTTGAGAGAGGGAGGGAGAGGGGCAGAGACAGGGACACAGAGGATCTGAAGCAGGCTCCGTGCTGTGAGCGCAGAGCCTGATGTGGGGCTCAAGCCCATGAACCGCAAGATCATGACCTCAGCTGAAATTAACAGTCAGCCGCAGCTGATGACATTTTCAATTCACTGCCATTTGGCTTAGCAAATCTTCAGACTTTGGAGGCTCACCCTAAAGAATGTGGATAATCATGTATGGTGTGGAACTTTCAAAAGAGATCAGTTCCACGCATCACGGAAAGCCAACCTTCAAATTCTTTCAGATAATGTGCCAATCAATCCTAACTTACATTTTGATCGATTGAAATATCAAGAGAAATGCCATGGTCTACTGAACAGAAAGCAGGAAAAATGCAAATTTATCAATTCTATATAGAGGCTTTGGGATGCAGAGGACAGGCCACCCAACCCCAGTTTCCTCTCTGTAAAGCAGAGGTAATGAGGGTTCAGAATTGACAGCTGCCAGCACCTCAGCGATATGAGATCTGCAGTGCCGCATGTGGAAAGGCACAGGACCAGAGGAGGGAGACCCCTGCACCAACCCTCACACTCTTCTGTTCCTGCCTGCTCCTTGGGGTTGCTGCCTGGCATGTAAAGCAGGGGATATGGTGACCGCCAGGTTCCCTTCCAGCTTCGAAATTACACAGACTCCTGGCTTGAGTGTGCTCCTGTACAGATGCATTTTGCTGTGTGTTACACAGAAAAAAAAAAGAACCACAGGTCCCTCAAGAGAGAAGACAAAGCTAGTGACCACTCAAGGGGCTTGAGTCTGACCCCTCCTCTCCAACCCCATCGTTGTCTTGTTCTGTTCTACACTGCTTCTAACAAAAGCAGCAGAAAGAAAATTGGGGCCGGTTCTAATGGTATTTTATTTTTTTTATGTTTATTTATTTTGAGACAGAGAGAGAGAGAGAGAGAGAGAGAGAGGGCAAGCACACAAATGGGGGTGGAACAGAGAGAGATGATGGAGAGAGAAAATCCCAAGGAGGCTCCAAACTGTCAGTGCAGAGCCCAACACAGGGCTCGATCCCACGAACCTTGAGATCATGACCTGAACCGAAATTGAGAGTTGGATGCTGAACCAACTGAGCCACCCAGATGCCCCTGGTTCTAATGGTATTTTAAAATAAAGTAAGGTAAAACACCCGGGTTTAGAAAATACAAGACTTAACTGTCCTCTTCATCATTGTAAACACCTATGCTGTGCTGGGGTGGGAGCATCCAGAAACCAGTGGTACCTGGTCCCGCTGCTAAATTAGGAGCTCACCAGGCTGAATGAATCATCTAGGTCAAGGTCAGAATGATTAACATATGCATATGGACCAGTAAGGAGCACGGCTTAATGAATGAAATACTTTATAGTAAATAAACACTCTGTGTTTAAAGAGGCAACCAGCAAAACTACTTTGCTTGGATAAGGTACCATGGAGAGGAAAAATGATTTGTCCAAGATCTCCTGGTGATGTAAAATTCCAATCCAGCAAGTACTGGAATACGTCTGAATTTTACCAGAACACTGCTTTTTTATACCTTGCATGTAACAAACGGGATTCATTTCTCCTGTATTCCCTATCAGGACTTACGGCCATCATTAGCCTGCAGGGGCCTAAGCTGGAAACCTTGATCCTTTGACCCCCTCCTTCCCCACCTCCTTCCAGCCCCATGCCACACTCCAAGTAATATAAGCATCCACTAAGAGCCATCAGCTCTACCCAAGCAATGCCTCCAGAATGCGGCCCCTCCACCGCACCTCTAGTTTCTGTCCTTTCTCCAACCTCGCACGGCTGTGACACCATCCTGCAAGTCTCCAACCTCCAACTACCATGAGTTAACTTTCTAAAAGCAATACTGGATCCATTTGATTAACTCTTTCTGGCCTAAAAACACCCATTGGCTCCCTACTGCTTTTTAGGAATAAGGTCCAAGCCCCTTGGAACAGCACAACAAACCTTTCAAAATACGGCTTCAAACTACCTGACTGCCCTCGCATCTGACCACATCTTCTATGCTGGCCTTACCACTGCTCAGGCCCAAGTTATTCTTCTGTACCTCTGTAAGTGCTGTTCCTCCTGCCAAGAACACCCTTCCACTCATGCCAGTTTGCCAAACTCTTACGTGATCCTCCTAGTCCTGGCTCAACAGCATCTTCTCAGCAAAGTCTTTTTTTGCAATCTCCTCTCGACCTGCAGAGAATCCCCAGAGCCTTTTGTTCAGAAACCTGTTGGAGCCCTTACCGTGTTGTGCCACTCTGTGCACACATTAGGCACTCAGATGTCTGCTGATTGAGGGAAAATATTTGTTTCAAAGTAGTGTTAGTCTGTGTCAAAAGAACATGCATTTCTGGAAATGATGGGACGTATAAATCAGAAACATAACTGGCAATATGTTGAAACAAGCTACTCTTCCTCCCTGGTGCCTTTCTTTGGTCTACTCGCACAGAGAATAGAATACTTTTTTTTTTTTTTTTTTTTTTTTTTTTTTTTTACCTCTTCAGGCAACACGTCTTGTTCTTGTGCTTGAAGATAGATCTCTTGAAGTTTCTCCTTTAGTAATTCCATTTCTATTTCATTTACTTGGCTCTCACTCAGGTAAACTCCTGTTTCATATTCACATCCATCTAGCTGATCTTCTGCAGGGATGTGAACAGCCCAGTCAGATGTCAACAGCTGTTTGAATCATCGAACAAATATATGAATAATGGAATGGAAAAGATGTTTCACTGGATTGCTCAAAGAATTTATAACTAAACCTCTTTGACTGTATCCATTTTACTAATACCTTGTGACCACAGAAAAGCTTCTTAAGCCCAGCACAATTCTGCATTTCGTATCAACATTTTTCCCCCTGCTTACATTCTAAAATTTCATTTAAATCCAACAAACTTCAAATTCTAAATGAGTGACTGGAGTTGGCTTTTTTCCCATAGTTGTTTTTTTTTTTTTTTAATGTTCATTTATTTATTTTGAGAGAGAGAGAGAGACTGCATGCACGGGGGAGGGGCAGAGACAATCCCAAGCAGGCTCCACGCTATAGCATGGAGCCTGACGTGGGGTTCGATGCCACCAACCTCAAGATCATGACCTGAGTGGAAATCAAGAGTCAGACACTTAAACCAACTTAGCCACCCAGGCGCCCCTCTCCTTAGTTCTTTATGCCAGAACTGTTCAATCTGATTTTTACCTGTTCTATTCTGGCGTAGGCTGCCACAATCTCTGGAATATTCTTGAATTCATTCAGAAAATTTTGGATCTTCATCTGAAAATCTCGAAGCCACAGAGAAGACACTTTCATCTCTGAAGAATGCATGATCTCATTACGACATCTAATCACCTACAGAAAGGCAAAAAAAGATAGAAGGTTTCAAAGTCAAATGATGAGGTAAATGGAAATTCTGGACTTCCCAAGAAAAACTGCAGAAAGGCTTTGTTAATTATGAAATCCACAAGGCTTCAGGGGGATGTTTGACCGCCTGCTACTTGGAGTAACGAGTGAGAAATACAAACAGGCCTACAACTATTGTCGGCTCTTGAAATCTTGTGACTGGCTGGTTATCTCTTACACAACCTCCCAAATCTCTAAACTTAAAACCACCTGCCAGGGGTGCCTGGGTGGCTCAGTCACTTGAGCAGCCGACTTGGGCTCAGGTTGTGATCTCGTGGTTTGTGAGTTCAAGCCCCACATTTGGCTCACTGCTGTCAGCACAGAGCCCACTTCGGATCCTGTCTCCCTCTCTCTCTGCCCTTCTCCTGCTCTCGTTCTCTCTCAAAAACAAACAAATAACAACAACAACAACAAAAAAAGACCACTCTTATCAAAAACAAACAAACAAACAAACAAACAAAACCACCTGCCAAAGAGCAAGAGAATTGGTTACTGGCTCTACGTATACCCAAAGGCTGAAGCAGACAATGCAAAACTCTTTTAAATATTGTTGGAGCTCCAGGAAGGTGGGCAAAGGGGGTGTTTTGATGTGGCAAGTCTGATGAAAACAAAATCAACTTTTGCCTATATTGTATAACAAATGCTTCTGTCTCATTGTGTATTAGTATACAACTCACATAAAGTCTTCCACGTTCTTAGCTAAAAGATATGAAGAGGTCGACTTTGTACTGTGACAGTTTTTGTCTGCTGATATTATGAAAGATTCTCAGTTCTTCCAGCTGCTAGCATGCCAGCAAAATACACGTGCATTTTCTCTATATGTTATATATAATCCAGGTACGTTGTATACTCTTTTCGACAACCCTCAGACTAATCAATGTGCGAGAGCTGTTCTCTGGTGAAACAGAGAAAGTCTAAATCCCCCAGAGGAAATCTGACAAGCATAGTGATCTATTCGGAGACTGCTTGTCTGTTAGGGTTAGCCAAAGAGATTCAGAAGGGCAGGATTCAAATGCTGGCACATGACCGACAGAGTGATGCACTCCTCTCTGTTTTATTTTTTATTTTTTAAACGTTTTATTTTTTTAAGTAATCTTTACACCCAACGTGTGGCTCGAATCTACAACCTTGAGATCAAGAGTCACATGCTCCACCGAGTGAGCCGGCCAGGCGCCCCTATTTTTTTTTTTTAATATGGAAAATTACCTGACTTCTGTTTATGGCAGACCAGGGGAGAGAAATTGGTGGCTCATCTATTTTAGCAGTGAACAGAAGATCAAGGTGTTGGGAAACTTCAGTGAGGGAGAACTCAGGGGCCAGTCTCCTACCTGCATTCTCATAGGGGTTCTTGGACACACAGAAGGTGCATGCGACGTGGGCCCCACTAGCCCACTTAGTGTTGCCAACCTTGAGCCAAAGTCTAACTTTCCCTGCACGACACTGTTCTGGGGAGAGACCGTCTGCTACGTGGGTGTGCGCACGGCTGCTTGAGCACCACAGGGTGTCTTTCTCAGCTGCCCTTCACAGCACCGACCCGACTGACTCTCACTGGATGATTTTATTTTTATTATTATTTTTTAATGTTTAATTATTTTTGAGTGAGAGAGAGGGAGAAAGAATGAGTGGGGAAGGGGCAGAGAGAGGGGGGGATAGAGCATCTGAAGCAGGCTCCAGGATCTGACCTGTCAGGATCTGACCTGTCAGCATCTGAGCATGATGTGGGGCTCAAACCCACAAACTGTGAGATCATGACCTGAGCCGAAGTTGGACGCTTAACCAACTGAGCCACCCAGGAGCCCCTCACTGGATGGTTTTACATGTGACAGCTCTTACCTCTGTGACTTTCTTTCGATCAATCATGAAGTGATCACAGGAGTTGATGAGGCTTAAAAGGGCAACGGCATCACATTCCTCAGGGCCTGTTTTGTCTGCCAGTCCTCGGGGCATGAAGGCCTAGAGTAGGGGAGGCACAAGGGGCACCTGAGTCTCCTCCAACCCTAGGAACCGGTGGGCAAATGTTACTTACCTGTTTCCCAAATGCTGATTGGAATGTTCTTACTGCGGTTTCAAGGTAGAGCCTTGTGAGTCCAAAACACAGGTTGGGAAAGAGTGTGAGAGCTAAGGCTTGGCCAAGTGTGATCACCGAAGGGTTGCTCTATCTATCCCTCTGCTATCAGAAATACTTCAACACTTGGCATATCTGTCCTTTCTTAATGGTGGACAAGCAGGAAGCATAGGTAGAAAGCAGTCCTCTTCTTCCCCCTCTTTTCCTTCCTGAGGTTTCAGTGGCTGAATTGTTAAAGAAGACTTAAAATTTAAAAGTGATAGTTACTCCCAAGTGAGCCTGGGCTTTGGAGTGTGATAGAGCCAGGTTCACATCCCACCTCAGCCACCTGCCAACTTGGGTGACCCTGGGCGAGTTACTTACCCTCAGAGTCCTCATTGGTAAGTAGGGGATAACTGTCCTCGTCTACTTCGAAGGATGTTGTGAGAATTACATGAGTTAATGCAGGTGAAGGACGGTGTCCGGCACACGGTAAACCAACAGGCCATAAATGTGGGCAATTACCGTGCTGATAGTGCAACGTGAGCATGACCTACCTAGGAGTTGCAGATGGGATCCTAGGGTTTGAGATACTAGATATATCAGAAGGCCCTCGTTCTAGTGTGATCTTGCCTTCTGTAGGATTTTATGGCACAGACCCCCAAAATGGTGTCACAGCAAGGCTTGGGCATATTTCTCTCCTGCAACAGTTCCAAATTTACATCTGAATGCAATAATTTTACCAAGCTCAGCAGCTCAAGAGTACATTCCTGCCAAGGAACTAGAAACGATGACATAAGCAAAATTACTTGCAATAAGAACTCTAAATAGAGAGACCTATTTTCCCGAAAACAGACACATTTCAGTAGGCAGGCAACCACATTTCCTATAGTGCTGCTCGTAACGGTATTACAGAAAGGGCTTGTGGTCAGTGCCAACACACCCCAAGGAGAGTCATGGCTATGTTCCTGATGGTGGTGGAATCCTCCACTGGAGCCTCACACAATTAAGAACTTTGGGGGACGCCTGGCTGGCTCAGTCGGTTAAGCATCGGACTTTGGCTCAGGTCACGATCTCACCGTTTGTGAGTTCGAGCCCCGTGTGCTATGTTGAGAGCTCAGAGCCTGGAGCCTGCTTCAGATTCTGTTTCTCCCCCCCCCCCCCTTCTCTCTGCCCCTCCGCTCATGCTCGCTCTCTCTCTCTCAAAAATGAATAAACATTAAAAAAAAAGATACAGTAGCCAGTACCACTGTCTTTTCATGTCTTAACAGCCACTGACTTGCTGATCCTCTGAAAGTCTATAGTGGATGCTACAATGTTTACAAAGAAGTTAACTTATCACAGCCAAAGCAGGGCAGTAACACTGGAAAAAAAAACCCAAAAAACCCACCACCATCATCAACAAAAAACACTTCGGCTCCCACTGGGAGGATAATCCCAAAGTTAAGAAGGGATCTTAGGTGCCTCAAAACCAGGCACAGTTTTTCTTTTCTATTACAAGGAACGTCCCATCTGGCATTTTCTTGCCAGTATAAAACTGTCTTTCCCACATTAACGTTTTATTCTAGGACTTATTCCCTTTCTTCAGAACTAGAAGCCAACAGCGAGGCTTTGCTGCCTCCTTGCCACTGAAAGGAGTTTCTTAAAATGGTGTTGCATGCCACCGTGTTCCAGATGTCAAAGGCACGTGGTGGGAAACACCTGTTACTTGCCTCTCACTATCCTCTACTGCGTGTTCAGTGAGTAGGGGGAGATGAAGTTGGAGAAACAAACAGGGGCCAGATCGTGCTGGGCTTTACTGGCTCTGGAAAGGGGTTTGGAGTTTATTCGAAGGATATCAGGAAGCCACGTGAGGGTTTTAGGCAAGGGAAGAAAATGAGCCAATTTACCCCTGAACACCACACATCCTGCAGTGTGGAGAACGGACCAGAGGTGATCACAAATGACCAGAGCAGCAGAGGTGACTGGGATGGAGGCTGCAGCCAGAGGCCAGGCAGGAGAGGTGACAGTTGTGACGTGGAGATGGAGAGAAGCATCCACAACTATTGTGCAGGTGTAAACAAGGGGGTGGAGAGGGAGAGATGAATCGAGGGTGGTTGTAGGTAGTTGCTGCTGGAGTGTGGCCGTGGGTTTGGTGGCGGGGGTGGGGGGTGGTGGTGGTGGTAGAGATGAAGACTCCTGCTCGAGGAGTAAATACAAAGTCCCCAGGAGGGAATAAGGAGAGGGGTGGAGCACGCACTTGCATATGGGAAGGGCCAGGGGTACGAAATGGGGAGCCATTAGCATAAGGGTAGCCTTTAATGGTGAACTCCATGGCCGGGGCGATATCCCCAGAAGAGAAGAGGGGGACAGAAGAGGCCTGAGAAATGTCCACCAAGGACCAGGAGGAGGCCGAGGAGGAGGTAGAGCCAGAGAGAGAGGAGGAAACCTGTGGGGGAGAATGATGTCACAGAGCCACAACTGTTTCAAGAGTGGCCAGGAGAGCCAAATGTCTGAGAGGTAAGAAAGATGAGGCTGGAGAACTGGAGGTCAAGTGTGCCGACAAAATAGATGCAGTGTGCTGGGAGGGGCAGAAGCCACGGTGGAATGGGTTGAGGAGTGACCGGGAGCTGAGGGAAAGACAACAGGCATAAAACCCTTTCTGAGACGCTCTGCTGGGCATGCACATGGGAGGCAGGCAGAGAGATGGGGAGAGTGCTAGAGGGAATGGCTCAAGGGAAGCATTTCTTTCTTTTAAAATTTTATTTTCCCAAATATCTATTCAAGCTTTTTTTTTTTTAAACGGCTTTATTGAGATATAATCCACATACCATACAGTTCACCAGTTCAAAGCATACAGTTCTTTCCAACAATGTGAATGGATCTTGAGGGCCTTACGCTGAGTGAAATAAGTCAGAGAAAGACAAATATTGTGTGATCCCACTTCTACGTGGAATCTAAACCAAACCAAAGCAAAAACCCAAGCTCAGCAATCCAGAGAACAGATCGGTGGTTTTCAGAGGTGGGGGGTGGGAACGGGCAATATAGGTGAAGGGGGTCGAAGGGAACTGACTTCCAGTTATAAAATACAGAGGTCCTGGGGATGTATTGTACTGCATGGTGCCTGTAGTTAATAATACTGTGTTGTATTTGAAAGTAGCTGAAACAGCAGATCTTAGAAGTTCTCATCACAAGAAAATAAACTTTTTGTAACTATGTATGGTGATGTGGCCAATCACAAGATACTCCTATCAAACCCTTCTGTTGCACATCTAAAACTGATACAATGTCATATGTCAGTTACACCGCGATACAAAAAATGTACAGTCCAGTGGTTTCTGGTATATTCACACGGTTGTGCAACCATCACCAGTTCGTTTTAGAACATTTTCATCACCCCAAAGAGAAGCCCTCTACCTCCATTCACTATCACTTCCCTCTTACCCCCAGGCCCTGGCAACCACTAACCTTTTACCTCTACATATCTGCCCATTCTGGACGTTTCATATAATATATGCCTGGCTTCTTTCACTTGGCATAATGTTCTCAAGGTTCAACCAACTTCATTCCTCTTATGGCTAAATAACACCTCATTATATGGACAGGCCACATTTTGCTTATCCATTCATCAGCTGATGGACATTTGTGTTGTTTCCACATTTCGGCTATCGTGAATAGTGCTGCTAGGGACACTCACACACAAATGTGTGTGGTTTTTGTGTGGACGTATATTTCTAAATTCATTCAGTATAAACCTAGAAGTGGAATTGCTAGGTCATGTGGTAACCCTATGTTTAATCTTTTCTTTCTTTTTCAAAAAAAAAATTAAATAAACTGAGGCAACGTTAAAGCTATTTGTATGGTGATGGGACTAAGCTGACAGGGAGAAAGGGTGGATACTTGAAGACTGAAAGTCTGTGGGTAGGTGGGAGGGAACGTGGTCTGACACACAAGTGGAGAGCCAAGGCGGTTACAGATGCCCTTCCAACTCTAGCAGAAGGAAGACGGTGCACATGGAGATAGGCTGGTAGGTCTGGCAAAAAGATGCAGAAGCATGTATCTGAGGGCATGCATCAACTCCAGGAAAAAAGTCAGCAGCTGGGGGTGAGGGTGGAGGAGTGGAAGCTTACAGAAGGAAAGGCAGCAACAGCTGTCTCCAGAAACAGGAGCCCTATACACAGGCGAGGCCAGAGCAATGGGACTCGTGATCAAGAACTAAAAGTGATACCAGTCAGCTAACCTTGGGGTGCCTGGGTGGCTCAATGGGTTAAGCGTCTGACTTCTGATTTCTGCTCAGGTCATGATCTCATGGTTTGTGAGTTTGAGCCCTCTGCCCTTCTCACACGCTCTTTCTCTCAAACTAAATAAATAAACTCAAAAAAAAAAAAAAAAGAAAGAAAGAAAGAAAAAAAAAGCCTGGGTGGCTCAGTTGGTTAAGGGTCTGACTTCCACTCAGGTCATGATCTTGCATTGACTTTGGACCCCGTGTTGAGCTCTGTGCTGACAGCTTGGAGCCTGGAGCCCACTTCGGATTCTGTGTCTCCTTCTCTCTGTCCCTCCCTCGTTCACACTCTTTCTCTCGGTTTCTCTCAAAAATAAACAAACATTTAAAAGAAAGAAAGAAAGAAAGAAAGAAAGAAAGAAAGAAAGAAAGAAAGAAAGAAACCAGTCAGCTCCCTCAAGAGATTCTTCCCCTGAGCACAAACAGATTACAGTGTTATCAGGGTTGGGGGTGGGTCATGCAAGTTCAGAGAGGAGAACAGAGGAGGGTGTGGCTGGGAAGAGAATATAAATACTCTGGTAGGACTGGAAGGTCTTTTGATGACAGCAACAGAAAGGGGCATGAACAGGTGGCAAGGGCTTCAAGAGGATGCCAGGGGTATGAAAGCAGCAACAAAGACCAAACAGGTAAGGGACAGTCACAGTCAAGGGTAGAATTTTGGGTTTCTTTCTTTTCTGGGTAAAAGTTGGCAAGTCTATGGTGGCAACAACAACAACAAAAAAAAAAAAACGGGGAAGAGGGTGTAGATGTGGTGGGTTTATGGGTCCACGATAGCCACCAGCCTGGTGGCCACTGATCAAGTCCAACTTCCTCATTTTTGAGGTTAGGGTACAGAGGCTGGGCTACTGTCACACAGCAGCAGCTGAAATGGGACTCTGATCCCTGCTTTCCCGGCACCAAGCCTGTGCCTGGCTGCTAATTAGTATGCAGATTGACTGCAAAAGTTAATTTGTGTTAGGAAGTGACTTTGCCCCTCCCCACTCCCTACAGGGCTTCTAGCAAACATCAAAAAGTTCTTAAAAATTCCCCAATTGTCTCAGCTAGTAAGTCATAGTGCAAAGATCTGAAAACAGGCCTAATAGTCTTCTATCTGGCTGCACACTTCACCGCGACCTCCTCAAAGTTTTACTCCTTAGCTGGGCCTGTGCTCATGATGCTCACTCTACATCTGGTGTCGGCATCTCTTGTCGAAATTTTCCTTATAGCGGGTAGCAAACTCAACTGCCTTGTTAGCAGAAAGGTAGAAGAAAGCTTCTACTTCCCTAACCTAGGTTAGATCCAGTACAACAGCCCTGAACCTCGTAAACACTAGACCCTGTATCAAACACCCTTTCCTCTCTCCCGCATCTGTTTATGAGGCTCTGGGCTTCAAGTGACCAGTTACCTGGTGGGTCACCTCCTATCCTCCCGAGCAGGTGCTTACCTTGGCCACCTCCCAGGCGTCGACGGGCCACCGGCCCGGTCGGCAGTTTCCCCAGTGGACGTCTCCATTCCTGTTGGTGTGGTGTTTCAAAATCTCCTGTTTCCACTCTGCGCATACCTGACACTGAGGCTGAAACTACAGGGGGCGGCGGTGAGAAGGGGTCCCGGGCGGAGGGGTGCTGTTTTGGGCAGTGAACGAGGAGCGTTGCGGTCGGCCCCGCCCCAGGGAGGGCTCGGGACACCGCGCTCGGGGACCAGGACAGGGGATAGGGTGCGGTGGTCAAGGTCCCCGGCCCTGGCCTCACCTGACGAGCGCGCGGGCTGCACCGAGAGCCGCTGCAGCAGGTGGCGCGGGGGCCCAGGTTGGGGGCGGCGGCGAGCAGGCCGCGGTGGAAGGCGACCACCTCGCGGGCGACGAAACCCTGCAGACAGCCGCGCAGCAGCAGCAGGCAGTGGCCCGCCTTCACCCAGTTCTTGTACTCGGCGCAGTTGAGGCGCGCTGCCAGCTCAGACAGCACCATGTCCCGCTCGAGCCCAGGAGGCAGCGGGGCGAGGGGCGGGGCAGGCAGCAGTGCGCAGGCGCGGAAGCCTGGGAAGACGCCGTCGCCGGCGGCTGCGCAGTGGGTGGCGGCTGCGCAGTGGGTGGCGGCTGCGCAGTGGGCGGCGGCTGCGCAGTGGGCGGCGGCTGCGCAGTGGGCGGCGGCTGCGCAGTCGGCCTGGCCCCGCCTGGAGGCAGGCCCCACGAGCACGGCGAAGGGAGGGGGTTGAGCTCCTCGCGCAGCCTCCTTGATCCCTGGGCGGAGCCTTCTGGCTTAACCCGTTCGTGCACCACCCCAGCGTTAGGGGACCGCAGACGCCTAATTCCTTTATCAAGTGCTTGCCCAGAGAGCCTGTACCTGAAACTCTTCCGCCCTCTAGTCTATTTCCCTAAACTGAAACCCTGCCAGTCCCCGATTTGACTCCCCCTCCTGGTGTCCGTGCCTCTTTTATTGTAGAGATGTGTAAGGTGCTCAAGGTACACTTCTTGAATTACAGATGTTCCTTGCATTATACAATTCTATGAAGTTTATTTAGTTCCTAAGCCCACACATTGGCTGTGGCAAATAAAGGCATTAGTGCGGTGTGACCGCCGGCTGCCTGTACCACGCCATCTACCATGCTCCTGCAGTGTGCCAAGGTGACACAAAGTTCAAAAACATCCGCCACTGGGCCATCTAGCAGAGGCAAACAGGGACGACGCATGCCCTGGATCCTGGAGGGCTGTACTGCCCTGAGCCCGGTAAGAGCTTCTTCCACTATGGTCCTGAAGCATCCAGCTTAGATGATGATTATTTAGTATTCTCGGTTATAATTAGCGCTTCTTACATAAGGCGGTCTTAATTAAGCTCCGAATAAGTGTAATGAGGGTCAGAAGGTAATGGACTGTCAACCCTATGTGACAAGAGGTCCTTTCAGTTTTAGTTGCTTTTTAGTGAGCTTCTTGAGCTTGGAAAAGTGTTAAAATTGTGTGGAGTCAAAGGCTCTGGCGGAAGAGCCTACACAAAACTTTCCCCTGACTTCATGGTTAAAAGC
Organism: Prionailurus bengalensis; assembly: GCF_016509475.1. Classification (NCBI taxonomy): domain Eukaryota; kingdom Metazoa; phylum Chordata; class Mammalia; order Carnivora; family Felidae; genus Prionailurus; species Prionailurus bengalensis. Next base: position 35,967,663 of record NC_057361.1, read on the forward strand.
AAAGTGGCACAGTGTGTAGGAATGCTAGCTCTGGACTCAAACTGCCCCCTTTTAGCTGTTTGATCTTAAGCAAACTTAATTTTATCTCAGCAAATTTGAAACTTCATTTCTCTGGGCCTCAGTTTACTCGTCTGTAAAAGGAGGATATTAATACATATCCTACTGAGTTGATGGGAGGATTAAACACACACTGAAATACTTAGGCCAGTGCCTGACAATAGTAGCTCTCAGTGAATATTAGCTCTTATTTTATATTGATCTAAATGTGCCTTTTCATCAATGTCATATTCCTGGGCAAGGTATTTGAATAAATCACTTGGCCACTTGGAAGTGGAGGCGACTTAAAGAAGATTGTGAGATATGATGTCCTGGGGTTGTGCAGCACAATGCTGTCTGGCCTCTTATTTTCTCTTAATAACCTCGATACTAAATCCATCCAAAGTAAACTTCAAATCATTCCCTTAGACATACTGTCCACTCCCATCAAACGAAATGAAAGAGAAAATTCCACAAGAAGTAGTGAAACACCCATGAACATTTTCCCTTTCCCTTAAGTTTCTGGTAAGTTCTTAAAATTTTCTGTATACTGATTTTAGATCAAGAACACCTGGCAGGGGGGCACGCCTGGGTGGCTCAGTTGGTTAAGTGTCTGACTTTGGCTCAGGTCATGATTTCACAGTTCATGAGTTTGAGCCTAACATCGGGCTCTCTGCTTGTCAGCGTGGAGCCCACTTTGGATCCTCTGTCTCCCTCTCTCTCTGCCCCTCCCTGGTTCATGCTCTCTCCCAAAAATAAACATTAAAAAAAAAAAGAACACTTGGATAATAAATATTAAAGTAAAATATAACAGGTAGTACTTGGAGGGGAAAAATCATGAAAGAAAGGAACTTTTAATATAGAAACTAGATTCCAAATTATAGCAAAATTATACTTCTTGAAGTTATCAAATTAATCATGGTCCAAAGAATGACTAACAGACTGTTAGTATCCTGTGGCTGAACAAGTTACTGTATTAACTGCAACACCGTTATTAGTGGTATTTACATTCATTATCATGTATATTTTAGTTTCTGCTTGCAGTAGCTGAGGGTAAACTTTCAAACATTAAGGTTCAGCCCCTGTTACTAATAACTTGATATGTTCTGTTGACTTTTTCGCTTTCTTCCTAATTCTGAAAGTATTTCTGTACATTCCAAAACATCATTTCCACAAATGAAAAAAAGAAGGTGGCAGATCAGGACCAATTTCTTCTTTTGAGATCAAGCTAATACTAAACCAGACTATTATCCAAAATATCCCCGTGAAAATTAACTAGAGAGAGTTGGTAGTTCTCTGAAACTTGTATAAATTTATTACCAAAATTACTAAAATCACATTGAAAACACCTTAAAGTTAAGACCCAAACCACCTATCAGAAAAAAAAAAAAAATCACTATAGGCATCCAGTCCCTTTGATTGAACCTGGGTAACAAAAGAGGCAAAGGACATGGTTTGTCATGGAACCTAAGATTTGAATGCTAGTATTTTCAAAGCTTTAATAAAGTATATACCGATTCCAAGTCCCAAGCATATCAAAATTCATATCATGGGTTTACTCTTAAGCAGCAAAAGCAAATTCTGCTCACTGAATCCTATCTTTTGATTTGCACAAGGCATTCGGAGATGAGTTATAATCAGGAAAAAAAGTGTCCACTGAATGCATCATGTTTAAAAATACAATTAATGTCTTGAAACCACTTAAAAGGGAGGATACCTGAAAAGCTTACTCTACTTGTAAAATTTGAGACAATATTGTCCTGCAGATAAAAATACATTTCTTGTACATACATGTAGATTTCTACATGAAAGAAAGGACTCAGCTCCCAATAGGAAAGTGCTGACCCTTGATAAAGACATCGTAGATTGCCAAACTGATGTGATTCCCATTATAAGGAGAACTGAAAACTGAAGGATAAAGGTTAAAGGAAGGATAAAGTTCAGTTACCTGCTCCTGAATAGCACAGAGCTTGGCAAGAAGGAGGGGATAAAGGTAGAAGTAAGACACAGAAGAAAGGCAAAGAAGGCCTCAGTTCTGACCAGAAGTGAATGGAGAATCAAGCAAAGTTGAGAACAGATATAACTGCAGTGAGATGTTTGAAACTAGAATTTGGTAGTTGATAGTTAATAGAAGCTCGAATCAACTTAAAGGGGAATTAGAACATCTAAAATTTACTGGAGGGCCAATATTACAGTGACCAGATAATTCAGTGCAGTATTATCATATAAATAAACTTTCCCAAATAACATTTAAGTCACCAGAAGACCTTTGCTTCTGATCACAATCTTTGAAGCTTAAAAAGGTCCCTGACTGGGAGAGAGCACAGTGCTCCAAAAGGAAACTCTGCTGAGATGTGTCAGCACCAGAAACTCCATGTGACCCTGGATGGGCACTGGATCTCGGATTCTTCAAAGTGGGGGGACTGTGCCAGGTTTCTTCCAAGCAAAACATTGTACCGTTTTGGTGACAATGAATTAAGTTGGGATTGTGTAGAATAACCCCAATTTTGGTGGGGGAGGCAAGGGGGAGAGGTTAATAAGCAAGATAAAGAAATGTCACAGAAACTTCATGCAAGGGTAGGACATCCAAGTTCTGTGTTTCCTAGTAAATGCTGTATGCAGAAGCATCCTGTAAGCTAAATTTGCCTAACAGAAAAAAGTTCCCGTATCTTCAATGGATGAGAATGACTGCAGTAATTTGGGATCCTTGATCAACATGAACTACTCACTGTCTCTTCTCAAAGACTGGTTCCTTCTTTTTTACCCAAATCCTACACTAAAAGACAACTAAGGTGCAAAATGTTCACCATGGGTCAAGTTAGGAATGTTTGAAGAAAATAAATTAACCTTGAAACAAAGAAGCGGATGTTTTTGGTAAAATTCCAGACATGTATCATTAGAAATTAACTACTGGCCCCACCAGGTGAAAGATGAAGGGAGGCCCTGAGAAGTCTATAGAGCTGATATACACACAAGTGAGTGTCACTGTTTTGTTTTTTTTTTAAACCTAGTTTTATTAAATATTGCTGCTTTGGGATGTGTTTATAACAACTCCCAGAACATTTTCATGTAAGGATTCAAAGCGGGCATATTAAAATACAGCTTCAATATAAAGTTTATCACAGTTTTACAGTATTCAAAAAAGACAGACCTGCCTTAAAAAACAAACAAAAACCAAAAGAAGGACTATTACACCCAAAACATAAGAAAACAATTAAATAAACAAGTTTGGCATTTCCATAACTTTATAGTATAAAACAGAATATTAAATCTATTACTGGCAAGCGGACACTGATGTTTTACCTAGTTTGAAATGTGTCCCATTTAAACACACTATACAAGTTCACTATACAAAAGATTGATGGTCTTTTTGATGAAAGAAGTGCACCCTGAAAATTTTTGCCAGTTTAGAATATTTATCTCTAAAAGTCAAAAAAGTCCTTTTTCTTTTTAAACTGAAGGCTAAATTCAGATTTTTTTTTTTTTTTTTTTTTTTTTTTTTTTTTTTTTTTGCTGTTTTGTCTCATTTGTCAGCCTTCCTGGTTTAAAAACAATAGTGTCTATGGACGCCCACCAGGGGGCAGTGTAAGATTAGCCATTAAATCACGAACAGCTGCAAATATTGTGCATTCACCTGCAACAGAGAAAAATGGTCATTAGCTATTCGCAATACAGGAAAGATGATGTCAACACACCGGTGGGGGTAGGGTTAATTAAATCTAAAAATCAGATTAAATTAAATTTAATTTAAATTTAATCAAATTAAATTAAATCTAAAAATCTAAAATCAGAAAGAACTTTAAGGGTCAAAATAAAAGACTAAATTTTAACTGCACAGATTATAGGGGATTAAGCTTTCGTGTTAAGTATCAAATGATACTTGGTTAGGGTTTTGTTTTCCTCATGGGGAAATTTTGGGTAAGTCCCAGTTAGGTGTGAACGTAGTAAGATAGGCCTAGAGTTTCTCCATAGAAACACTGGAGCATTGGATAAGCCTTTAAAGTTGGGTTTCGAGGCTGCGGACAGTTTGTTTATGCATTTTGAAGCTAATGCAAAGATCTAGTTCATATTTGTGTATCAGCTACAACATCTACGATGTCCTTCTAATGTTGCTTCAAAGACCAGATAAAAATGTCTAACGATAGCACTGTCCAGTAGAACTTTCTGCACTAATGGAAGTATTCTAGATGTGCACTATGGCTAGTGTGACTGAGGAACTGAATTTTAAATTTTATTTCATTTTAATCGGCTTAAATTTAAAAAGCTACATGTGGCCAGTAGTGACAATTATATTGGACAGTGCAGTTCTATGACATATATTGGAGTTTTCTCAAAATTAACGGAAATGATAACTTCTGGAGTTCAACATTAAATTCAATGGAAAAAAAAGTGATTTTTCGTAAAAGCACTTCACTGGGAGGGGAGAAGTAATGGGTTCGGGGGGAGGGGGGGGCGCTGAAGTATGGCACACCAACAATGCAAAAACAAGACTTGCCTGCGGGTGGAGGGGAGGCTAATCATTCATCCTTTCAATTTCCCCTTTGCTGAAAGAAACCAAAGACCCTGCCTCTTACTTCTTGTGAACATGACATATATTTAGACATAATCAACTGAAACCAGCTGTAAATAATATAAACCAAAAGCTGGCTCCCTGTCCTGGAGCATGGCCTGGTGCTACAGTGGCTACAAGTGAGAGAACCAGGGACCCCAATTGAATAATGAATGGCCTTTTGGCCAAGGGTGGGATGTGCAGTGACCCTGTGCAAGTTACTGCACGCTTCTTTCCAACCGGTACAGAAAGAAAATAAAACCCAAAGTTTGCCCCGTCTAAGGTAGAAATTAAAAAAAGAAAAGAAAAAAAAAAAAAAAAGAAAGAAAGAAAGACAAACACTCCCAAAACATCCCAACAATTTCTCAAATAAAAGGAAAAGTTATATCCTTCTTTTTCCTTTTTAAAAACACATTTTCATTATTGGTAGGTAGAAAAACTTGTTTGATCCCAATAGGATCAAAACATTCTTTCCTCTTAATTGTAAATTCCACAAGACATAATAATGATAATCATCTGCTGGTGAAGGAATGGCGTTATCATCAAAGTTCTACTGGATTGCTACTTTGAAAATTCTTTTAGCTTTAAACTTTGATTTTTAAGGACCTATTTTTAGCTGAAAGAAGAGATAAGTCAAAGGATGAAAGCAGAAAATTGTAAGAAGTGGAGGAAGTATTACGACAAAAGAAGCATACCCTTCTCTACTGCCCAGTTCATTCCTTATAAACTGTGCTTGAGTGAAAACTTGCCGATGTATACAATATGGAGAAATAAATGGCTACAAATAGAATTTCTCCCATGATTCCTGTCTCTAGTAAAATTTTGACACTGTGGTACCTAAAAATGTTTCAGAGAACAACTTTCCCTCATTTAAAAACATAATTCTGTTATCGTACTATTCTGAACAGAAAGCTACACAGGACTTCCTTAATATTAGATATAAGCAAATTTAAATGTAAATTTAGTTTCCTGAAAATCAGAAACAAGGAAAATGGAAGAAACGTTCTCTTTGCTGAGCTTTTATGTGTTGTAACCAAAAATTTAGCACTGCCAGGAGGTGTGTGTTAAGTGTAGGCTACTATGGTATCGAAGGGACCTTGTTTATCTGCCAGAAACATTCAGGTTTCCTTGAAAATGTTGTCTGAGAGCTTCCTTGTGCACTTGGTGAAAAGGTTCACTTGCACCCACCTGACACTTATATAAGAAGCCCAAAAAGCAGTGATGCCATTTGTATCAGCTTTTATTCTTCACAAAACATTTAGAAGATACAGAACTTTGAATGATAATATTCTATTCATGATTGAACCATGAAGTATGAGAAACCGACATGCATTTCAACTGGTGATGTACAGAGTGGCAGGTTATCGATGGTAGTAGGGCAGGAATTCACGGCCATGAAAAGTCTATCATCCTAACCTAGGGCTCTGTGGCAATGTGTGCTATGAACACAAGCTTCTGGCATTAGCAGCTGGGTCAGTCCCGATAGTAAATCACTAACGAAAATGAAGTCCAGGCAGCAGAGACATGGACAAAAATGAAGAACCAGTGAGAAAGGAAGAAAGCGACAGGCAGACGTTAAGAGGGCCACAGCAATCAGCGCTCTAGTACTAGGATTGGGGGTGGGGTGGGGAAGGAGGTGGGGTGGGGGAGGAGGAGGAATCTCTCAAAAGAACTCTTAAAACATAGATGCAATACAATAGCATGTACCGGTCATGTACCTTGTCGCGGTGGGTTCATCTCTGCAAACCTCTTCAGAATGTTGCTGACCATCATGGGCGCAGCAACAGAAGAGTTCTGCTGTCTGGGAATGTCTGCCTGTTGGGTGGTGCCTGAGGCCATGTCATAAATGATTGGAACTATAATACTAACAGGCTCTTGGGGAGGGACCGATGTTTTCTGAGTTAGTTGAAGCTGAAGACACACAACACATACAAAGAGAATAAAAACGTAGTAAGAAAAAACATTTGCCTAAATTTATCAAGGGTACTATCATGCACTCTATCAGATTAAGTTACCTCAGGCAAAAGAAAATGAAGTAGGACAAGAAAAGTGACAACTGACTATTACGCTTAAGATACAACGGTGCCACACAATTATTTGGTTCAGTAAATTTCTGTTCTTACTAAAGGAACCAGGATTATGTCAAGTCTAAACTGACAATTAAGGAATCTGAGCCTATGTTTGGCAGCGAAGGGTAATCCTGCAGTTATCCCGAAGTTGTTCTTCTATCCTCGCACGGCTTTTGCCTCAGGGGCTCTGCACGTGCGCGCACGCGCGCACACACACACACACACGCTGGATGGTACTTACAAAAAAAGCATTTTGGATTTCAGCACCACAGCGGGCGTCCCAGGAGGCGCGATCGGTGGTGCACTGGGAGGAATGGTCAGGCAAAACTGAACGTTCCATTTTAGCTGTGTTGCCTGGTCAGGAAACTGTTTTGAAAAGAAATCATGATCAAGTCATATGAACATTTAAAATTATACTCTAGTACAGGAATATGAAAGGTTAGCATTTTATCTTATACTCCATTATTAACAGGACATAAAGATGATAGCAGCCTGTATTATTTCAAAGAAAACGCATCCATAAAGTTACTAAATAAAAGTCAACTCCAGATTTCTGGGATGTGTTCCACTTTCCTTCCCTCCCACTCCATTAATTCCTGAGGCCTGTGCGTTCTGCTTCCTTGGTGGCTCTGACATCTGTTCCCGCCTCTCTATTTTCACTGATGCCACCCAACAAGTTCCAGGGTTCGTGACTTCTCCTGTAGCCCCTAATGGTCCCTTCTGGTGGCTGCCTCTCCCAGTTCCTTCTCCCACTACTGCCAGGCAAATTCCTAGAGCACGGTTCTCATCAAGCTCACAAATGATCAGTGACACACAATGACACATGCTGTTCCCTTCCCCTCCCAGGACCGAGACCCGGCATTCAAGGCCCTTCTTAGCTGGTGCCAACCTAGACTTCCCAGTCTCATTTCCAACCCCTTTCCTAAAACAAACTAGTCAAACTGTCAAACTGTATTAATAATTTTAAATTGTATTCAGTGGTGTCTTTTTTAGCTACATGAATACTTATTCCTTTAAAAACACAAAGGGCATCCTTTTTGACATAAATGTTTCCTATAGGCTATCAGAAAGAACAGAAGCAAATGTTGAGACTATTAGCAAAGGAACACCGCTATCCCAATATTAACAGTAAAACACCAACTGGAAAAAGGAGTGAGGTATTTGGAATTAACCAAAGCAATACTAGAAACATCTGAATGAAAGTGTTGTAAGCTTGGAAAAATATAATCAGCTGCCATCTGAATTTCATCTATATGATACACTTTCACAGGAGAGAAGTGGAATTAGTCTCCCCAGAGAAGACAGTTTTTTTTTTGTTTTGTTTTGTTTTTAATAAATGATATTAGGGCAATTGGGGGCATCAGAAAAAGCTAGATTCACACCTCACATGTGACGGTAAGATATATTTTATTTTATTAAAAAGTTTTTTTAATATTTATTTTTGAGAGAGAGAGAGACACACAGAGACAAAGACAGAGAGTGAGTGGGGAATGGGCAGAGAGAGAGGAAGACACAGAATTTGAAGCAGGCTCCAGGCTCTGAGCTGTCAGCACAGAGCCCGACACAGGGCTCAAACCCATGAACTGTGAGATCATGACCTGAGCCAAAGTCAGATGCTTAACTGACTGAGTCACCCAGGTGCCCCAACACTAAGATATATTTTAAATGGAACAAAAATTTAAATAAGTAATTTAAAAAATTAATCTATAACAGTATTAAAAGAAATATTAAAAGAAGCCACGGGAGCACCATCTCAGTATCCAGGAGCAGGAAGAGTGTATTAAATACATTTGCTTTAAATTTTTTTTTAAATCTTTTTATTTTTGAGAGTGAGAGAGACAGAGTGCAAGGAGGGGAGAGGCAGAGAGAGAGGGAGACACAGAATCCGAAGCAGGCTCCAGGCTCTGAGCTGTCAGCACAGAGCCCGATGCGGGGCTTGAATGCACAAACTGCGAGATCATGACCTGAGCTGAAGTCGGACGGTTAACCGACTGAGCCACCCAGGCACCCTTAAATATATTTGCTTTAAAAATTTTTTTTGTGATGTTTATTTTTTGAGAGCGAGAGAGAGCGAGAGAGAGAGCATGAGCAGGGAAGGGACAGAGAGAGAGGGAGACACAGAATCCGAGGCAGGCTCCAAGGCTCTGAGCTGTCAGCCCAGAGCCTGACGCGGGGCTCAAACTCAAAAGCCATGAAATCATGACTTGAGAGCTGAAGTCGGACACTTAACCGACTGAGCCACCCAGGCGCCCCAAATGTATTTGCTTTTAGAAGAGGTACAACTTGGGTTGCCTGTGCGGAGGGAGACTGGATGGCTGGACAGGGATAGATGGGAAATTTTCCACTGTATCATCTTGATCTAAATTCAAAAGATACAGGAAGACTGTATTACTTACTCAAAGATAAAATACAATTCAAGTTAAAAATTAAGAAGAGTTTAAGAGAAAAGCAGAGTACATAAAAAGGGGGGAAATCAATAAACATTGCTCCCACTAACTCCAATCCCTTCAGACAGATCTTGCTATACATAAAAGTGTGTATTTCTCTGTAACTTACCAGCTCTAGCTTCATAATATGCACACAGTCCCTGAGGATGTGTGTAGGAGCTCCTAACAGCTTGGTGAAGGCTATTAAAGTATTGGCTTTAAATGGCGGTCCTGCAACCTATAGGGATAAAGAAAGCAGGTTACTCTGCATTCTACGTCAACTCTTCTCTTTTGTTGATTATACAGGCAGACCTTAGAGACTGCAATAAAGCAAGTATCGCAATGAAGCGAGTCGAACGAATCTTCTGGTTTCCCAGACCATATAAAAGTTATGTTTACACCATAGTATAAGTGTGCAATGGTATTATCTCTAAACAGGGTACACATCTTAATTAAAAAATACTTCACTGCTAAAACATGTTAAGCATCGTCTAAACTTGCAATGAGTCATAATCACTGATCACCATAACAAAAATGAAGAAGTCTGAAATATTGCGAGAATTACCAAAATGCGACAAAGAGACCTGAAGTGACCAAATGCTGTTGGGAAAATGGCCCCAACAGACTTGCTCAGTGCAGGGTTGCCACACATCTTCAATTTGTAAAAAATATACTATCTACGGAACGCAATGAGGTAAAGTGCAATAAAACGAGGTATGCCTGTATGAAAATTACGCGTTAATAAACACATACTCTTGTTTCAAAGAATTTCTCTAAAACTTGAAGTTCATCAGGTTTCCACTGTCCTGCATTTTCAGGTGTCACTTTTAGCTGAAGTGTTTGGTTGGTTTTGGGACTAAGGGCTACTCTGCATTTCAGCGCATCAGTTTTAAACATGATCACTCCAGGTTCGTTGGAGTTTATCAGCTGCAGCTGCAAAACATGAAGGGTGCATCAAGTGAACATGTGAGACAGCATGTAAGAAACAAGAAAATGAAAATGCTGCTGATAAAATGGTTTCAAAGGGAAAACAGCTAAGTTGATACCTGTTCCCAAACAAAAATATCTAGGCAGTGAGCACCACCAGCTGCTAACATCCTCAAGAAAAAAATGTACATGATGTGTCCTTGATGGAAGAACAGAACACAACCTATGGAATAGTTTTGTAAAATAACAACAAACTTGAGCCTGAACTCAGTAGTTAGATCTGTGGATGGACCAATATTATAGAAATATGAGGGTCAAAAGAACATGTTAAATAATTCCAAAGGGATGCAATGTTAGATCTGGACTGGGACCTTACACTGGCCCAGGGGTTGGCGATTTTTTCTGTGAAGTAATGGAGAATAATTATCTTCAGCTATATGGTCTCCGTTGCAACCACTCAATGATGCTATTACAGCTGAATTTACAGACAGTATGTAAATTAATGGGTGGGACTGTGTTCCAGTAAAACTTTTATTTACAAAAACAGGTGGTGGATAGGACTTGGCCCCTGGGCCAGTAGTTTATTGACCTCTGCTCTAGCTTAATATATTGATTATGCAGATGAACAAAATGAAGTTCAAAGAGCTGAAAGCTTACACGGCTCATAAGTGGCAGAGGTAGGGTAGATTACAGATCTCATAATAATCATTTTTTAAAACACTAATTTATTCAACTTACGTTAAAACCTCGATTTTTCAAAACATCTGAATATATAGGTTGCAAATTACCTTGGTGCCATCCATGGAGTAGATATTTTAAACATTCACCATTCTACTTCATTAAAACATACATACATCAACAGTTACCAGTAACTAAAATGTACTGAAAAACACTAAGACATTATACTAAGGGCTTTCTATGAAATACCTCAAATTTCCACAATTGTTATGAGGTAGGTAAATACCACTATCTACTCTTATCAAAAAGGGGAAGAGATTTGCCCAAGCTTGTACTAGCACGTGGCATGGCCTGTGCACAAACCCAAGTGGCCGGGCTCCAGAACCGGTGCCATCAACCCTGAACTATCTCATAAGGGTTATCACCACAGGACAGAAGTTTTTTCTATAAAAATTTTACCTCAATTCAATCGTCCATGTATTGAAAAAGTTTTCCACTTTGTGATCATAAATAATTTTATTTCAGTGGAGAAGCCAATTCCAGAGGGCAAATAGTCACTTGTATGCTAGTCTCTCCAGAGCCAGATCTTGGATACGTTTGTCCTATGACATTGTAGGGACCTTGTGGGACCTATCCCCAGATCCATGTTAGCCACAGCAGAGCAAACGTAAAATGCAGGAATATGTTAATGTAAGAATGGAAAATAAAATAGTGGAGTGCATTTTTAACACCAGAGCAAGGTGAAAAACATAGTTCTAAACAAGCTAGTTAAAGGAGGTGAAGGAATATCAATTTCATTCAGATCCTGTTCTGTGGGGCAGCTTAGCACCCGCCTTCGACAATCACCACTTTTGAGTTCACTAGGTACCCGTACCGTTTCTTGTTGAATAATTCTTTGAAGGTGTCGTCTCATGATGACGGATCCAAGGAATCTCTCGAGTGGAGAACAAAGGTAACTACCTGCCAGGCCAGGCACAAGGCCTGGTGTTGGAGAGGGCAGCAGTAAAATGTTCAAGGCACTGTGAGTGAGGATGGTAGGTATGGAGGCTGCCCAGGAGCGCTGAGGTAGTTTACGAGGTGGAGGCATGTTTGTTGGCAAAGTCTGGGAACCTGTGGGAAGGAAAACACGTCATTTCATTTACAAATCACACTGTCTCGTTCTGTTTCGCTTTTATTATAAATCTTTGATGTTCTAAAGCAACCCATACTGTTCATCACTCCTTGTGTATAACAATCATATTAGCTTCCTGTTAGCAAAATGGTCAGACTTATTCTCCCCATAGCTAGGTCCATTGCAAACTGGCTTTGTAGCAAGTCTTTCAAGGGATGGAGTCTACTTTACCTGGACTCTGGGCTGGCCCTGTGACTTGCTCACTTACAGAATGTGGTAGAAGGGACATGGTGCCAGCAACAAACCTAGGGTTCCACTCACGTTTCTGAAACCCTGTCCACCCATCAGGTCAACAAGCCTGTGTTCGAGTATGAGACCACATGGAACAGAGGAAGCCACACCAACTGGGACCACTTTAAGCCAGTCAGGCCCCAGCCAACCCAGGAGCTGACCACAGAAGCGTGAGTGAGCAAAACAGAGTCTGGAAAACTTGCCCAGCTTGGCTTAGCCCAAAATCACCAAGCTACACAATGGTGAGTTAATACAAGATTGTTTTAAGTCATGAAGTGTTACATGGCAAAGCTAACTAACGTATGTGTACAATTTTTCTCTTCTGTGTTAACTTGCATAACCTTATCAGTTAACTTTAGGTGTCTTTTAAGGTCTAGTAGCTAAGTTAGTAACAGAACAAAGGGGGTCAACCTCACAAGATTTCTGGAGGAGACTTTTCTTTCTTACGTTTTGCTTAACTTTGCAAACTATTGTTAACCAATTTACTAAGTGGATAAAAGTTTAAGTTATTAAGTATCCCCATTTAACAAGTAGGTCATGGCTTTCAAATGTGAGGATGGAAAAAAAATAGGTCATTTGGAGGTTAGACTAAAAATGAACACAAAAATGGTGATGACACTCACTTGTTCCAGCTCGAGGGGAATGAGAAGCATCTGGAACCGGAGAATGTAGTGATGGGTTGGCTGGTGACATTCCAGGCATGCGCGTTGCTGGTGAGGGGCCAGACACTTGAGGAGACCCTGGCCAGTTCCCGGCTCTTCCACTTGGTGACACCATAGTGTATGGAGAACTAGGGTCCAGGGTTCCTGTAAACAAGTAAACAGATGGTTTTCAAAACCTGTATTTTAATAACTGAGAAGTACTTGACAGCACTGAAACACTCAACACTTTACAAGGTGACTGCTTTATTTTTTCTTTTGCTATTTCACTGAAGTATGATGCTTCTTAACATGATACAAAATTAGAAAAATACAGACCGAGGCAGGATAAAATTTACCTTCACCCAAGCTTCAACATGGACATTGTGTAACAACCTACTATTTTCAAAGCCTATTTGCAACCATGTTTGAAAATATTGAGCAAAAAAATCTCAAAGCTCATCTAAGGGCAGAAATCTACTTTTCAAGTAACACTGACAAATTACATTTTCATTCTACTCAACGCTGAGGACAGGAAAATTTTGTTTTATTTACTAAAGGCTACACTGAGAAATGAACCAAGAATCAAGTTTTGAAAGCAGCAACTTCCTGAACAATTTGATATTTAAATTTCATCCTGCAGATACCGTTAACATATTATATATACACCCCTCCGTAACCAAACGACTGAGAAAACACTTTTACCATGTACCAGAGGAGAGTAGACGGTCCCAATTTCAAGTCTTATAAATAGTTCAGAAAAAAACACAAGAATATATAGGCAGGGCATAAAATGAGAAATACCAAAGATCCATGGGGGGCAGGGGGAAGGTTCAATTTCATTAATAATCCAAGAAACTTTCACCTATCAAAATGACTTAGATTTTTGAAAATCATTAATACCCTGTGTTGGCAACGATGCAGGAAAACAGATACTCTTGTTTGATGCTAGAGGAAATTGACATAGCCTTTCAGGTGAGCAATTTGCAGTATGCTTCAAAAGCTTTAGAATTTCTCAAACCCTTTGAAACAGCAATTCCACTTCTAGTAACTAACCTAAGGAAATAATTAGGTGAGCAGAGATGATACCATTTTCAGTTGTAAAAAAAAAAAAAAAAAAAAAGGAAACATTCTAAACATATGATAGGAGGACAGTTACATTACAGTATGCCAAGACAAGGGAATACTATGAAGTCATTTAGTATGACGATGTAGAGTTTTTACTGACAGAAATGTTCCTACAAATATTAACAGTAGAGAGTAAAACCACAGATGCTACATAGCTGTAATTAACTGGGAAAGTTCTTCATGTTGTGATTTGGCATGGCATTAGAATAAAATAAATGAAAAAAGTAAGGCACTGAAGTGTGTTGTCATGAGTGTAAAAGAGAAGGGGAGAGTACACTTACAGGTATCTGCTTCTGTATGCATAAAACACCTCTGCAAGAACACATGAAAAATTAATAACACTAAATGCCTCTGGGAAGAGGAACTAGGTGGTTGGTGGCATAGAAACCCTTTACTGGCTACCTCTTCTTTGTGTGAACCAATTCAAAATAGATTATTTTTAGTTAAAAAGTTAGAAAATCCAAGTCTCAATACATATGGTACAGTCCCAACTATCGGGGGAGGTGTCTGAGGGGAGAGACAAGCAGACAGGTGGAGGGCAACAGAGATGCAAGCAGGCAGGCAAGCAGGGGGTGCGTGACGGGAAGAGCAAGGCAGGGCGAGGGAGAGAGAGACAGAGGGTTCAAAGCAGAGAGGCCAACTGGTAGGTGTCTGCGTGGTGGGATTAGGACAAATTCATTCTTTTGCCATTTCCCCAATAAACAGAGTGCTACTTTTGCAATACGAAAATAATTTATTTAACAAAACAACGACTTTCACGTCAAACTCTTATGCTATCGCGATTTCCATGTACAGACTCACCATGTGGACTAGCAAAACTGGCCCCTGGTCCTATTGAGATTCCATGCGAGGATGGGGGAGGAGTTGGAACAAATGACGCTGGTGAAGGGGCTCTCAAAGCCCCACTGGGGGAGCTGGCGGCATGCAGATTCCCTAATGAAGGAAAATAATTATAGATGATCTTGCAGGACACATATTATGTCCTGGCCGAGGACCTCAAGTTAAGACTCTCTCAACAGACTAAAGAAATAAGTAGTAAAGCTCCCATAAATAGCATAAAGAAAATCTGGAATGATTTGTTATCGAACGAGAGAGAGACAGAGAGACAGAGAGACAGAGAGAGAGACAGAGAGAGAGAGAGAGAGAGAGAGAGAGAGAGAGAGAGATCAATTCCCTGGGGCCCAAATTCTAGCCCTTATATTGACTGAGTTCTACAAAAATATCCAGTGTACTTTTTTTTATTGGCTCATTCATTCAGCACGTGGGCATGAATGTCAATTTCACGCCAAGCACTGTTGTAGGCACTGGGGATGCAGCAGTTCACAAGAGACAAAAATTCCTGCCCTCACGGAGCTTATATTCTAGTAAAATGAGAAAGACAAACCAATATATGTCAGTGATAAAAACTATGGAGAAAAACAGGGCAAGGAAAGGGGGCAATTTCATGTAGTGGCGGAGGTGGGTGCTATTGTTGATATAAAGCAACCCGAGAAGACCGCTCTGAGAGCATGTGGGCCTTGTCACAAAGAAACTGAAGGGTAAGGCATGAAGATACCCAGGGGATAAGGTATTCCAGGCAAAAAGAAGAGCTAGTACAGAGGCCCCAGAGGCAGGAGCATAAATACCAGGGAGGAGGCCAGTGTGGCTGATCAGTGGGTGCACAGGGTCAGTGGGAGGAGATGAGGACAGAGAGGTGGCTGTGGGGGGTGTCCCCAGATCACACGGGGGCTTGTAGGCCCACTCTAAGGACACAGGGTTTACCCTGAATGAGACAGGAAACCACTGCAAAGTTTGGAGCAAAGGAGTCATAAACTAGCTTCTGTTTCCAAAGGATCACTCTAGGCGTTGTGTGGAAAATAAGACTGTAGGGCAAGGGCAGGGAAACCAGTTAGAGGCCACATTAATAATCCGAGTGAAAGACGGTTAATGGCTTGGGCGAGGGCGGAGGCTGAGGAAGTGAAAAGCGGTTAGAGTCTGGATAAATTCTGAGTACAGAGCGGACAGTGACCGGTAACTGCTCAAGTGGGTGCACGAGGAAGAGGGGTCGGGCACGACTCTAACAGCTCTGGCCAAGCGGCGAGAAGGAAGGGGCTGCCATTTCCGGAGATAGGGTGGGGGCAGGGGCGGGTGTTAGGAGTTCAAGTCTCAGCCACTGTCTAGACATCTACAAGGACATGCTGACTAGACAGCTGGGAGATACAGGACTTGAGTTCAGGGGAGAGGTCTAGATGGCAGATATTAAAAAACTGAGAGCCAGAAGCTTAAAGATGGGATTTACCACAGGACTGGTTTCAACTGAGGATCAGGAAAGGGGGAACCATGCTACCAAAACTATAAATAAATTCAACACTGAAATACTTGCTACATTACCATAACTATCCTCCGTACCAGCAGGTTTTAAATTCTCTACTGCGTGAGAGAATTTCATATTTTTTATGTTCTACACGTAATGTAGTGCCTTACATTCAGTAAATACGTTCATCAACTCGACTAACCTTTAAGTGTCATACTTAGATAGTTAGCTGTGGGTTTGCTGTGGGGATTAAATGGATGAAGTGCTTAGAACATGGCCTGGCACACAGCAAATTCTATATACCTGTCTGCTTCTAGAATTACTTCAAAATTATTTCTACTTCCTTTTATATAAAACCTCACTCATCTTCTAGAAACACACTCCCCCTTGGGTTCTATGCTCATGTCTCCTGTTTTTCTCCTTGCTCCCTGGCAGCATCTTCTCAGGCTCCTGCTCCTGGGAAGCAGCTGCCAGTACTCGTCAGGGTCTGCACTCACCCACCGAACTCAGCCTTCGGTGACCTTAGACGACAGGACAGTAACTTCCAAATCCTCATCTGTAGTCCCAGCACCTCTAATGAGCACATAAGGGATCATCTACCCAAGAAATGTGATACCTATCTTCCATGCTGGATGATGAGCTGGAGAGTGGGGCCGGTGTCTGGCTCACTGCTGAATCCCCAGCACCACACAGCACTGGCACAGGGCAAGAACTCAAGCAACACTAACAGATCGTTCAGTTGCAAGTAAAAATTCGGCATCCTCAAACAATTTCACAGCGCACTTCATGGGGCTGCCAACAGAGCCATTTTGATTGGATGAGCAGGCTGTGCCCCCCTCTGAGGGGCACGTCTCACATACCAGGGCTTGGCCAACTTTTTCTGTGAGGGGTTCCAGCACAGCAGGAAAGCAGCCTCGACACTGCACGAATGGGTGTAGCTGGGTTCCAACAAAACTACAAAAACAGGTGACGGGCAGGACTTGGCCCAGGGCCTTCGTTTGTTGGCCTCTGACATAGATCATATTGTGATTAGCACTTCTTGGAGCTGTGCCGTGAGCCTGGCTCTGGGTGACAATATCTCCACTTAATTCAAACCTGAATCGTGAACACAGATTTCACAATCCTGCCATAAGGAACAAATGGCCAATCTTTAGCCAGAGATAAGGAGTTGTTTCTGAAGTCAAGGCTACATGTGTGGTGTGTGCGTGTGCGTATTCTGGATGTGAAAGTTGAACATGACAAGAGCACAGGTAACACCTTACCTGGAGACTGTGTGTGCATCATAGAGGGAGACTGATTAACTGTGCTGTGGTAAGATGTAGGGGGCGAAGTAAGAGGATAAGCGCCTGATGACCCTGGCTGCTTGGGAAATGGCTGAAAAGAAAACAAGTAAACGCTGGTCAAACGGCCACCCAAGTAGATTATATAGTACATACAGCACACAGCCTACAGCTCAAGTGTTAACATTTACACATTTCACTGGTTACAAAACAGGAAACATGATATGAAAATGTGCAAAATACACAATAATTCAGAAATTTAATAACTCTCTGACTTTCAAAATGTTTAAAACACAGCAAGAATCTCACTCCTGACCTTGTAATACCCTTGCTTATATCCCTCAAAATGTTTTTTGCTCATCTTATCTACCATATCACAGATTTATCTGTATCAGTGATCTACCATTTCACCGATTCTAAGATTTTCTTCCCCTCCACGTTTTCACATCTCTGAAATCAGGGTGTGTCTTTCAATTCATGGCATGGCATAGCGAAACTGGCAGTGTTGTTTCTGGCAGATCATAAAACACAGTGCAACTCCCATTTGGTGGAGATTTAAAGGCAGTGAAACATGGTAGTTCAGCCTATCTCTACTCACCTTTACCTTCATCTCCAGCAAAGAAAAGCCTAGGACGACGTAATTCTTCCTAATCCGGTTTTTTATTTGAGTTACAAATCACATATAGTCAAGTACACACATCCTAACAAACTCACGGTCTGATGGATTTTTACAACTGTAACTGCCACATGGATCGAGACACTGAAGAACGCTCCCCGTGCCCCGGAGGCCTCCCTCATACACCTCCCAAGTCTTTAGCACCTTCCCAAAGGTAGGCACTATTCTGACCTCTGTCACTCAAGCTTGATTTTGCCTCTTTTCACATTTTACATCAATACTGAATGTACTCATTAGTGTCTGGCTTCTTCTGTTCAACATTATGTCGGCAAAATTCGTCATGCTGTTGCATGCAGCAGGAAGTTTGTTTTTTTATTTCTGTAAAGTATCCCATTGCATTAGTATACCCCAACTCATTCACTCATTCTGCTGTTTGATACTTGGGTAGCTTACAAGTTTTAGATAAATCAGGCTGATATGGATATTCTTGTGTTTTCTGGGGCATTTCTGTTGCTCATACCCCTAAGAGTAGAATTGTTAAGTCAGAGGTAAGCGTAATGTTCACATTTAACACCCTGGAGCACTTCTAAACACCACTACAAGGGAGCTGTACCATTTTATGCACCCTCTACTAGTAAGTGAGTTTCCGTCACTGCTAATACCTAATGTTGGCAAGAATTGTCAGTTTTCTCCTCCAAGCCATTTTTGTGGGTGTGGAGTATTCTCTCACTGTGCTTTCAAGCTGTATTTCTGTGATGCCAAACGATGTGGAACACCCTTTCTGTGCTTACTGGCCAGCTGGATATCATCCTCTTTGTGATCACATGGGTGATCACCTCACAGCATTTTAAGTCTGAGGTTAGAGCTAATTCACTTGCCATTACTAGAATGGTACTAATTCACTTGCCATTACTAGAAGCTTCTTCCTCTCCCTCTGTCTCTATTTTTTCATATGGACGTCCTGGACATCTTGGGCCCACCAAGGACCTCCTTGCCTTTCAACAGAGAAGCCCAGACACCCGTAGAAGCCGTGAAGTTAGGCAAATGTGATACCATTTGTAATTTCAGCTAGACATCACCTGTTGCTGGGGTGGTGGCTGGAGCTGTGAGATTAAAGAATCCATCATATCTCCCCTATGGGAGAAGGGGGATTATCATCCTCGTTTACAGACCTTCTTCGAGCATCCTGATTGCTGTCAACAAACATATTCAGGAATGTCTATGGATATAAACAGGTAGAATTCAGATTATTTTACCTACCTTTAGTAAGATATGTTTAATCATTTAGATTATTTTAACACAAACAAATACACCATGCCCAACTCTGAAAGGTAAGTTTGATACGTGGCCACTTCCAGGACAAACTGGAAGACATATTGATAATTTTGAAGGAAGGCAGGGAAAATGAGGAAATAACATCTAAGTTAAAAGTCCTCTCAAGAAGTATCGTGCAAGTACAAAGTTGAAGAAAGAAGTATACCCTGGTACCTCCCCACACCAGGTCCAAGTATTTTCTTGTTAACTTCTGAATCAGAAACACAGGAAAAAAGAGAAAAGTTGTATGTTGGCCATATAAATCACTTCAGTGACTTTGTGAAATGTCCTATTTGGTAAGAGTTCTCTACCTTCTGAGCTAGAAAATATGACAGAAGAAAACTGAATACAGAAACCAAGCCATCTTTCCTCTTTTTATCTTAACGCGACTGAAATCTTGAACCACCAAGAGTGGGACAATCTTGTTTTATGGTGTATTTCATCAAAATTTCAGCAAGGCGACCAGACTTTGCATCTCAAGCATTCTCTTCCTTTTAATACGCTCCACCTTCCCAATCTTCAAAAACATAGATCAAAAGCTTATCAGGATCACTAGAAAGCTTTTCAAAGTATGCTGTCTGATATCTAATAAAAGATGATGGATTGACAATGCACATTTTATCTTTTCCGAGTAACCCACTGAAAGTCCTAAAACTTTTTTTCAAGCATTAAGTCACAAAGACAGAACGAGAGAAGAGAAAAATAGCCATGAATTCTGGAGGCTGCAGAGCAGATGGCTGAGTGGTAACTAAACTATCTGATGTGAGGAAGTTGTAGCCTAAAGCGAGCAGTGGGGAAAGCCAAGAAGCAAAGCTATTTCTGTCCAGATCCCCAAGACATGTAGGAACCGGCAGCACTAGACACCTCTGGAAGGGGGGATGAAAAGTGAGACTAAAAATAGGACTGCCCGAAAGTCTTTTTAGGCGACATGGAAAGCCTCCCAGAACCTCTGTCAGGCTCACTGGGTGAGGCTGACCTCTACCACTCTGGTGGAGAGTCTCTGACTAGGGGGGTTCCGGCGCCAATTGAGAGGAGCGCCATATTAAAAATGAAGACCACGGGGGGTCTGGTGGGCTCACTCGGAAGAGCATGTGACTCTTGATCTCAGAGTCGTGAGTTTGAGCCCCACGCTGGGGGTGGAGATTACTTTAAAAAAACAATGAAGATTAAAGCTTACATACTGAATGTTGAAAATAGTATTCTCCTTCTCTTATTTGACTTGCCAGAAACTGGGGGCCAGATGCATCCCATCTATGCAGAGACTTGAATACTCCTCCCCTGGCACTCCCACTGGCCCAACAGAAAGACCTAAATCTACTGACACTGGGAGTTAGCCAAAGAAATGGCCCAAGCAGGTGATCCTGCAGTGAAAACCACAGTCAGCAAGTCTCACCTTTAAATAAGAACAGCAAGGGGGCACCTGGGTGGCTCATTCAGTTAAACATCTGACTCAATTTTGGCTCAGGTCATGATCTCATTGTTCGTGTGATGGAGCCCTCCCTGTGTCGGGCTCTGCACTAACAGCACAGAGCCTGCTTGGGATTCTCTCTTTCCCTCTGCCCCTCCCTTGCTTGCACATGCGTGCACTCTCTCAAAAATAAACATTTAAATAAACAAATAAATACGAGCAGTGAGTTAAGAATCACCAATATGAAAGAGATCAGAAGAACAAAAAAGCAAGGTGGATGAAATGGAAAGTATGTAGGAAGAAAAGAGGTACAAGAAGATAAGATAGCCATTTACAACAAGGTATCATAAGATGAACATTTAATGACTATTTAGAAACAATAGAGAACTCCTGGGAATTTTTTAAAAGATCACAAAAAAATTATCAAAAATAGAAAGCTTGAAAGAAAACATGAGGAAATCTTCCAAAAATAAAGAGACAAAAACAGGGAAGATAAGAAAACTAGAGGAAAAGTCCAGGATACCAATCCGAATAGTAGGGGTTCCAGAAAGAGCTAACAGAGAAAACAAAGAAGAATTGAGAAATGATACAAGGCAACTCCCAGAGCAAAAGGATGTGGGTTTCCAGAGTGAAAGAGCCCACTTAATTACATAAGGTTCAAGAACTGGAATGAGATTAAATACTTCAGTGGTCACAACGGAAGTTAGAAGACAATGGAGCAATGTCTTCAAAATTCTCACAGAAAATGATTATAATCTCAAATTCTACACTTAGCCATTCTCTCAATCAGATGAGGGTAAACTAAAGATGTTTTTAGGCACACAAGGTCTCAAATTAACCTCCCACGTACCTTCTCCCAGGAAACTATGTAGGAGGTTTTCTACGAAAACAATGGAGTAAACCAAGAAAAAGACCTGCGGTGCAAAGCCACAAGGCATGCAACACAAGAGAGAAGTAAAGGACTCTCTCTCCCTCTTCACTATCCCTCTACAGATTCCTGAATCAAAACTGTGCAACAGGTCTGGAGCACTACGATTCCAGATTGGAGGTCAGAGGATTATAGACGAGATTTCTTCAAGATGAAACCAGTGAGGTAGCTGATATATGAATGCGCGGAGGGGAAAGTTACATACATGGGAGAGACTCTAAGGTTGAGTTAGTGATAAGTACAGAGAAAGCTAAGAAAAAAAAAAGCAAATTAATAATTCCCAGGAAAATAAAATGTTGAACAAGAAAGGAAAAGTAATCATAGTAAGCTTGGTGGACAGCGTTTACATATTTATAATAATGACAACACTGAAAAATTATCTAATCAAAATTGCTGCCTAGCCACATTGCAAGGATAGGAGGAAAGAAAGAAGGTATACTGGGAGCAGCCTGGAAGGAAGAAGGAGCATATACAAATTAAAAAAGAATTAAATCCTCATCTTCCATTGTGAGAATCAGATAACGCCCTCAAACCAAGAAGTCCACGAACAGCAATGTAAGCATTTCATTTAGGGACAGGGATGTAAATACCAAGAGAATCCTCATATAAGAGCTGAAAACAGAACAGGAAAATGGCAAGAGTGGGTTGCAAGGGACTAATTTTCAAAACAAGCCATTTGGAACCATCTGACTCTAAACTAGAAGCACATACAATTGAGCTATTATACCAGAATCTGCAGATATTGTGGCCCAGGATCCTACATTAAAAACAAACAAACAAAAAAACCCTCATGGTTGAACTGATGAATCAAACCTTCTCAATAATCAAGGATAAAGACATTGCTGAAGTTCCTTGAAGTTCCAACTAGCAAACGGGACTCTCTGCCCTACCGTCCACCTTACTCATTACAAGGAAAGGAGAATTTATCATCTCATACACATAGGCACATGAGAACTTCCTGCTCCTTCAGAATGAAGTTGCAGAGATGACGAACTAACACAGCTGCTTATTAACTTTAAGCAGGAATTTGTTGCTTTTCCCCATTATTTCCCCCTCAAAGCAACTGTTTTAGCGATGTCTATGTTTACTCATGCTATAATACCGAAGTCGGTTACCTTTAGTCCGGGTGCAGGATAAAAACCTTCAACTAACTTGCTATTGTCAAAAAGACTATAGGCACCATCCCGTATTGCCACCACGCCTCGGCTCCGGCAGTAAATATCAATGCAATACATGTTCCTGAAGGCCAGTCTGATGTGGGTGGATGACTGTGGCAGGATGGAGAAGCACTGGTAAGCAGTATTGGTTCTCTGGGTCAAGCCCAACATCGGCACAGTGGGGAGTTTGTTGATGGCATTTAACGGAGCCTGAGTATCAAAGAGTACCTAAAAGAGACACAATGAGAGCAACCAGTTTCCATACAAATGCTAAAGCCTCAGAATCTCTTATGGTCATAAGTGAGACAATGTCTTTCTGGCACGTTCCATACAACGTTCCCTTGAAGAGAATGCAAATTATATCACTGCATCTACTTTGAATCAAAAGAAAATTCCCCAAGAAGAATGAAATATATAAAAGACAAAAATACACATCCTTGTCACTGAAGACAAGACCACACGATTTTTTGAGGGGTCTTACATGAGACCCTGACACTGACTCTTATTTTCACACAGAAAGTAAACTTAATTACCTGTAATAACTGAACCACATTCGGTGTTTTGTTGAACATTTCTTGAAGCTGATGGAGAATGGTATTGTGACAGTTACTGCAACCTGAGTTTGGACCAACAGTTCCCAAAGAGATGTGAAATTTCTGATGTATGGAATTCCACTGGATACTAATCTAAATCAAAGAGATTACAGGTTTCAGAAACTGAGAAAGTAACAGATTCCAGCAGAAGAAAAAAACAATGTTTCAACAGTAAGGCAAAACGCCAAAGATCTACATGAGGTCTTTTTGGAAAGCCAGCCAGAAGGCTGGACTCTGTGAACTCCAGATGTACTGGTACTATGGGCCGGTACATTTGCAGACTATGTATTAGCCCACTTCCACTAAATAAAACAGAAAGAGAAGGTGCTAAAGAAGACAATTTGGATTAAATTTTATTTAAAAACCATCATGGGGTGTTTCTTATCTCGGACTGAAGAAAAGTCACCCTCTGGGTGAGCACTGTCGTAAAGGGAAAGGAAGCCACCTCCAACACAGATGCCTTCAGTTAATAGATTTTAAAACACTCAAGGAATTTCTGATATTACTTGATGTAGAAGAGTCCTGAAAGAAGCCAGCTGGCTGAATTTTTATGCGAAATTTCTAGGACTTTACATATGGGGTGGGAAGAAAATAAGGAAATAAGAGATTACAGGGAATACCTTCAAGACTGAGACAGGACCAAATAATGTTGATAGTCATGTGACCAAAAGCAGAGACATACTGTATTGTTCAAAACCATTCATAATCTTTCATTAAAGTGATCCTGCTGCTAACCAGATTTGAAATCCGTGAAGAAAACAAATACAAACCCGAAAAGTACATTACCTTGTCCAAAACTCATCAAGATTATATACCCCATCAAAGAGGTCATAATTTTTGCTTTTGATTTTAAAGAGTTAAACATTACAATATATTAAATATCACCAAAGTACTTAAAGTTTATCATTTTTATCCCCAATATTTATTTGAGTCCTCAATTATTTCAAGGTAGTTTTCATAGTTTTGGAATTCTTGCTTTTTAGAAGATTTAGGAGATGGGGCACCTGGGTGGCTCAGTCGGTTAAGCATCTGACTTCGGCTCAAGTCATGATCTCACGGTTTGTGGGTTCTAGCCCCGCGTCAGGCTCTGTGCTGACAGCTCAGAGCCTGGAGCCGGCTTCGGATTCTATGTCTCTCTCTCTCTCTCTCTCTCTCTCTCTGTCTCTCTGCCCCTCCCCTGCTCTCTCAAAAATGAATAAACATGAAAAAAAAATTTAGAAGATTTAGGAGAGGAACTTCAGTTTTAATAAATTCACAGACTTACTGAGCTTCCTTTGGTGGTTCCATAACACAAGATAAGTTTTCGATAATTATAAACACGAACTTCCGAGAAAATATTTAGATGCGCAGGTATGTCTAGAGAGAGAAGAAGCAAAAGGGAGATTAAGATAACTCGCAAAACTTTAAAACACACATGGTGGCAGTATCATATGCCCAGACAGGCTGAGAGCTCTAAATATGTGATTTCGTTACAGAAGAATTGAAAATAAAACAAGGAAAGCAACGGCATGGATGGTGGGCTTCCATTTCCATTTGGAAACGAGGGGGGCAGGGCAGGGCAGAGAGATACTGAGGCAGTGTACAGCACAATGGTCAGGAAGCTCCACTTGCAGCTCTACCCTTCACTAGCTATGCGACCTTCAGCAAGCTTCTCAGTCTCTGTGACTTGTTTCCTTCATTCGTGAAATGAGGAATAATAAATGACCTACCTCACAGGGTGACTGCAAGGATTAAATGGGTCAACACAAGCAAACTGTTTATTACATCATATGGCATGTAGTAAACTCTCACTAAATACTACCTATTACTATAATGCGGTATAGCTAGGAGTAACGATTTCTGGATACCTAAGAAACTGAGTCGAGAACTCAGAAACTGGGGGAAGGAAATAAAAGCCTGAGGTAAAAGGGAAACTTATTTTTTCATTAGATATTCTCCTGAAAAAAAAAAAAAGAATTTTTTTTTTTTTTATGATGTGCATCTTTTACTTCTTCAGTTAAAAAAAGGAAGGGGGGGCTTCCCCCCCGACAAAAGGAAGATTATCGCACGTACCTGGTAGAGAACGTGCGAATTCCAACACACACTCATATAATCGTGCAATGCTATTCCAGTCATTAAGGAACATTTCAACAACTTTTCTACCACCAACTGGTTCGGACAGCAGGTTTTCGTATGTCAGATAAACATGCCGGGATGGCCCTACAGGATTAAAAAAAAAAAAAGAAAAGAAAAGAGGATTAATAGCTATCAATATGAAAAAAAAAAAAAAGAGAGATGCAAAGACAAAATGTGTGAAGCATCTCACCTTGCTCCCTGGTAGAAGTGCCATTAAGTGGGCAATTTGCGAACACTAGCTCTGCCACCCACGTGCGGTTATTTCTACCTTGCAATCGGAAAGTGCAATCAAGGAGAGAGCGGTCCAGAGCCTTTTGGGTTTCCTCATTCACACCCTTACAGGGAGGAATTCTGGCGGCGAAAGATAGCACATGAAGTGTACTTGGCATCACAGAAAGACAAAAGCACAATCTACACAACAGGCAGTTCAAACTCCACTACTAGGCACCTTCTGCAAAAGAAGGAAGTGATCCATAGCAATTCACGGCAATAAACAGCATTTAACCCGTCTCCATTCACGCCAACATGGATTAGGACCTCTTGGCTGAACAAAGTGTGTGTCTGAGTGTTTTAACAGTGTTTGTCTTCATCCTTAATCTCGTTATTAGAAACACCACGATTCTTCAGAGTGAAAATCAAGGATGTTGGCTTTCTATGAAATCTACCTAGAACATCCTCAAGGAAAACCTAAGGAGAACAAAACACTCGTAAAACCCCTCTTCGAGGGCAGAATGATACAGTGGAAACAATGTGGGCTTTGGAGTCATAGACCTGCATTCTACTTCTGACTCAGCCACATTTAACCTCTCTGAATTTGTTTCCCTGACTACAAAATGGAGATAAATAATTACCTTGTGGGTCACTGATCTTAAAACATGACACAACATATGTAAAGTGCTCATGGCAGCTGATACGGTCGGTATTCGTATTTGTTAGTTCCCCTTTGCAGTAAAACCAAGTCTCGCTCGCTGACTGCCAAGACGAAACGCCAGGTTCATTATCTGACCCCTCCTCTCCTCTTCTGTAGAGGGAACACTCATGGGATGGAGCTTTGCATGTCTCAACTCATCTAACATATTGTTACTTACATATATCTCATATAGAAGAGGAATGTATCAGTTTTGGTGTCGTAAAATACCTACCTACTAAAATACCTACCTACCCGTTTTCTTCTTGCTACTTTGTGGACATTTTCACTGGTTTTTCAGTCACAGATGAAACAATGAGATAACAGATTTTTTAATTACACATTATACTTTAACTCATAGGGAAGGTAGATTAATTCTCAGACTTGGTATAAAGATTATCTATATCTAAGTCAAAAAACAATTGGAAATACGGAATCTTGATTCAGGCCTCTTATTCAGAAACACCTAGAACAGGGTTCTCAACCTCGGCAATACTGACATTTTAGGCTGGATAATTTTTTGTTGTGTAGCCTTGGCCTCTGCCTACCAGATGCCAGTAGTAACTCCTACCCCCTCTTCTCAGTTAATAATAACAAAAAATACCTCCAAACATTGCCAAATGTCCACTGGAGGGCAAAATCACCCTTGCGTTGAGAACCACTTGCCCAGGATAAACAATTTATGAGAGCAAAAGAGGGACAGAGATTGCATACGATAAAAAACAAAATTTGTAGGAGAGAGAACAGCTACACAGTTTACACAAAAACAGAATTC
The DNA here is from genome assembly GCF_016509475.1 of Prionailurus bengalensis. Lineage (NCBI taxonomy): Eukaryota > Metazoa > Chordata > Mammalia > Carnivora > Felidae > Prionailurus > Prionailurus bengalensis. The sequence goes on from NC_057361.1 coordinate 35,994,902, forward strand.
ACATAGTACTAAAATTTTCTCATTGACTTAAAAATTCCACCACAGCTCCTCTGAAGTGTACAGTTTTTTTAAATGTTTTCAAAAGTTATTCTTTCATACTACATACCTTTATCACTCATTACCAGAAAGATTTTGTCCAGTGTTGCTAGGGGTAACTATATATAGTAACTGCATACGTTACATATATGCTTCTCATGAAAACTTCATAGGTATACTGAGGACTTTTGCCTGTTCTTATCCCTGAAAACATAACCCCAACCATAAGAGATATAAAGCAGCCAATTCAGACAGATTTTTAAATCTTGATTTAAGAAATGTAAATGCAGCACATTATCTTCCTTTCACATAAATAGGTGTTTCACGAAATCCATCTGGTTAGAAAATGAACACACAGAATCCAGCATGTTTTCAAAGAAGAAAAGTAAGACTCCTTTCAATTTATGCTCTGAGGGACAGCATGAGCCTGACAATGCATTCTATGTCACCTTCTTCATCTGTGATACAGATAGAATTGGCTCTACTTCAAGGAACCTGTAACCTTTCACTTGCTTTTAAGGTTACAAATGTAACAGAACAAAAATAAACTACAGTTATACCTTTAATCCTCCCCCATGTGAGGAAACCTGACAAATTTATTACAAACTCAAAATACTATTATATTCACCAAAAATTAAGAACCGTGGGAGAGGTTTCCTGGACCATGGGTTAAATTTATCTGAAAATTTCTACCAATCCAAAAAAGTTTTTTTTAACGTAAACAGCTACCCCTGGCTGATTTTTCTCCTAGAATTCTGAGTATGGAAAAAACGTAGGAACTAGGCTCTGGTCTTCCGGGGCAAGGGTGTGTTAGCGCCACGGCGTGCCGCATGTCGGTTCCGTTCTGAGGGGTTTTACAAACGTCAGGGACCACACTATGGTCCTGTGGTGCACAAGCGGGGAGGTCACTGAAGGTGCTAGTACAAGAAGCGCCATGCTGCCTACAAGGAAAGTGGAGAGGGTTTTATAAAGGCTGCACCTGCATATGCAAAAGGACTGAGTCACTCCATTGATGTAAGCTAAGTCCCACAACTTGCAAAAATGAGCTGTGCCTATGCATTATTTGCATAAGCTGCAAGAGGCAAAGAAACACAACGGACAACACAAAAAAAACCTTGTGGGTATGGACAGCAGACCAGCACCAACCATTGACTGGTACTGTAATGTTAGTTCAGAAGAAGGGAAGTTGGCTCAAGAGCTCAAAACTAGGCACTGTGAGCATGCTGCTCTGGAGATCTGTGTCATCTGTGCTGTCAGATCAAGGCTCTTTGGAATCTACACGAGGCAACACACCCATGAGCCCTAGCAATCTAAGGTGTTTACCATGATACTTTCACAGATACATCAGGGAAGCCTGCTCAACAGATTTTCAAAAAGTTGTACAAGAACAGAACATATTTTTAACAAAGCGGAGAAAAATGTCCTCAAATTTAAAGCTTTGAAGTATCAACAACTCATATACGCATTTAATATTAATGTATCTAGGACTAAGGCTTAGGACCTTCTAAAGATTAAATGCGTTAAAGCAATTACATACTAATTAGACCTTTGCCAGATTTTAATTTCATAAAACCATGTTTACACATTTATTGCTTACTTTTTCCGTCTTCATTTCATTCTACTACCCCCATAGTAGACAGCAGGCCTCAGACAGACTGATATCTTTAATTTATCCATCTCTATTTTCTCCTTTTAAGTTCTGAATAAAATAATAGCCAGGATATTATAAAGACTTTTAAAAAACTATTATAAGATGAAGCTTAGGAACATAGGAACATAGGAAATGCTTCCTTCCTAGGTAGGACTATATTATGGGTTCTCTTGAATTCAAGAAGGAAGGGGGTTGGAATTTCTTTGTTAATATGCTGAGAACAAGATATTTTAAGGCTTGCAACACATGAAAAACATAACTAAGAGAGTAGAACACAAATGTTAACATTATTTATTTATCTCCAGTTACCAAGAAGAGTGAAAAGATTAAATAAAAACAAAAACAAAAAAAAACCAATCCCCTATACTTTAGGCAGAAGTAATTCAAGACCAAAAGCCATTAAAAGTATCACATTTCTCTACTGATTTTCATTACAAGGCCAGCTCTCTCGAGACCCTGAGAACTTTTTGTAGAAAGGGTGTTTACACAGCCAGGAAGGGAAAGCTATTCTTTCAACTCCAACTCAAGTGAGCACCATGACGCAAGGGTGGAGAACGTGCTATTTGCTAGCCCTTCCCATCTTCCACAGAAACCAACTGATTCCCAAGTAAATAAAAATTAAAGACCCACTGGCTCAAATCACAGAGCTGCCATATTTTGTCAGACAGAGAAATTCGAGAAGTAAAAACTGCTTCTGTGATTTGTATTATTAAGCAACACCTAAGAAACAATGCAACACCCCCCCACCTACACACATACACCCTGAAAAAAACTCTTTACTGCACCAAAAAGGTTGATCTCTTAAATGGCACGCTAGCTTTGCAAGTCCATCCTGGTCACCTTATGTAGCACATGCACCATCTTAGCTTTCCTTCTAAGCATCCTTTGGCCTGCTGTCCTCGATCCATTTAGAACCAAGCCCTCTGCCCAACTCCCTCGTATACTCTTTCCTGGCAATCTATTTTAATATCCCAGCTCAATTACTATCAGCTTCGTGATGACTCATCTACTTCTCCTGCCCAGGCCTGTCACCTGAGCTTGATACACAGCCCTGCCCGGCCAAAGGCATGTGTTGGCACCTCAAACCTAGCAAAGCCCCTTCAAACTCACATCTTAGGTATCCCTTATCTCAGGAAACACCACAATCATCCATCACGTGCCTAAGATGAAACGAACAGGCCTCTGTGCCATCTTCTCTTTCTTACCTTCAACATCAATCTCATCACCAACCCTTGAATATTCCATTCCCTGAGTCCTTGTGGAACCTTACGAGGTCTAAGCTACTAACAACTCTGGCGTGAACCACTTCAGCGACTGGTTTCACTACTTAGTCTTATTCCCCTGCAATTTATTCTCTATATGGCTTTCAGGATAAGCTTTCAAAAACACCTATCTAATGATGTCAGCTGCTGCTTAAAATCGCTATTAGGATAAAGTCTACATCCCTTAAGGACACTTCCAAAGTCCTTCAGGATCTGATCCCTTTCCCCCTTCTGGCTCCAGCTTCATCTCTCTCAACTCCTGACACTCTGACCTCCTTTCAGTTCCGGGACATAGAGCTTTCTTTCTCTTGCCTCCAAGATTCCACATCAGCAATTATCCCTTCTAGTTAGGACTGCCCACTCCCCCCTCAGCTCCCTCTCCTCTACCTAATTCTCACCTCACTTTCAGTTCCAGTAGACAGGTACTCCCTCAGGGCTACCCTTTCTGGCTTCCAAACCAACTCAGATCCTCCCACCCACGGCATCCTGAAGGGCCCTATCAGAATTCAAACCTGATACACCGTTGCACTCAGGAAACATCCATTAAACGAATGAAAAGAAATGCAGAGGAAAGACATCCTCAAATACCAAGTGGTGCTGGACCTCCACTCAGCAGGTGAAAAGAGAATCCTCCCCCAGACCTCAGTAATTCCGTGCAGAAATCAGTGATGTGCACAAGTTGGGAACTCTGCTTTATGCAGTCTCACAGTAGGAGAGGAGCGGCTCTAGCAGATGTGACTTCTAATGCGTGGCCCTGAGTGAGACACAGGACGGAGACTTACTTTAGTAAGCGTATTGCGTGGCTGAAGCCATCACCTTCCATCTGCACTCCCTGATGGGGAATCTCCAGATTGGACAACTGGTAAGACAGAAGTAGTTAGATCAGATCAGCAATTTTACAGAGGAAACTTCCTTTTCTAAGTACTACTGTCCACTCTCATGGCACCTCTTCTAGAACTACTCTGTTCCAAAGTTACAACGTATTAGGCATGCACACTGTCCTCCATCATTTGATTTCCTGGGCAACTATGTCAGGTCCAGTGAGACTCAAAGGTGACCCAGTGCTTCTAGTTAAAAAAAAAAAAAACACCTCCAGGTGGCAAATCTTCAGAATTCTGGAGACTGATCTACTTTGGCAGCGAGCCAAAAGTAATCCAGAATCAATCCTGATGGTTCCAAATGAGGCAACTGCAAAATAAGACTGGTTTTCTTGTGTAATTCAGTTATGTTTGGTCAAAACATAGTGTTCAAAACACTAGGTCTAAGGCCTAGTCACATCTCACTTTTAATCACAAACAATAGTTTGTAGTTTGTAACTTACCTGGAATACATTTTTAACAATTAAACCATTTCCTGGGTGAAACCCAAGAAAAAAAAGATTTCCAATTTATGCAGTTATCCAATGAGATATCTTTCTCAACTGGAAGATTTGGAAAGTGAGTTGAAAAGACCAATGCAGGGACAGTGCCTGAGGCCCCGTGAGTGGAACTGCAGGTTATGTAGGTATGCCAAAAAGTCATCTGATCTACCAAAGAGAAGACTGCCTTTGGCTCATATTCCTGGGTCTTCTATGGCAGGCTATTTATTTATACCCACCTTTTTCCAGAAAGGATTTAAAACAGCTCTAAGTATTTGACTGAGCCCTGCTTTGGGCCTGGACAGGGCACATGTTTAAGAAAAATAGCTGCTGACCAAATAGGCCACAGGAGTTCAGGTTCAAATGGAAGCAACGTGTGGGAAGACTCAAAAACATGGTCTCTATCCTATGGATCAGTGATATAAACATCCCTTGTAAGATGAGATTTATTCACATCTCAGTATAAATTAAGCAGAAAATGTGCTTGTCTTTTGTCTTCAACATGTTTTTTTATTGAGAAAAGAAAAAGTAGACTGTTTAAGAGTTTGACTGAGTTTGACAAAGTACTACAGAAAGTTCTTACATGTCCTATATGTGCAACAGGTATAGGCACACAGAGAAGGGGGACAGAGAGGACATATGTCTATAGGTGTTAGTCTTTGCGGGTATTACAAAGGCACAATTTCTTGCAATTATGAGCCTGTAGGTGGGGAGGGAGGAGAGCAAGCAGGGAGACAGACAACACATTGCCCCTGGGTACCACGTAGCCTCCCTTCCCATGATAAAGGTAGTACGTGGATGACATTCGTGTAATCAATCCACAGGGCACAGCACAATAAAGAAGTCCAAGAACACAGTCAAGTAGATGGGAAGCATGGACCCTGTCTGTACAGTTTAGGAGCTATGGCTAGTACCCAGACAAGACATTTATCAAGCTCACAGTTCTAGGAGCTAGGGCATCAAGGACACGAGCATCTATTTTAGGTAACTGTTTCTGGGCCTCGATTTCTCTGGGCTATTCCTGCTCTTTATAGTTTTACACCTTACCCTCTGCCTTCAGATCCTAAAGCTCGATAAAGCAGGGGTCAGCATACAACAGCTCATGGGTCAAATCTAGCCCACTGCCTGTTTTTGTAAATAAAGTTTTACTGAAACATAGCCACATACATCAACTATGGCTGAGTCACACTACAACAGCAGATCTGAGTGGCTATAAGAGACCATGGGACCCCCTAACACCTAAAATACTTACTATCTGGCCCTTCATACAAAAAGTTTGGTGAATTTGCAACAACGTGGACAGAACTAGAGTGTATTATGCTGAGCGAAATTAGAGAAAGATAAATATCATTTCACTCACATGTGGAATTTAAGAAACACAACAGATGAACATAGGGGAAGAGAAGGAAAAATAAGATAAAAAGAGAGAGGAGGCAAACCATAAGAGATTCTTAAATATAGAGAACTGAGGACTGATGGAGGGGAGGTGAGTGAGGGGATGGGCTAAATGGGTGATGGGTACTAAGGAGGCCACTTGTTGGGATGAGCACTGGGTGGCATATGTAAGAGATGAATCACTATACTCTACTCCTGAAATCATTATTACACTATATGTTAACTAAGCCGGATTTAAATAAAATTTTTAAAGAAAGAAGAAAAAGTTTGGCAATTCCTGCTCTAAAGCATGAAAGTGTTCAACAAGTCTTCCCAAGATTACCATCGTCAGTTTAACTGAAATAATTCACTTCCATATTGTCAGGTCCCTTCTTCTTCTTCTACTTTTTATATCCTCAGTTGTTTCACTCATAAACATGTTTTTTTTCTTTTAAAAAATTTTTTAGTTTTAATTGTGGTAGAAGTCTCCACTTCATTCATAGTAATTTACAGAGGGAAGGAGTCTTACAAAAAGTAAAACTTTAAAACAGAGCGAAATCATTAACGTCGTGGTGTATCCCTTTAAAGGGATGCCAATCCTTGGCCAAAGCCTTTCTTGGAAATGTAAAAATGCAGGTTCTGTTACCTCCCTTTCCTCTCATGTTTGGGGATCATGCTGGATATCACAACTGCATATTCTTGAAAGACACTAATTATATGTAGGTCTATTCCTTACTCCATGTGACAGAGTAAAAATTGGGTTTAATAGTCTTTCTGGTCTGCTTTTCGAAAGGAACCCAGGTTTATTAGTGTGTAAGCAGTATGTATGGCTTCACCAACTCAAAAATAAGCACCCCATCATCAACTAACTACCACAAAGAGATAATGCTCCTACTAAGAGGTATACAAGTTAAGATGTTAATTTTCAAAAGATGTCTTTTTTTTTTTTTTTAACTTGGAAAGAATTTACTTTCCGTTTCCATAAAGAACAGAATGCCCACAATTTGGAATCAGAAAGACGAAATAATGTGTGTTTTACAGGTACACCATGAGATGCTATGATTTCAACCCCATCCCTCCCCAAATGAACAAGATCACAGCTATTCTGGTTTTCTTAATGGAATCCACATAGCTGTAAGCAAGGCATTTTAGAAATTAGTCTTTCATATACTCAAAATTGTTCCAAAAAATTACCTCCAACCGAAGTCCTACGAATGGCATATTTGTATCACACATAGCAACAAAGTGAGCTAGAACTTTATTGAAGGCACACATTTCTCCTGATCGTTTGCTTTTCTTAGGTTCTACTGGACACAGATCATCAGACAGCTAGAATTTAAGTGAAGAACACAAGTAGGCAAAAAAAAAAAAAAAAATACAGGTGATGCAATTAGTTAAGAGAGTTAAAATGACTATAGCTCAAGATTAATCAACAAATGTTATCCATTCAACAAATATTTACTGAGCAAATATTTTGATGTAAATACTGGAAATTTAAGTAACTACTGTGTATTTAGCAAACTTTCTGGTGGAAATGGTGTATAATTAATTATTAATTAAAAGACAGGCATTTTCAAGAAAACATAGACAATTGTTATTTAAGCCTTATTGCCACCCAATCTCTTAAAAACCGTATCTAATTCTTATTTTTGAAACCCTATCTAGTTATCTCCCATATTAAAAATGGTTGAAGAATGCAACGAAGTTAAAACACACAAATTCTGTGCTCATTTCTGTATGTGATCATACCTTGCGCTTGGTGCCGGTCTTAGGTGGTTTCCCAGATTTTGTGCGAAAAACCAGCTCCTGGACGTTTTCCTTGAACTGCTGCAGCAAGAGCGCCATCACAGGGGCGTCCTCACGCTCCGCAGCGTTCACAGACATGAAGTAGTACTTGTATGACAGCTGTGTGGGCTTATTGGGGACCTCCAACATCTCCACAACCTAAAAAGGCCCAAATCAGAAATGAGACTCAGAGAATTAAGTGTGGTAGATTTGCCACCTTACAGCAAGTAGGGCTCAGAACTGTGAATCTAACATAGATGATTTTTCTTCTTTAAACAAGGACAAATCAATCAGGATACTCAACAAAAAAGGGATTCCTGTTAAATATATATACTTTGTTTTCTAAAAAAATAGAGCAGAAACACTGTATGCTTAAGTCTAGCAGGTATGCTAGATTTTCTAGGATGGGATCTATTGATTGATTTTTTAAAGCTTGAGAGAGAACAAGAGCGGGGGAGGGGCAGAGAGAGAGGGAGAGAGAGAATCCCAAGCAGGCTCTGTGCCTACAGCATGTGGGGCTGGATCCCAAGAACCGTGAGTTCATGACCTGAGCCAAAGTGCATAGCTGGGCGCTTCACAAACTAAGCAATCCAGGTGGCCCTAGCATGGTATCTATTTTAAATTGCCCTGTTGCCCTTAACCATCAAAACATCTTAAGAATTCCACTGTTATAGCAGAGAAAAATGACAACTAACTCTTACAACTGGAAGCATATAAAAATAAACCTTGATTTTCAACTAAAAAATAGGTCACGGTGAGGATAAAGAACACCACCACCACCAATAGTCAACATGGAGGGGCGCCTGGGTGGCTCAGTGGGTTAAGCGTATGACTTTGGCTCAGGTAATGATCTCATGGTCTGTGAGTCTGAGCCCTGCATGGGGCTCTGTGTTGACAGCTCAGAGCCTGGAGCCTGCTTCAGATTCTGTGACTCCCCCTCTCTCTGCACCTCTCCTGCTCACACTGTGTCTCTCTCTCTCAAAAATAAACAAACATTAAAAAAAAAAAAAGTCAACACTGATATAGAGCTTACTACATGCCAGGTACTGTCCTGATATTGGACAAATGTTAACACATTCAATCTTCCTAATAACTCTGTAGAGAAGGGATTATTATCTTCATTTTTCTGATGGAAAAACTGCGGTGCAAAATAGTTTGGTTACTTGCCCAAGGTCTCAGAGCTGAGAAGTGATGCACTCATGCTCTGGTGCCAGTTTGGCTCCAGAGACCTTGCTCTTAACCACTATACCAGCTTACTATTTTCAATGTCTACCTAAAATTTAAGAAAAGTCCCCTAAATACTTTAGGGAGAGAAAGAAATGCCATTGGACCATTGCTCCGACCAACACATACTTGCCTGTCTCTCTTCTCACCTCCCTTCTCTGCCTCTCCCCCTGCCTCCCCACACACTCTCTTCAGGAAATTCTTAGGCTAACACCTAATATCACACTGATGAACCTGAGGAAATAGAAGAATTAAAAGTAAAATGGATGCTTCACCAAAGAAGATAAAGGGATGGCAAATAAAACACATGAAAAGATATTTGATATCATCAGTCATTAGGACAACATAAATTAAGATGACAATAAAATACCACTACACATCTATCAGAATGGCTAAAATTTTTTTTAGCCAAGGGCTGGCAAGAATGCAGAGCATCTAGAACTCTCTTGTATTGCCAACAGATATGCAAAATGGCCCGGCCAATTTGCAAAATAGTTTGGCAGTTTTTTATAAAGCTGAACATACACTGATCATATAACTTATCCACCAATCCCACTAGTTAATTTATCCAAAAGAAGTGAAAACTTAAGATCACAAAGAAACCTATGTACAAACCTATATAGCAGCTTTATAATTGCCCCAATTAAACAAACCATCCATACCATGGAATACTACTCCAATTAAAGGAATATTTGTTTTTATTTTTTAAAGTTTACTTATTTTGAGAGAGAGACAGACAGAAGGAGGAGAGAGAGAATCCCAAGCAGGCTCCATGCTGTCAGTGCAGAGCCCGACACAGGGTTCAAAGTCATGAACTGCGAGATGATGACCTGAGCTGAAACCAAGAGTTGGACGCTTAACCAATTGAGCCACCCAGGCACCCCAATTAAAGGAATGAACTATAACACCACCACAGTATGGGTGGAAATCAAAGGCATTATGCTGAGTGAAAGAAACTAGATTGATGGGCAAACCCAGAAAGACAGAAAACAGGGGGAGCCTGGGTGGCTCAGTCGGTTAAGCGTCCAACTTCGGCTCAGGTCATGATCTTGCAGTCTGTGGGTTTGAGCCCCGCGTCGGGCTCTGTGCTGACAGCTCGGAGCCTGGAGCCTGTTTCAGATGCTGTGTCTCCCTCTTTCTCTGACCCTTCACTGTTCATGCTCTCTGTCTCAAAAATATTTTAAAAAATTTAAAAAAAAGACAGAAAGCAGGTCAGTGGTCACCAGCTGAAAGTGGGAGGAGGGTTTAATTATAGAGATGCAGCACTAGGGCATTTTGGGGGTAATGGATCTGTGTTCTGCTGAGATGGGGATTACAACAGTGTATGCATTTATTCCAACTCAAACACAAAAAGTCTAAATTTTTCCTGTATGTAAATTACATCTTAATAAAGCTGACAAAAGTAAAATGGCAGAAAGACATTTAAAGGTAGCAAGGCTTGGGGCGCCTGGGTGGCTCAGTCAGTTAAGCATCTGACTTCGGCTCAGGTCATGATCTCACGGTTCATGAGTTCGAGCCCCGCATGGGGCTCTGTGCTGACAGCTCAGAGCCTGGAGCCTGCTTCAGATTCTGTATCTCCCTCTCTCTCTGCCCCCCCCCGCCCCCCGCTCACATTCTGTCCCTCTCTCTCTCTCTCAAAAATAAACATTAAAAAAAATATTTAAAGGTAGCAAGACTTTCCTCTGTACTTCTTAATGTCCGTGGTCATTTCCATTTCTATGAATGTATCACCCCTACGTGAGAAATAAGAAGGATGAAGAGAATGTACATTCAGTTTTGGTCTAAACCATGTGAAACAACTTACTGCTTTTCAATAAGTTGTTAGTCACTGAAACTAACATTTGGCTTCTGGTGATACTAAATAAGATCAGAAATACTAAAACCATTTTGTCCGTGGCTGTGTATAAGGATCTTTGTGTGTTCATGGGTTTGATTATTATGCATATATTCTGAATATCATTTTATATGTAGACTAGGCAGCTCACCAAGAGCGGAAACAACAATCCTTTGTCATGTATCAAATCTAGTTCTACAGCTGGGGTTTTAAATTCAGAAAAAAGTGAAATTCACATCACTGACAGACTTACTGCTCTGCTCTACATAAATAACACTAACTTAAGATATGTCAGGGTACACATGGCACTTTTTTTTAAAGATACTATCTTTTTTTTAATTTTACTTATTTGTTTAATTTTTTTTATGTTTATTTATTTTTGAGAGAGACAGAGCACAAGCAGGGGAGGAGCAGAGAAAGAGCAGGGGAGAGGAAGAGAGAGATGGAGACACAGAATCTGAAGCAGGCTCCAGGCTCTGAGCACAGAGCCTGACGCAGGGCTCAAACTCACAAACCATGAGATCATGACCTGAGCTGAAGTCGGAGGCTCAACCAACTGAGCCACCCCAGATGCGCCTTAAGATAATATCTTTTAAAAGTACAGCTCAAGACCTTAAAAAACTCACTCCTACGGGCGCCAGGGTGGCTCAGTCGGTTAAGTGTCTGACTTTGGCTCAGGTCATGGTCTCCTGGCTCGTGGACTCAAGCCCTACGTCAGGCTCTGTGCTGGCAGCTCAGAGCCTGGAGCCTGCTTTGGATTCTGTGTCTCCATCTCTCTCTTCCTCTTCCTCCCTCTCTGTCTGCTCCTCCCCCACTCACTCTGTCTTTCTCTCTCAAATATAACCATCAAAAAAATAAAATAAAATTCAATCCTATTGCCTTAAACCAACAATCTTGAATTAAGTTTTTCAAACATCTTATATTCTTTGCCAAAAATATCTACTTGATATAAACAGAAATTTCTATAAGCAGGGAAATATATTTAGGGTGAGTTCATATTTCAAATTCTTGCAAATTTTAACCAATTCAAAGATCTCAAAGAAACTAGAAGACACACAGAAAGAGTGAAAAAAGAACGAGAAAGGATCTTACCATGCCCTGAAAGGTACATACATCAAAAGGATGAGAATATAAAGCTACTTCACTTCAGCCAGCCCATATTTTAAAAAGCTGCATTATGCAAGTTAACATTTGATTAAAACCAATCAAGTTTCTCTGATACCAAAAGATCTCCAAACATTCACAGTAGTTGCTTTCAAAATTCTTCTTATATAGAGATGCTTCATCCAAAGCAGAAACTAGGCCTCACTATAGGAAAGATCCAAGAGTGAGGGATAGAGGCACACCTATATTTCCCAACCCTGCCTGATCATCGTACCATTTCTTACACACATGATTTTCCTCTCTCCCCTTATCCCTACTTCCTAGGTTGAAAATCACTAAACTTAAATATCCAATAAAATATATTTGTAAATTAAGTTAAGCAATAAATCATTTGAGATACTAAGAGAATGAACTGAATTCGATCACCCAAATCACCCCTTTTCATACTTACAATGTAGTACTGTGGAAGACGGGTAAGTTTAATGAACAGCTTATTCTTAGAAAGGTTTCCAATAGGATGGGTTGAGTAATTGGACAGCTGCAATGTTTCACTGGTTAATGTAGGCAAATGTTTTATAGATTGTTTGCAACGCTGTTGTCCAAGCCAAAACCTTAATTGAAAGAAAATAATTTACGTCACAAAATCATAGGTTCTTCTGTGTGCAACTGATTTGTAAATTGATTACTGAAGACCACTAAAAAATAACAATCTGAAACTTAACTGCTAGTAAAAAGACACATAACCATACCGATGAATCATTTCTCCAGTTTTACATTGGTCTGTTAGTTCTAGTTCTTTTTCTTTGTTTTTAGAGACAGAGTGACAGTGGGGGACAGGGGCAGAGGGAGAGAAAGAGAATCTCAGGTAGGCTTCACACTCACCACAGAGCCCGATGCAGGGCTTGATCCCACGACTCTGGGAGCATGACCAGAACCAAAATCAAGAATCGGATGCTCAACTGACTGAGTCACTCAAGCGCCCCTGTTAGTTCTAGCTCTAGTTTAAGGAATTGAAACTGCAATGTGAATGATTTTGATTAGTTATAAGGAAGAATTAACTAGTATTAAGGCTGGGACACTGTAGAAGTTTATTACAGAGGAGGACAGATTTCCTAGGGTTTATTAAGACAGCAATAACTAACCTCAACATCTTTCATAAAATGCCTTTAGTGTTTATAAAACAAAGAGAAAACAATAAATAGGTATAAAGGTGCCTAATTTTTCTTAAAAAAATTTTTTCAATGTTTATTTTTGAGAGAGTGTGCGCACGTGTGCAAGCTGGGTACCGGCAGACAGAGACAGAGACACAAAATCTGAAGCAAGATCAAGGCTCTGAGCTGTCAGCACAGAGCTCAAGGTGGGACTTGAACCCACGAACCATGATGACATGACCTGAACTGACTGAGCCACCCAGGTGCCTCAAAGGTGCCTACTTTTTTTAGTATCACTGGAGATACACAGTCCTAGTTGTTATACTGTGTATGTGTAAAGTGATGGGTATATAGAGTGGGTGCCAGGAAGGTATTAATTACCTTCTTTCCCTCCTCTCTCTCAGTTCAGCCACCAGATTTCAGTTTGAAGCTTTTTATAATATTTCTCTCACTTATTTCATTAGCTGTCCTTGAGGCTAGACACTGTGTGTGTGTGTGTGTGTGTGTGTGTGTGTATAAGATACGTGAAAAAGAGATAAAATGACTGGTTCACAAACTTTCACTGATTCACAATGAAGTAACTACAGAAAATAAGAATACGAATTTAGAAACTTTTCACAGCAATGTAACAATTATCACAACATCCCAGCTCAGTAGGCTCACCTTGTTGAACAGGGTACAGACCCGTCCGGGTGCTGCTGCACTGGTGTGGTGAGCTGCGTGTGGCACCGACCCTGTGCTAGTCACATGCAGTAAAACCTAACATAACACGTTCGAAGGCTAGTTTGTCAACTATTACCCAAAAATGTAGAAGGTCTAGAAACCTGTTTTTTTCCCCACTGAAAAAACAAATTTAACTGCAACATCACAGAATCAATTGCTAGAACTGGCCACAAATGAAGAAATGAAGAAAAATTTTGAAAATACAACCATACTTGCTTCATTTTAAGGTAGAAGTTAAAAATGAATATTCTGAACTTGCTAAAACTGCTTTCAAATCTCTACTTCCAGTTCCATCAACAAGTGAGACTGTGAGACTGGTATCCCTATTATGTATGTTTTTAAAAGAAAAACAGAAAAAGATACACATTATCTCCTGTGATGAGCATCATCATCAATCCAACTTAGAATAAGTTACAACAAGCAAGAAACAAGCTCATCTGTCACCTTAAAAATTCTAAACACACTGTAAATTCTAAATATATATAAACATGTATTCATACGAATTGTAAACACAACATACTCTTTTCAAAGCACACACGGAATGGCCATTTTACTCAACCTTTTGTCTTATTACGATTTCATGGGACAAAAAAATCTGAGCGTAAGAGTGAATGTTCCACATTAACTGCCTGTGTACACTTCCAATGAAAAACGTGTAGAGATTTTTTTCATTTTTATACTGTTTGTTCTGATTGTATTTGTTGAGATGCAATTCTGTCTGTTGATCCTTACAATAAAAAAATTGGGGCTTTTATTTATTTTTTAAGTTTGTTTATTTTGAGAGAGAGACAGAGAGAGCAAGCAGGGGAGGGGCAGAAAGAGAGGGAGAAAGGGAATCCCAAGCAGGCTCCGTGGTGTCAGTGCAGGCTTGATCCCACAAACCGTTGAGATCATGACCTGAGCCAAAATCAAGAGTCAGATGCTCAACCGACTGAGCCACCCAGGCGCCCTGGGGCTTATATTTTATACATGTTTTTTCATTTCCTTTTTCTACAATTTGTTTTCATTGCATATGACAAGAAAGGTGATCACATGAACAGATGCTCAGAATCATTTGTCATTAGAAAACTGTAAACTAAAACCACAATGCAATACCTCATCACACTTGCCAGGATGGCTATAGTCAAAAACGGTAACAAGCTTCGGCAAGGACTCAGGGAAATGGAAACCCTCAAATATTGCTGATGTGATTTTAAAATGGCATAGCTACTCTGGAAACTAGTTTGGCAGTTTCTTTAATAAGCTAAACATAAATTTACTGTATGACCCAGCAATTCTACTCTTAGTGGAATAAAAATGTTAAGTTCACATATAGACTTAGACATGACTATTCACAGCAGCATTACTCATAACAGGCAAAAAGTGAAACAACCCACATGCCCATCAATTTAGGAATGGATAAACAATGTGGTATATATCCATATAACAGAATATTATTCAGCCACAAAAAGGAATTAAGCATCGATAACTGCTACAACATGGATGAACCTCAAAACATTACACTAAGTGAAAGAAGCCAGTCACAAAAGACCACATACTTTATGATTCCCTTTCTACAAAATGTCCACACACACAAAAAAAATCTATAAAAGCAGAAAGTAGATTCATAGTTGCCAGGGGCTGAAGTTGGGAATGAGGTTTAACTGTAAATGAACACCTGCTTGAGGTGGTGAAAATGTTCCAAATGTTCTAAAAATGGATTGTGATTATGGTTAAACTCAGTAAATTTACTACAAGTCATTGAATTATACACTTAAAATGGGTGAGTTTTTACGGTACGTAAATTATACCTCAATAAAGTTATTTCAAAAAATTAATGTCCCATGACAGATTAACAGATTAGCAATAAGCTGGTCATTCACCAAAGATCATTTGAGAAGCATGATTACAAGTGATAACCAGGGGACCTTTCTTATAAATTATGTGTTTAAGTACAGAGACACATTTGATAAGTTTAAGGCTTTGGGGACTTGGCCTTCTGGTTTTAGGTTATATCTCCTCTCGCTGGAACTGCCAGATAAACCACCTCAAGTTATGCAAGCTGTGAATTATTGAGCATTTAAGTATTTGAACCTTATTTGTTTAGCCAGAATGCACAACAATGCACCAAAAAATGCCAAAGCGCTAAAAATTTTGGAATTTGTTATTAGAGTATTCCTTACTCAGAGTAAGGAGTATCACTTTTCATACACAGTTAAACTAAACAGCTATTCAAAAGGAGGCTCATATAATATCACCAATCTGGTTGGCATTAAAAATCACATCTTGTTGGGGCGCCTGGGTGGCGCAGTCGGTTGGGCGTCCGACTTCAGCCAGGTCACGATCTTGCGGTCCGTGAGTTCGAGCCCCGCGTCAGGCTCTGGGCTGATGGCTCAGAGCCTGGAGCCTGTTTCCGATTCTGTGTCTCCCTCTCTCTCTGCCCCTCCCCCGTTCATGCTCTGTCTTTCTCTGTCCCAAAAATAAATAAACGTTGAAAAAAAAAAATTAAAAAAAAAAATCACATCTTGTTAATGAAAACACTACTTGATTATAGTGAAGCCTTCAAATATTTATACTACTCAAACTAGCAAAAGGAGAAGGGGTAGGCTAGATCACAAAGAACACTCTAGCCCTCTCCCCTTCTCCATTTGGCAGTTTGGGTTTTGACCTCCGCAATTTATTTTTATCCCTTGGAATTTTATTAATTTTAAAAGCGAGTTTGTTAGAGTTGCCATAATGGCACCTCTGTGTACCAGGGTGGCAATGAAACCTCACAGAATTGTCTTTAGCTCCATTTTCAATTTTATTTAGTTTGATAGTATGAAGCATTCAAAGGACTTTGAGACAATATTGAATGACAGTATTAGAGAAGCAGAAACAACTATTCTGAAGGGTCAGCTGGTAGATTCATACCATGAAGATTATCCTGGGTAAGAACAAATAAGACTATTGCAGAGAACACTAGAGTCAATAAAATCCATTGTGTAAGTGATCTGCAGAGTGCTTTTCCAGGAGGAAACATGGCGACGAGTGAAAGTTGAGTGTCATGCCCTTCATACCTGTATTTGCCCTAGAGGGGAACTGGATACAAAACATTGCTATCTTGGGCCTATTCCAGGACAATTTCGATTCCAAGTACCAAAAGGTGCTCAAGTTTCATGTCATAAACATTAAGGACAGTGACTGATCAAGAGTAATGATGGAGAAGAAAATATATCGTGTCAAAATAACTTTCCATTTTTAGTCTTGAGCTAAATAAATAAGCTTACTTAAGTTGTTGAATCCAAGGAATAATTCGTTTCATATCATCGTTCACAGACTTCTCCATGTCATCCAGCGTGGCCTGGTCTATAGAATATAGCACTTCATTAATTCGTTGCTTACACGAGGCACAAAATATTTAGGTAGCCCAGAACTTAAATGAAAATGATTGTTTTAGGCAAAAATTAGTGTTATTTTTGAGTCAGAGAAAAACTAAACTAAATGCATCATTAGGCATAAATTAACCTAATTTATTTTCTCTCTTTAACATTTAGGGAGAGTTATAGTTAAGACAACTGATTAATAGCAAATGTACATTAGCAGGAAGAACAAGTAACAAATACATGAACTCATTATCTGCCTGCATTTCAATTCCCAAACCCTAGGCCTAGTTAATTAATATTTTTAACTTGCATGTATTTCTAACTCATAGTATTACCAAACTTAGAACCTTAAAAATGTAAAAACTGTAAAACTCCACTAAAATATTTATTTATTCAACACAAATGGTTTCTGGCATATGCAAGAGCTGTTGGCTGAAGTTCAGCTTCCTAAATGTCACTTAGAATTTTTAATGACACCGAAAAAATGCTAATAATAGCACGTTTTGAACAAAAGCAAAATATACAATGATTTCAGTTCAAGAAAAAAAGTATAAGAAAATTAGTGCAGCATTGCCATGGTTTAATTGTACCCCCCAAAATTTGTATGTCGAAGCCCTCACTCCTAATGTGATGATGGTATTTAGAGATGGGGTCTTTGGGAGGTAATCAGGTTTAGATGAGGTCACGAGGGTGGCACTGTCTTGATGGGATTAGTGCCCTTATAAGAAGAGTCACCAGAGAGCTTGCTCTCCTCTTCTGCCATGATGACAGGGAGAAGGCCTGGGCCTACGAGCCAGGAACAGAACCCTCACCATAATCTGACAATGCCGGCAACCTGATTTTATGCTTCCAAACTCTAATACTATGATAAAATAAATTTCTTTCTTTTTAACAACCTACTCTGTGGTCCTTTGTTATGGCAGCCTCAGCTAAAATAAGCATGTATCCCCTAAAACAAGAATGACTGCCAACAGGTAACTTTTTTTGGCTTCTCTCAGTTTTACATGGTCATCTTCTTTATCTATGAGTGTGTACTGTGTAAACAGTCAAGAAAACAGTTAAGTAAAAAAAATTCTGAAGAATGAACAACAGCTGCCTTGTGGTTCGAAACCAGTTAAACGGTAATTCATAAGTGTGTCACTAATAAGCCATCATAAAGGCGATGTGATTCAAAGTAATGAAGCCAGTTTTCCATGAACGGTTCATAGAAAAAGCTATCTTTTTTTTCTTAAGTTTATTTATTTTTTTAGTAATCTCTACACCCAATGTGTGGGGCTCAAACTCATGACCCCGAGATCAAGAGTCAAATGCTCCTCTGACTGAGCCAGCCAGGCTCCCTGAAAAACTTACCTTTACAACTATATGAGCAGAAAATCATTTATTTTCGCTAATCTAGCTTAATATTAATTTCAAATGGTAAATGTGCTAATATATTCAAGAACACTGTTCCATTAGCAATACAAAAACACTACGTTCCAAGTAGTTCATCATTTCAGAACACCAACTTGGTAACAGAACATGGTAAATCAAACTTTAATTTTGACTGTGTTTAACTCAGAAATATAAACATCCTTTCCTTCACGATTCTGTACCCTAAGTCATCTTTTAGATGTTTATACTGTCATTCGTATATGTTCTTTGGCCATTAGAATCCCTTGTAGTCATTTCCATGTCACCTGACTATTAGTGGTAAAACAGTTCATCTAAAAACCATCAGCCATCACCATTATTACTTCTACACAAGAGAAACAACATAAATGTACTTCATACTGGGAAATTTAACTTCTGGGAAGAGAAAATCCCAGGCAGGGTTAAAATTGGCCCCAAGGAACGGACATCAGCCAGAGTCATTCCTTCCACATCTACTTTCTGTACTGCTGATACCACCCCTTCCCAATACCTAATGGCAGAAGAATTTTGTTTTGCTTTTGTCAAAATATTTTTCCTTACACTGAGTGACCATGTCATTGGGTAACTTACCAAGTCCATAAAGCATCAATTGAAACATTCCAGAATGCAAATCTACAAAAATGTGTAGACACTCCGAGTTACCGCAGGGCTCCAAGATGGGAACGACAAGAGCTGGAAGTGCAGTCTCTATGGAAGCTGAACAGTTAAGAATGAAAAAGTGTATTTCTATCTGAATATTTTCCACAAAAGATCATTTCTCAGTGTGTAGAAACAAACCAACTATCAAACAATCCTGAATATCAGAGGAAAAACATGATTTTGCAAAACTGGACTGGTACTACTATGTCAATTAGTAGCTCAAAAGGAAGGATGTATTCCTCAGGGTGACTTGAAACGAACATACCCATCTCAACCGCTACAGCAAAAAAAAAAAAAAAAATCCCAGGATTCCTTTAAAAAAAAGATTAAAATAGCTAGTGAAAATATTAACTTCATCAGTGAGCCGAGTTCTAGTTTTAAGTGTTTAAGAAAAACACTTGAAAACCATTAAACATTATTGTTTATATAGGAAAAACATTTTTTTCACGTTACTTCTATACCTCATTTTCAAGTCACAGATGAAATAAGAACATAAGCAATTGTTACACACAAAGTCCCAAGGCTGCCAATATACTCGTTCTCAAGTTTCACAGTATTTCCACCTGGCCCAATTAACTCTTCCCTTAATCCCACAAGCTGGCATAACGAAATCCAGTAAAGGAGCAGAGCATTCATTGAAATCACACCCCGTGCTGATCAGGTGGAGAAGCTCTAAAGAAATATGCTCTTCTAGTTACCATGGTCCTCTAATGCTACAGCACAGAAGAAAAGGCAGGCAGTGAGGAGAGTGGTTACATAGGCCCAGCCTTTCACCAGGTGTGACTTCTCTGTGCTACTTTGTTAAACAAGAACAGTAACATCTTCCTGTCCATGCCTTGGGTCCTTAGGAGGAAGAAATGACAAGTTTGAAAAGGTGCCTTAAAAAGCAAAGTGCTCAACAATGTACATTCTCTATACCCCTTTCATGAATCAAAGAAACAAGCCAAACCCTCTCATCAGGAATCTGCACAATAATGAAAATGGGCAGAGTTACCACTGGTGCTATCTATACAAAGAAATTATCAAACGAGTTAATAAAGCAAAGAGAGCTGCAGGAGACATATTTAATCGGATGAAAACAAACTGCTTTCCAGTCCATCTGCTACATTTGTGAAGAACTGTTGAACATACAGGGCCAGCAGAGCTCTCACCTAAAACACACACACACACACACATATACATACACACACACGAAAGAACAAATAGGTACAAACAGAAATTCCTCTTACAATATCTTATAACTCAGAGCAGGAGGACAAATTAGTTCAAATGATGTTTTGCTGAATTTACCAGGTTAATATAATAAATAGTGCTTACAGATCTGAAGCAGGGTTGCTAGGTTTCCACACCTATCTGGACTGTTAATAATTCCCAATGGAGAAGGAATGTATTCTTAGTGTAGTAATGGTGTAAAACTAATTCTGACAATTGGGATAACAATGATCATTCCAATCTAATTATCAAAATTGAGTATTCTTGAAAAGACAGGGCATTAGAGAAGAATATAGAAAGCACAGTCCAAAAGATAAAATATACTTTGATGTATCTCTAATGACTGCCAATGTCCACATTTTTCTTTGCAAAAAATAAAATATATAAGGCCCTAAGCATTTAAAGGCAACTGGCTTGAAGGTATCAAAAATGGCAAAACTTAAAACATAGAAGGGAGAGTTAAAGGTTGTGCAAGATGACAGGATGGTACACTGCTCTTTCCTGAAACAGAAATATATATACATCTCCTCTTTGATTTCTCCCTATTTACCAAGGACAAAATGAGGAATGGACCAATACATAGTAATGTAAAGTGTGAAGACTAAAGAGAAGCAACTAAAGCCCAGGTAGGAATAGCTGCGTGTGGTTCTCAGCTTCTGAACTGCCCTGGATACCTTGATTCTGGCTCTGACAGAGCACAACACAAGGGAGACTCCCCTGCCTTTCAAGAGACGGGAATGCTGCAAGCGAGGCCACCTGGGGCAAGTGACCTGAAGTGCCTTGCACTGCCTTTTTTGACCTTCTCTCCAAAGTTCTGCCTACTCTCCCTTGAGACATTCCCACCCCCATGAAACCACATGCTGCCATCTAGACCATCCAAACCTGCTATCTGTACATTCCCCTAGCCCTCCCTTGAAATGCTCCATTGTCCAAGCTACTCACTTCCTTGGCTTATTCCAGGGAGGAGCTGGAAGAAAAGCCAGGTGAATAAGGGTGATTGCACAAAGGGATTCCAAGAACAGCCCTAGGTCCCAGTAAAGGATTTGACTAAAGCATGCTTTCCCATCACAAAAGGGATCAAGTAAGACTACACGAAGAATACAAATGCATGAACATGAATTTTAAAAACAAGCTAAAGCATAGGTAATAAAATGCTGGGTCAGCAGGCCCTTTCCTATAATGGCCCTCATATCCACAACCGTTCTGATTAAAGCAGGTCTGAGGGGCCCAACCCCACACACAAGCACCGACCTCTCCTCCAAAACACAGTCTCCAAAGCACCCTTCTCTCACACCCGGAATTCTACAGACACCTAGAACTAGAAAACCGATGCTGGAGCACACTCCCACTAGAGTCAGAGATCTAGGAAGGGCCTGGACTAACATCCTTGAGTTACAGATTAGAATGGAGCCCAAAGAATGCTACTTGTTCAAGAGCATGCAGCTCAACTCACACCTTCTGGCTGCCCAACCAGTGAGATCTCTACAAAATGGTGCTAAAGAAAAATCTTTGCAACTTACATTAACAAGACACAAAAGTACGTTTCTTATGTAAACACCTGGTCACTCTATTTTTCAAAGTAATTTAAGTTATCTCCTGGGCAATCATACTGAGTTCTTACTTAAAACAAACTAAACCTTGTTTACAGATGATACTAAATTAAACCAGAGCTTATCAAAATATCAAAAGATCACAAACCCTGATTTTCTACAATCCCAACAAATGAATTTTAGAATTTTACTATTTTGAAAAATCAGAAATAAAAAAAAAAATTGGTACCTAATAGGGTTCTTTACGAACGCAAGGTATATTTCAACAGGGTGCCAAGACAACTAAATGGGAAAACTTTATTTTTTCACCAAATGTTACTGGAATGAGTGTGTATCCCCCTACAAAAGAATGCAGTTGGACCACCACCTCATACCACATGCAAATATTAACTCAAAAAGTAATCTAAATGTAAGAGCTAAAACTACTCAACAGAAGATGTTTAAGAATCATTAGGTAGATTCAAATCAAAACCACAAAATCAGTTCACACCCACCAGAACGGCTAAAAACAAAAAGGACAATAACAGGTCTTGGTAAATATTCAAAGAAACTGGAACCCTCAAACACTACTGGTAGTGGGATTAAGAGGTGGTGTTAAACATGTAAAAAGGTAAAACAGAGTTACCATATGACCCAGCCCTTCCACTACTGGGTACATGGCCAGGAGAAATGAAAACAAGTCCACACAAAAACCTGTACAAGAACGTTCATAGCAGTGTTATTCATCATAGGGGGAAAAAAAGTGGAAGGAACCCCATCAACGATGAATGGATACATAAAATGTGGTATATCCATGCAATGGATTATTTGACAATAAAAACGAAGTACCAAAGCATGCTTTAATATACACAAACCTCAAAAACGTTATGCTACCAACAATATGCAGAAGACCACACATTATATGATTTCATTTAGATGAAATGTCCAGAACAGGCAATTCTATAGAGACAGAAGGTAGATTAGTGGTTGCCAAGAGGTGAGGGGAGGGATGAATAGGGGAGTGACTGCTAATGGATATGGAGTTTCTTTGGGGGATGATGAGAATGTTCTAAAATTAGACTGTGGAGATAGTTGTACAACTTGAGTATGTTAAAGAAAAAAACCACTGAATGAGTGAATTGTATGCAAATTATACCTCAAAACTATTGCTAAAAAAGAACAAAACAGGAGGGTGGTTATGTGTGCTTTCTAACCCCAATGAAAGTTTTCGTTTTTTTTTGAAAGTTTTGATTATACTTCCTAATCAGAAAATTTAGGTCTGTATTTATAACATCTTTGCTTGAGGGATTAAAGTGGGGGCAGGGGAATGAGGACTTCCATGTACCTTATAACTAAATTAAAATCATCAAGACTCGATAAATCTAATGTTAAGCCCTGTTGGGGCTGGTGAACATGCCCCCTCAAAATAGATTAAAACACTACATTCATTCATCCGATGTCTAGCATACTTTGTATTTAAGGCCTGCACTTGTTTAGTTAAGCTGTTTCCACTTAGTCTTTAGTCTGTCTCAGACCCTCTTTCACACCTCTGTTCTTTCACTTTCTTTGAATGACTATGTATTCTGAATACAAATTTATTTTCCTGTCTGTCCTCTCTTCAGGCAGTATTTTTAGCTAATTCGTCAAAGTGGTACCGAAGAAGCTGCTTTTTTAAGTATAATGGATTGAGCTGGGCTCTGTGACGGTGCAACACAGTACTTTAGCTACCACAGTTATTAAAGACATCATTTTTGCGGCACTTCACATACATCATTTCACTTAATTAAAGGCTGTTCACTGTGGGCACAAGGTCATCACAACCAAAAACTGAGGTAGGGATAGTGTATGCTCATGATAATACTGTGAAACTATTACTAGAATGAAAGCACTTACTTTCTAAATGATTGTCCCCCGAAGCTCTAAACGTACTAAGTGAACTTAGAAGATTTTTCGCTATGAGTGTATATGTGTTTCTTATTTGAGGCCTGCTCATGTATTAACAACTAAATAAAAATCTTTAAAAAGACAAAGGATAAATTCTGCTTCACTCAAAGAGACATATTTTATAAATAACATCATAAGTATCTGCAAAGCTACCTTATTCTTAGAAGATGACCTAAAAGAAATGATTCATATTAAAATGTTAAAATAACTTCCATTTCAATAGGAAAAAAAGTTTTAAGGAGGTTCAATATGCATACCTTTAAAAAATAAGGCCAAACAAAATAATTAAAAAGAGAATTAGAGAAAAATTTGGACAAGCTTGGTAGATCACAAGTTAAAATGCAGAAATGCCCAACTCCACGACAAAACCAGGAAAAAAGTCTAATTAAGAAAGACGTTTCATAAAATAAAAGTGGATACTAATGCAAACAAAAGAAAGGTGGAAATGCCAGTTTAAAAGAACCTACAGTTTTCGTTGGCATTGAAGCCTCTCAGAATGGCCTTCAGCTCCTGGAGCTTCTGATGAGCTCGTGCATGGACGCTGTCAATCAGGAGCTTTTCTATTGATAAGTGATCAATCTGCATAAATAAGAACAGAATCATATGTGCAATTTAAACATTTTCACTTTAAAAGTCTGAGAGTAGATTACTGTGGCTCAAGATAGTTCCTTTTAGAATCACACTGACTGTTAACCAGTAGAAGAAAGCAAACTTAAAGATAAAAAAGATAAACTTAGATGGTATTGGCAGCTTAAAGACTATAGCTAACATTTTGGCAATTACAAATCAAGATAGGTTATGTACTGGTTATCAGTGATTAAATGTCAGACCTTAAAAATAAAATGGTGATATGACCTAAATATTAAAACGTGAAAGAACATCTTACGAATTATACATAACGTTAGTTATTTAAAAAAACAAATGTGGGGCACCTGGGTGGCTCAGTCGTTTAAGCATCCAACTCTTGATTTCGGCTCAGGTCACGATCTCATGGTTCCTGAGATTGCGCTGATAGTGCAGAGGCCACTTGGGATTCTCTCTCTCTCTCTCTCTGCCCCTCCCCCACTTGCATGCGTGTACTCTCTCTCAAAATAAATAAACATTAAAAAAAACCCACAAATGCAAAAGCCTAACATTCACATAAAACAAGTTTAATAAAGGGTTTTAGGAACAATCAGGTATTTTATCTTTTTATTTTAATATTCATTTCTTTTTGAGACAGAGACAGTTGAGAGAGAGAGAGTATGAGCAGGGGAGGGGCAGAGAGAGAGGGAGACACAGAATCCAAAGCAGGCTCCAGGCTGTCAGCTGTCAGCACAGAGCCCCACGTGGGGCTCGAACTCACGAACCGTGAGGTCATGACCCCAGCCGAAGTCGGCGCTCAACCGACTGAGCCACTCAGGCGTCCCCTTTATTATTTTTTACGTAGGCTCCATGCCTGGTGTGGAGTCCAACACGGGGCCTGTGCTCATGACCCTGAAATCAAGACCCGAACTGAGATCAAGAGTAGGACACTTAACTGAATGAGCCACCCAGGTGCCCCACCATGTATTTTAAAGAATGTGTTAAAAGTTTAAGAATAAAGTGTAAGTTATATATATTCATTTAATCAAACCAATATTAAAATATATTGAGATCTCTTACCTTCATGGCTCTTTCTACTAACTTGGAATCAGAAGCTGGCAAAGGAGGATCATGAAAAATCTGTAAAGGCTTAGAGACATCATTTTCATCAATTTTAATTGTAACTTTGTGAACAGATGCCGTCCCTGTTTTTCTCCCAAGAACCTGTTGACTAAAGAGAAAAGAAATACTAATGATTTTTTTCAACACAGCCTGTTAATTTTTGGAATAAAACAGAAACGATCTATTGTATGCCTTAGCCAGAGCCTAGAACATGATAGGCCCTCAATGTTTGTGGAGGGAATAATTTAATATTGAGAAGACAGCTATTCTGTAATCCAACGCAGTATTTGATTTACATCCTTTTTAAAAAAAAACAGACACAATTTAAAAACAAAACACACGTGGGGTGCCTGGGTGGTTCAGTCAGTTAAGCTTCTGACTTCGGCTCAGGTCATGATCTCACGGTTTGTGAGTTTGAGCCCCACATTGGGCTCTGTGCTGTCAGTTCACAGCCTGGAGCCTGCTTGGATCTGTGTCTCCCTCTCTCTCTCTCTGCCCCTCCCCGGCTCATGCTCTGTCTCTCTTGCTCTCAAAAATAAACATTAAAAAAAAATTTTAATAAATAAAAAATAAAAACACATGCACACAAAGAAATCTGAAAACAAAACAATCTGTCTTCTACATGGTGTCTATTTATCTCTAATTCCTTTACAGAAAATGAGAATCAAGCAAAGTTCAAACAGGGAATTGAGGATTATAAACAGCCTAATACTGATTTTCCCCAAAACTCTCCCTCAAAAAAGACATTAAGAGGCACAGTTCAAAATATAAAATTGTGATAAGCAAACATGTTTTAAAAACATACCCAACAATCTTAATGGTCTTTCAGCAATCTGGTATAAGGCCAGAGTAATCTAACTTTTTGAGAATAGCAAGTCTTAGTACAAACAGATGTCTACATATTTAAAACATGCCATGTTCTAAGAAAGGAGTCAATTACAGATGTCTTATGTGGTTTATATGATACCATGGGACTTTACTATATAAAATCATGTTGCTAGAGGTACATAGCTATTGGTCTATAGTAAATCAGATATAGGAAAGAAAAAGAGAAACATAAAGGATATTTACAGTCACAGCATGAACTTGCCAGAATCAATTTCACTTACTTCCAAACTGAGAGGGAGAGGCACTTGCCAGCATGGTACCTTTCCACCTGTACAAGGTCTCCCCACCGCTCTCGGATTAACATTAGAGTTTGGGAATGTAGCACTTCTAACTGAAGCGACAAGCAGAATGAATCTGATGGGGTTTGTTAAGCAAATTTAATAAATCACTACAAGGGCCAGTGAACTACAAGCAAACTTCATTTAACAAAAGCTCTATTCCCCAAAAGCTGGCTATGAGGGAAATTTCTGGAATTCTATTTCTTTGATGACATATACTAAAAGGTGTGATCAACTGTGGCACAATTTTAGAAAAAGGTTTTATATTTCATTTTGAACCGACATAAACAAACTATAAGGCCCAGGAATGGGGAGGACAGGGACACATGAATTCCTTACAAATACAGGTCTCAAATTTGAAAAGGATACGTAGGCAGTTGTACATGTCCTGAAGAGGTTTTTCATCAGCAAAGAGTCTAGACTGCACCAGCTGATGGATAAAGTTGATTTGCATACTATGAACCAAGGCTCGCCCATCTTCCATTGGCAGGAGAAAAAAAGGCGGTAAACCAGAAAAGTGTATAGATCATATCATAGTACCAACTAAGGAAGAGTACACCGACTAACAATAAATTAAACAAACAAACAAAAAAAAGAACTGAAATTATCCATGGAAATCAGAGAACATTATACTTGAGAAACACTAAAATCTCCATGGAAAGTAAGTATGATTATCACAACATCTACTTCAAATTACAGAATAAACTGCCAAACATTTAGTACTCTGTAAGAATGTTTCAATAATATAAAAACACCAAACATCTGAATTAATATTTATGATTTAAATCAGTATTTATGATTTACCTCCCGTTTCCTTATCCTCAACTAGAATTTCTAGCTTGAGAAGACGCCATGGTACATCCGGATCATCTCCCATCACGGTCAAGGTGGCTTCAAATTCTCCCTCAACTCGAAACTTCACCCGGCCATTTGCTTTTAAAAGAAGAAGAAGAAGAAGAAGAAGAAGAAGAAGAAGAAGAAGAAGTCGTCTACTTTGCTAGAAAATAACCAGCTTCCCGCTAGCCTAGAACGTTCAATTTTGCTTACAAGAAATTTTAAATAGCTTGAAAGTTCTTTCAGAAGTGTCCAAAGAACTCAGTAGTTCCTGCATAAGCAATAGCCAAAGGCAGTGAACACTTCTAACATCAACTGACAATTTTCTCTTGAGGTATAACTCTGGGGCTTCATCTCTCCTCCAGCCCCAGGTGATCTCCCTGTTCCCAGCTTCACATACCACCATTTTATCTCCAGGTACTAAAATTTTATCCGTTGGTACTAAAGAGAAATGATCGGTTGACAAGTCACAGATGTGAACACTACCTGAATTGCAGACCAAACCCTCAAAATGAGAGTTCTTTGAATGAAACCCCAAAAGCTGTTTGAAAAAAATTCTAACAAGTCAATTCTTAAAAAAGATTAACTTCCGGTACATACCAACTGTAAGATTGGCTAACTGAGGAGGGAGATCTGTGGTCACAAGCCTATGTCTAAGAATCTGATTGAGCTGGTGAAGTGTGGCTTGTTTCTCAATCTTGGTAATTGGGTCTGGAGGAATAATTTTATCCTACAAAAAAAATTCAGTGATTTTATAACCATGTACAAAGAGACACAACTCTTACCTGCACCTGTCTTAACATAGTATTTTCTCACTTTGCCCAAGAGGATCTTAACACTCATTTCTTAAGTCGACATCCAGTAATAGTGATATGCCCCTTAACTATGGTGCATCAGAGTGCCACCCAGCTGAGACAGTAATGCAACATGACCTTCTTCACGTTCTATTTATGAAATCAAGTTCATGTCACTAAATGACTTTCACCACTTCTTAAAAGTATAAAATAAAATAGCACCACATCAGTAAACTATTACTGCACTACTTAAAAAAAAAAAAAAGCTTCCAAAAAGCAACTAGCATACCGTATTTTCACATATGAAATAGATGTAAGTTAATTTACACCTGTTTACCGCTCCCCCCCCTCCAATTTATCTATTTTGATAGCTATTCACATTTTGGCCTCAGTGTATTCCAAAAAAACACAATTCTAATTATGGAGAAAAAAGTGAATTACATGAAATCTTTTAAAATATAGAACAGGGGCACCTGGGTGGCTCAGTCAGTTAAACATCCAACTCTTGATTTCGGCTCAGGTCATGATCTCATGGTTTGTGAATTTGAGCCCCGCTTGGGCTCTGCGCGGACAGTTTGGAGCCTACTTGGGATTCTCTCTCTTTACCTCTCCCCCATTCTCTCCCACTCTCTCTCTCAAAAATGATTAAATAAACTCAAAAATGTATATATAGAACAGTTGTTTTGCTGGACAATTTAATAACACAGTAGACTCCAATGCCAAAGCCTTTAACTTCTAAGAACAGGAGTGGTGAGCAGTGCACTTACCCTAATGCAGGTGGGCAGTCGTGGGTAAGATCCAGTAGTCAGTACATCAATGGCATATGGGATGGCAAAACTAGGCAGGCGTGCATGGACTAGGGCATCTCTAGCTAATGAGGCCAGGCGATCAGCAGTGTCCACGAACAGAATGGCTTGCTGATCTAAAAAGCTTGAAATCATCTTTAAAGCAAAGGGTAAATGTATTAAACTTCATTGAGAGCTAGCTACTTTGCACTTCAAATATCATTTATTCATTCCAAAGTAAACTCTGAGGGACATTAATATAAGTTTCCCACATTTCAAAATATTTCCTCAAAAATTTTTCCAGTAATGTGAAGAAATATTTAATACGTTTATATTTAACATTAAAAACAATAACTTCCTATCACTTTAAGTAAAACGTTTTCCAATTTGTTTCTCCATCCTTAACATTACACATACATATCAGAAGTTAGGAAAAACAGAACAAAATGCTTTTTCCTCTTACAGATTTCTAGAGTTGGCTGGTAATGAAGTAGTTAAAAGCATGGCCTCTTGGACCCAAACTGCCTTGGTCTCCATTTTAACTCTGCAACTTACTATCCCTGTAACCTTAGGCAAGTTACTTAACCTCTCTGTACCTCAGGTTTTTCAACTGTAGAATAGAGATAATGATTTCCAACCTTACAAGGTTGTTCTGAGGAGCAAGAGTTATTGCACACAAAACCTTAAGAACAGTGCCTAGAACACATAAAATACTCCATAAATGCTGTTATAAGACATCTAGGCCATCTTCATGCCCCCAAACGAAATCCTTTCCATCAGTTCTCTATTGAATGCGTTTCTGAATAGCAGAGCTCATCATGGAGCTGCAAACTCCTTCCTTGAAACTTTTCTATGCTGGAGCAGTAATGTCTCCCATGTCCTTCCAACACGGGGAAGCCCACCCTATCTTCAAAGCTAAACATTCCAAGTCACTTCAATTTAGTCTTTACATCTCCAAATTTCTATCTCACCACCCTTGTTCTGCTGCCTTGGAAAGGCTCCAATTTATCAGTGGCTAACTTAAAACATGGTATCCAGAATTAATACCACATCACACCCACAATTAATACTAGCACACAATGCCCTACATTTATTTTCTCAGTATTTCCATACTCATTTTATTATCTGATCTTCACAACTCCAGGAAACAGACAAAATCAGATAATTCCTATCACTTTAGAGATGAGAAAATTGAGACTCAGGTTAAGACAGGGGCACCTGGGTGGCTCAGTCAGTTAAGTGGCCAACTCTTGATTTGGGCTCATGTCATGATCTCACAGTTCGTCAGATCGAGCCTTGAGTGAGGTAGCAGATTCATACAATTCAACTATAAAAAGGAATGAAATACTACGACGTGAATGAACCTTGGAAACATGATGCTAAATTAAACAAGCCAGTCACACAAGACTCCATCATGGTGCCATTTATATGAAATGTTCAGAATAGGCAAATCTATAGAGAGCAGATTAGTGGCTGCTTAGGGCTGGGATGGGGGGCACTTGGGGTGACAGTGAAAGGGTACACGTTTTCTTTTTGAGATGATGAAAATATTCTACAATTGACTGTGATGGTTGCACATATCTGAATACACTAAAAACCATTGAATTAGACACTTTAATGGGTGGATTGTATGGTATGTGAATTATGTCTCAATAAAACTGTTTCTCAAAAAGCTCTAGGAATAGGATTATTTTCTCTTTTTCTTAAATAAAACATTATCCAGACTGTTTCACCATTAGAATTCTACAAACTATGTACTTACACACTCAGCTACACACATAATATGTCTGGTATGGCTAAAGATCATTATCTATTAAGAACCTCAAATGAAACTAGTTAAATAATCATTAGGTTGAGAAGAGTTAAAACATGAATAATCTTCTAATTCTTCAGTTGATGGACCTTACACCTGACATAAACACATCTGTGTCTACATTCACAAAATACCAAAACTTTACAGAAGTTCAATATGAGACTTCATTCAGAATGTGATTTATTTGAACAGCCAACTCAAGAAACTAATAGAAGAATACTCTACTTTCAATTAATGAAAGATGAATTACAATATGGCTCAATATTAAAACCAAGAGTTTTGGATTTTCCCTGACACTATGTTACTGAACTCAGTAGTATTAAACAGGTAAGTGAAATACCTATGATATAATTAGGAATTTAACACCAGATTTGAAAAATTGAACACTTGGATTTGATTTACTTCAGTGACACCTAACTTTTCACTGCAAGTTTGAACATCTTTAAGAAAAGATTGCTCCAAATTAATTATTGAGAAGAAACCCCAGGCTGTTTAGAAACAGTATACCATG
Source organism: Prionailurus bengalensis (assembly GCF_016509475.1). Classification (NCBI taxonomy): domain Eukaryota; kingdom Metazoa; phylum Chordata; class Mammalia; order Carnivora; family Felidae; genus Prionailurus; species Prionailurus bengalensis. The sequence continues at coordinate 36,026,070 of NC_057361.1, forward strand.
CTACCTCATTTCAGCCAAAACAGATTTACTACATTTGGTGTCCAAATTTCCAGAACAATGAGTTGTAAAACTTTCTGATAAATAAGCTTGGAATGAGTCTGTTTGTTAATATTTATAATCAAAACCATTCTTTGTATGATGCTTTACGGTGTACAAAAGACCCTCTGAATATAAACTTTAACTTCCCTATCATACCAACAGACAACCGATGAATAAAAGAATGTTTTCCCCCATAAGGAAAATGTATGGTACTAAATACTGTCCCTCTAAATAAACCCTTGATTGATATTATATAGAAGGATGACAGCTTACTCCTACAGACAAAAGATATGTGACTAGACTGTGTCTTGGTAGAATTCTTCCAGTTTGATCACTAGCTTAGTTGGTAGAGCTGGAATGGAGTATCAACTTCAATGAAGATTGGGTTTTATTTTTAACTTAAAAACAATTATTCTCCTAGAATTTAAAATTCTCAACTTCTTCACAGCCCCTTTTCTCCTTTCACTTTAGCACCTTTCACACAGACTTGGGGTCTAACGATAAAGGAACCTAGTAAAATCGAGGGCAGTGAATGCAGTGGCTACAACAGAGGTGAGAAGTCATGAAATCACGTGCAGAAACACAACTGTGCTGTAGATTCCTTTCCGAAGTGCGATTTTATGGAATAGGTAAACCCTGACAGATTTGCAAATATAAAATTACTCTAAAAATATTCTAGACTTAGCTTGTCAGAGTGCTAAAAATACACTTGTTATGGTACCTCTATGCTAAGTGGGTAGCTGCTAATTTTAATTTATCCAGGAAGTCTAGTAAACTTTAAGAGAATTTAAAAATGACTCAAATAAAATTTAACCAAAGTAAAGTTGTTTTTCTGCCTTCACCTATTAAAACTGACAAAAAAAAATTTTAATGTTATTACATAACTGAATGGAAAAAAAAAGAATATGAGCATCAGTATCAAGCTCACTTAGAGAATCTACCCACTTTCCAAATAAAACTGACTAGTGGCTAGATTACTTGGACCTTGTAGAGCAGACCTCAATTAAAGTGAGTAAATGCTCTCATTATTTTAGGACTTTATTCATTTTATGATAATTACCCTCCCCTTTCCAGTATGAAAAGGTACTCTACTCTTTCCATTCTCCTCACTGGAAATGACCAAAGGAAAACAGAAGGGAGTAATTGGGAGGCACCATCCTCCCCAAGTTAGGAGCTCAACAGGCTAACACAAGACCCCTACTGATGTTTTCCCTCAACACTTCTTGAATACAGCTTCAAAATTTTTTTTTTGTTTCGGTGGGGGAGGCGGGGAGGGAGGCACAGATTTTAGCATCTCTGGTATGTAACAGTCAAAAGACTAAGAGCTTTGGGGCACCTGGGTGGCTCAGCTAAATGTCTGACTTCAGCTCATGTGATGATCTTGTGGTATGTGGGTTTGAGTCCCGCGTCAGGCTCTGTGCTGACAGCTCGGAGCCTGGAGCCTGCTTCAGATTCTGTGTCTCCCTCCCTCCCTCCCTCCCTCTCTCTCTCTCTCTCTCTCTCTCTCTCTCTCTCAAAAATAAATAAAGATTAAAAGAAATTTTTTTTAAAAGCTATGAGCTTCTTGAGGGTAGGGGCTGTGCCTTACTTGGGTGTCATCCACTATACCCTATACTCTGTGCTCACTAAGGGTTTGGAGAATGAATAGATGAACAGCAAACAGATAAATGCTGTCATCAGCTCTGTGGCCCTGACTGAAGCCAGTTAGTTTCTAAAAACCTTATTCCCTCATCTGTAAAACAAGAAGAAGATACCGACTCTGCCATACTCTGAGGGTTTTCAAGAACAGGCAAAATTCAAGAAGCACTTTGCAGACTTTAAGGAAGTGTACAAATGTAAGGCTGTTCCCCCCTTTAATTCAAGTCTTTGTCTTTAATGTCTTCCAGAGTAATGTCTTCAGATACGGCCTACTCTTTTTTCTAGTCAGGTAATCAAATACTAAGTTTCTACAGAAATATATTACACATTTTCATACAGAATTACTCACTTAAATAATGTCTCTCAAACAAATCAGCAGATATAAATTTAAGCTAAAATCAAAAGTTATATCTATTACAAGTTAACATTCCAAAAAGTTACTTAGTATAAAACATAATCAAAAGTTTAACTCACCGCACATTTTTCCACCTTGCCAGCGTTATTAGCCCATTTTACTAAAGCTAATAATCGAACAAAGAGTTGACGTGTCCGGCTAGCAAACTGCACTATTTCTATTTTCCTATAAAATAAAACAATTCTTAATGAACCAACATAGTTGAAAAGAATATTTAACAATTTATTTCATCTGAGCTAAAATATGACTCAATCTTTGTTTATAACCATTACAACAAAATGAATCACCTAAAATATTTATAAGTATGAATTATTGTCACATTTTGCATACTGGCTGCATTTATAATTTTCTACTTCAGGGTAATAAATCCAATAGTATCAGAGTAACAAATCAGAATCACATTTTAAAAACGAATTTTGCAGGACAATAAAAGTTGCTCACTAAAATATACCCAATTCACAGATATAAAAGTACAATATAGAAGTTAACCAGGTCACAGAGGAGATCAAATTAGGAGTTAGGAATTTCGTAATTGTGGTTATGAGTTATGAATTGGCAACCTTTTTGGTACAAGAAAGGAACTGAAATAGATCTTTACCAAAGCTTGAAACTGTCTTACTTCTACAAAAGCAAGGGTCCATTTCCCATCTTGCAAGAGCATGATTTAAAAAGCTGAATAATCAAAGAACTATCCAACTCTTTACCAAACTAATTTCAACGACAAGCTTAGATATTAAATTATCTAAACAAAGTTAAGGAAAGTAAGTTGACTACTAAAAGTAACAGCTAGATGGTCAGTCTGTATCTATTTTTATGCTATACCCACTATGATGCTTTTGCTCCCGATACTCATCCGTATTTTTATCATCTCCTCATAAAGCCTTAAAAGCTTTACATTGTCAATCAATGTGTGAACTAGACCTCTCAATTTCCTGTCAGCTATAAAACTGAAAATCACTTTCATAGTTTGCCTTAAGATACCGAAAAAAAAAATATTGAACAGGCCAGGACTGATGACAGAACCCAGCAGGACATCAGCCTCCTGCCAAGTGGACTCTAACCTGTATTAGTCTCAGTACAGCTGTTCAATGACCTGCAGATCCAAACCGCATGCCTGCATCTCACCAACAGCAACACCATGAGGCAATGCACCCAACCAAAAGTTTCTGTTGAAGTATAATCCTGACTGACTACAGAGTCTAACTCCTAGTGAAAGCATGTGTATGGAGCCCACAGACAACGTGAAAGGCTTAAGATTCAGCCAGCAATAGGATCAGTGGTAGTACAAAGAGAAGAATCAAGGACACAGATACAGTTATGACTCTTTGCCACTGTCTGTGAAGGATCTTAAGAGATAAAACTACCAGAGCATCACAGGCAAGATTGGAACACAGAAAAAATATTCAACGCACATTACAACCTGACAGCCACCTCCATGCTAGGAGAATTAGCACCATCATTCTAACTCAGCAACAACTTACAGAGCAGGTGAGGTTGCTCTCCTAGAGCAAGCATATCTGTATATTATTAACTTGCTTTCCCAAATGAGCTCCTCTACTTGAAAGCAAACACCCACCTTTGTAAACTATCGTAACGTGATCTTTTTGACACCATGCAATCTCAGGTGATAAGCAGCATGAGTCTGTTTTTCCAAGGTCCAGTTTCCCTTCCTACCCCAGAGTGGACAGAAGAAATCTGGATTTTCATTTCCTTCCTTTAAAACTGACCAGCCAACCTGTCTCCCCCATCTCTGCCTTTTCAGTCTAATTCCATCAGAAAGAGAGCTGGTGGTGGGGATGGAGCATAGTCACTAATAAATCCTCCCTAGTGACTTGGTCTTTAGAAAAAAAAAAAAAATCAAGGAGCATTAGTGCCAAAGATGCAGTCAAGTAGTCTATACTATAGCCACAATTTAAATCTCTACCACAGGATTGCCTTGAAACCTTAATTTATCTTGTTCCCTTGGCCTATGGAAACATTGGTGTCTAGTTATGTCTTAAGCCCCCAACTCCAACTCAGTAACAATTATCTCAACTATAAAGCAGCAACGGAGTAGGCAAATGTCAATTCTCTAAAGATATCTGGCATCGTGGTAAACTAGCAGCCAACTTTCTAAAGTGAATCTGTTCCTCAGCTTCTTTATTAAGTTCTAAGTTTTCTACATCTTTCTACCCCCCTCAGGACTTGACCTGGTCAGTGACTCAACAAAGGTTTCTAGAACAGAAGGTCCAGAGCTGGTCTCACACCAAGAATTGTCAAGGATGAGGAAACCACATTTCCCAGGGCCCCCTAAACAAATGGAGTGAAACGTCACCCTGGGTTCTCTAGGCCTAGGTTTCCAATCCACAGCCCTGCCACCCACAGACACACAAACACACACACACTTTGTCTCTCTCCCTCTCTCTCATATACCATACACATATACACACTCCCATAGATCTAACAACACAGACACAGATTTAAGGTTTTTTTCATACTTACCTTTCCACATCAGATTTCCTTGGCAGTCTAAGAAGGAAAAAACACAAAAGAAATTGACTAAATATATGCATACCTTCATCAAAATGATAACGGTCTTTATTCTGACTCTATTACATACTTTAGCATTTCAGAAAAGCTGGATCAATAGCCACTACAAGCTTGTGTGGCTACCTACTCTTTTTTATGAGTTTCCAGCAATATGGCCATAAAGGACAAAAATCAACAAAGGAACATTCCTCTCCATTCAAAATGCTCCAAAAGGTATTGCATGAGCCTCAAACATTGAAAAAGCTCAAGTCTTAACGTTACGCACACTACTATATCACAGAGTCATAGAAAATACTCTTTTAAAACCAAAATAGTCACGGATGCAGAATACTAGTTGTCAGCCTCCCTGTATCCAATGGAACCTTGCCTCCAAGCAATAACCTCTCCATGTTTTGTTAGGGTGGGCAAAACTGGAAGCTAAGCACACAAAAGGACCAGTGTCAGCCAAGGGTTTTATGGTAATTATAACGTTGCATGGTGGTTAGCTGTAAATGATTACTTTTAAACAGCTCCAATAAGGTTTTGATTTTTTGCTAGTTTTCCAGTACAACAGCCAGCTACCACTGTCACCATTTTCCCTGTTAAATTATACTATTTAACAATCTCACATCCACTGATGTTTACAGAGGTCCCGATCTAGCCTCATGAATCACCACATTCTAGAAACCCCTATCCCATGGCCCAAGATTCAACTGCCTGAGCAACTCTAAAACCTCCTCTACATATAATCACTTTTTTTTTTTTTAATGTTTATTTTTGAGAGAGAGAGACAGAGCGTGAGCAGGGGAGGGGCAGAGGGAGACACAGAGTCTGAAGCAGGCTCCAGGCTCTGAGATGTCAGCACAGAGCCTGACGCAGGGCTTGAACCCATGAACCGTGAAATCATGACTTGAGCCGAGGTCTGGCGCTTAACTGACTGAGCCACCCAGGAGCTCCACATCTAATCACTTCTTGAAGAACACACACTTAACTACTTAGATCCTCTCCCCCACCCCACCCCCACAGACCACAGGTGCAGAAACAAAACCAGAGATTCAAGGCAGAAGGAGGGGAAACTATGAAAATGAGCTCTGGCTTGTAGATAACTACAATTCGGAGAGTAGACAGTGACACAGAAGTTGAAGTTATGATCTGGTGATAAAGGAAGCTGGGTAGAAGCTGGATGAGCCAGCAGATCAGATGAAGCATACATTAGGCCTTGTAAGACTACAAGTAAAAACAACTACTGGTAAGTTCCTCTACATGTGAAAGCTCCTAACACTCCCCGAGGAGCCACAACCCTCATCCTCAAGGGAGGGAAAGAATGAGAATCATGGATGCTTGTGTGTGCTTAACAGACACAGAGAAACAAAAGAGGAGAGATTTTGCGGTAGAAAGAACAAGAAACATTGTTCCAACTCTTTCCACAAAGAACAAGAAACATTGTTCCAACTCTTTCCACAAAGAACAAGAAACATTGTTCCAACTCTTTCCACAAAGAACAAGAAACATTGTTCCAACTCTTTCCACCTGCCCTGGACACCCTAAAAGGATCACCTCATTTCAGAGGTGGTATCATTTTGGGGACCAAGATTATAAGGCTCTGTTGCCTGCACCACCACCACCCCCCCACCCGCCCAATTCCTCCTAATCTATTTAAAATTCCTTTATGGATAATGAATCCACCATTTGGGGCAAAAGCCCTAAAACACAAATTTTTGGAAGTCACAGAAACTTACACCAAAGTGTGATAAGACAAGTTTATGTGATGGAGATCTTAGCATTTTCTAATTTTAATTAAAACAGGCAAAAAAAAAAAAAGAAAGAAAGAAAGAAAGAAAGAAAAGAAAGAAGAAAAAAGTAGGACCTACATCCCTAAAAAGTCAAGGCAGAGTATAAACTCTTAGATGAGAGTGTGTAAGGAGGTTGGGATAGACAAGGAGAAGGAAAAAAACCAGAAATCCATGGCCCAAAACAAACCACTGAAATTGTCAAGGCGGTCCTTTTTACTTTCAATAGTTCACAAACAAGCATCAAATGTGGCAGAAATAAGATTCGTATTAAGTATACCTAGAACACTAGCTTTGCATCAATACGTTAATTCTGACAGCTTCCAGCTGGAACAAGGGAAAACACAGGATTTAGGAACTCCAAGGTAAGTTCTCAAACTAATTTTGGCTTGCACAAATCAAAAGAGAAAAGAGTTATCTTACTCTTTTCTAAGTATTAAGAACAACAGTGTATTTTCCTGTTAAATACTCCATGGTCTGCAATTACAATTCTAAAAATTCATTTGTTGATGTGTTAAGTCAATAAATACTTACTTAATCCCCGACTATGTGCCAGACGCTGTTCTAGGCCCACCGAACATAGCAAACAAATCAAAATCCCCATCCTCATGGAGCCTCCAGTAAGGAAGAGACACAATAAACTAAGAGTACCCACTAGTGATTAAGAGAAAAAGTGAGTTAAGAATGGACAGCAGGGGCAGAGTGCTTTTCATGGGTGGTCAGAGAAAGTCTTTGTGATAAGTTCTATCTGAACAAAGACCTAAAGGAAATAGGAAAGCAAACCACACAGATTTCTGGGGGAAGAGCAAAGGCTCTAAGGTGGGAGTGTGCCTGGCACTATGAAAAAACATCAAGAAGGGCAATGTGGCTGAAACAGAATAAGCAAAGAGGAGCGTATTTGGAAATGAGGATAAAGGGGCGCCTGGGTGGCGCAGTCGGTTAAGCGTCCGACTTCAGCCAGGTCACGATCTCGCGATCCGTGAGTTCGAGCCCCGCGTCAGGCTCTGGGCTGATGGCTCAGAGCCTGGAGCCTGTTTCCGATTCTGTGTCTCCCTCTCTCTCGGCCCCTCCCCCGTTCATGCTCTGTCTCTCTCTGTCCCAAAAATAAATAAACGTTGAAAAAAAAAAAAAAAATTAAAAAAAAAAAAAAAGAAATGAGGATAAAGAGGTAAGGGAGAGAGAGAAGGCTCAGACCACGTACCCTTGTTTGCCCAAGATAGTCCTGGTTTGTGCCTGTTGCTCCAACATTATTATTAACAGCACCACCTTTCATGCTCAAAAGTGTCCTGACTTGGACCACAACTTTTATGGTCACTCCATATATAGGTGACTATAAAACCTTTTTACTGTAAGTGAGATAGATGGAGAACCGCTGGAGAGATGTGAGAAGTTTTAAAAGGATCATCCTATTTTATGGATGACAAAAACTGTAAAGGGGCAAGCTAGCAGTGGAGATATCAGATGGCAGACTACTGCAGTTAACAGGGGCAAAGGAATCACACTTGATGGAAATGTTGAAAAGTGGTCAGATTCTGAAGTCAGAGATGATCAGTACTTGCTGACGTACTGGGTGTAGGATTGGAAGAAAGAAGAGCCAAGAGTTACCCCCAATTTTTGGCCTAAGCAACAACAGGAAGAATGGAGATACTCTTTAGAGAGACAGGAAAGGTGGGGGGGGGGGATCAAGTGGAATCAGGAGTTTGAGTCTGGACTTGGTACACTGAAATACCCATTAGGTATTTAAATGCAGGCGTTTGGATATAGAGTCGAGTTCAGTGGAGGGGTCTCTGCTGAAGATAGAAGTTTGGGAATCATCATCATATAAAGGGTGCAGGATTAAAATTATGTACTTATTCTACAGCAGTAAAACAGATGTTTCTTCATAACTAAACTGTAAAATAGTAAGAATGCAGTATAGCTCGAAGAATTTCTACAAATCCTCTACGAAAAAACAAATTATACAACCACTGATAGCAGTTTTCAACATTTTTCCCTAGCTATACATTGGGTAGGTGACATTTACATGTATGAAATTTTCTCATGGATACTCTTAAATTTTCATGATATCTACCAGTAATTGGCTCAGACAGGTATATTACTACGACACCTAATCATGACAGCTATTTAAGTTTCTCATTAGGCAGGGGTAGTCTTCTTTCTCTTCCATTCAATAAAGTACAACAAATCCAAATTGAGAATGATGTTTTGCAGGAATAAGGAGAACCTATTCTAACTCTTTCATTCATCTGCAAACAAATATTTTTAGTCTCTAGTAACAAATTAACGTTCCACTTGAAAATACTGATCTGCAATCTAACAATAGATCAAAGATAAAAACTACAATTAAAAACTTATAATTCTTAGTTTTTCTGAACCTGGATTTAAAAATGTAAAACAGTAAAGTACATATACCCGCAATTTTATAATGCCTTTTCGTCACACACTAAAAATCATTAGTGTAGTCTGATCCTATTCTGAAGGGATTAACACCCTAATCATGTCCCATGGCATTTCATTGGTAACTTAGTGATCTATAAACTCCCTTCATACTCCAAGAGACAATAACAGAAGACCAGTTACAGCTTTTACTTACACTTAAGGCGTTAAGACTCAGAACACTCTCAAACATTCCAGAAAAAAAACCACACATACACACACACCTTGGATTCCAAATTGTTGGATTATCTTATACACAATACATCTCCTGAGTTCAAACTTTGCCAGAAGCAATTACAACCTTCGTTTAAAATGTACCGTCAAGACGCTGTAAAACAGATTTCCTGTCTTTAGGAATTCGAATATTATGTATTCCTAAACCCTAAAAGTGGGCTTTCGGCTAAAAAGCTTCCAACCAAGAAATTAATAGGGTTCGGTTGGCAACTCGAGCAAAAATCCCAAAGATGAGATTTTCAGTGCAAGTCTAACATGCATAATTAACAAGTGTCCGTTGCTTCATCTCCAGAAAGACCCCAAATGCAAAGCTTTTCCTCCACCTCCGTTGAGCCCCAAGAGTTCAAAAATTCTAGATTAGCCCAGAGGAAAGGAGAAAACAGCAGCCCCTTGGAGAGAGGGAGGTGCGAGCCTATCTAAGCCGGTTGGGCGGGAAGAGCGGGGGGGGGGGGGGTGCCTGGAGAGCAGGCATGGGTTTCGCGGCACTTACAGATCCGTCAACACCATGAGCTCCGAGTAGGCCCGGTGCAGCAGAAATTCGATAAGGGTGCTCAGCCGGTAGCCGGGGCTGGCCGCAGCTGCAGCTGCCGCCGCCACGGCAGCTCCGGGAGGAGGAGGCGCCGGGGCTGAGGCGGGACCGCCGCTGCCCCCGCCACCGCCTCCGGGAGGGACCAGCTGGTGGTTCTCCAGTTGCACTGGGGCCATGGCGGCGCAGGGCCGGGCTTGGTGCAGCGGCACAAGATGAAGCCCTCGATCTTCCCGGGCGCTCGGTCACCGCGCCGAAGTGGGCGCGGGCAGAGTCGCCGCCGCCTACCTCCAGGCCGCCTCCGAACAGGAAGCCGTGAGCCGGCCGCGGAGGCCCGCCCCCATGTAGCAACGAGCCCGCCGGCCCCAGGGACTGGAGAGAGGGGCGGGGGAGAGGCGGGGAGGGCGGGGAAGCGGGGAGGCCTCCGCAGAGAAGCTGCGCCTCCGCAACCGATCAGAGGCCGCTTCGCCAAGCAGCCGCAGCGTCCATGTTGACGGCCCAAAACGGAAGTCGTTAGGCAGAGCGGAAGGGGAACCTGCAGGGGGACTTCCGACAGCAACCTGTGCCTTTTCTCCGGCTGTCCGGTGCCGTGACGCTTGGGGGCGCGTGGGAGTGGGGCGGGGCCGGAGCGCGGGTGGGGAAAGCGGAAGCGGTGGCCGCGCGTCGCCGGAAGCGGGTGTGAGGGCGGAGCCATGGACGTCACCGTTAACGTCAGTAGTTGCCCCGCCCTTGCCCTCGCCGCCCTCCGGTGTTTAAAAGGCTCCAATGTACCCTGAGGTATTTATCAGCGCTCCCCAGTGCGGGGCGAACGCGGCTGGGTAGGTTTCCTTCCTAGATGTTCGTGAGTTGTGGTTCTGGAGTCGCGAAGAAATTGTTGCGGCTGCGCTCTCGTGGCTTCTCAGACCTTTGCTCCTCCCACAGTCTGCTCATGCGCCTTTCGTGGGATAGAAAACGTTTCCGTCATTTTTTTTTTAACTGTGGGAAAAGATGCGAGAAAATATGATGGGGGATAAGAGCAGGGCTGCTGGCAGAATAACTTCACTTTAATGGAGTTGGACATATGCCGACCTCGTTACCGAGCCGCAAATCCGGGGAGTTCTACCACAGAGACAGCCTTTAAATCCTCTACCGCTGGCTCTCACTCCCTTCTTTCTTGTCCCTGCCCTTGCGGTAGACGCCCTGCCTTCCCAGGGTTTTCAGTTTTTCTTCTATGTTCTGCCTCCACTTTTCCTCTTCAAAATTTTGCTTCCTGCTTTAAAACAGTGATTCTCAATGTAGCCTTCACGTTGGAATCACCGGGCGGGGGCGGGGGGGGGGCGGGGTTTTAAAAATACTTATGCCACGCTCATAGATGCGGCTTTAAGTGGTCTGATGTGAGATCTGGGCTTCCAGGTTTTAAAGATTCCTAGGTGACTCTGATGTGCAACTAACGTAGAAGTCTATTGTTAAAAAACGTCAAATGCTCCTACCCTTTTTTCAAACATTTTTGCAGATTCCTATCTGTAACTCCTAGGTGTAAGAGATACTCTTGCTGTTCTTTAAGGTTAAACCAATCTTACTCTTTTAAAAAAATTTTTTAAGTGTATTTATTTTTGACAGAGACAGAGTGCGAGCATGAGCTGGGGGAGGGGGGGGGGGGCAGAGAGAGAGAGACACACACAGAATCCGAAGCAGGCTCCAGGCTCCAAGCTGTCAGCACAGAGCCTGACGTGGAGCTCCAACTCATGAACCATGAGATCATGACCTGGGCCGAAGTCGCACGCTTAACTGACTGATCCACCCAGGCGCCCCAAAATAATCTTATTCTTGTCCACTTGTGTAATTCTCAGTAATTCCTGAAGGCCATTCACCTGTCTTCTGAAGGTGTAACCTTTGGAGTATAGTCGCTTGCTCCCTCTTTTGGGACCTTAAAGCACACTTACACGCAATATCATCATGATACTTATCAAAACGCATTAGTGTTACACCCCTTGCTGGAGGGCAGAGATTATCATTCCTCCCTATGCAAGCTACCTTTGGGAACAAATTTTTATGTTGGCTAGAATGGTACCATTTCTTTTGCAGTTGTTTTGATTTGTTTTACTGAAGATTTTCCCTCTTTCTTGAGAACTACTGACTTAAAACCAAACAAAAAAACCTGATGATCACATACCCAGGAAAGTTGGTGGTTGTACAAGGTGGTCTTTAAGGTCTTTTCTAACTCTCAGATTCTGATTCTGTGTGATGTTGATAGGATTTTAACTCTGCCTTATTGCATATATTAAACACAGTTATTATACACCATGTCTTTTGGTATACGTTCAATTTGGCAGTAAGGTTCTACCTAGAGACAGCACAACCAGCTTGCAAATGAAAGGAAAATAATTAATTGGATGAAAAAAATTGTTTTAGGATAGAGAAAATTTCACTCACATCCGTCAGATTAAAATCTTTGGAAATTTCTGTTTCAATAGATACCTTTAAAAATTGAAAAGTACCTTTTAAAAACGATATTCTAAAGGAAAATAGGGCAAAAATCTTACTAATACAACTGTGAGATGTGCTATGTTTGAGTTGTTGGTGATCAGGGAGGTAATATAAATGAAAGCTCCTGAAAGAAGTGATAACCCTCCCTCCCAAGCTGATAATGTAGCCACTAAACAAATACAGGAAGTGCAAATAGAAGAAATGAATGGGGATGGAGAAAGAATGTTAGCATGTTTGGCGGAGTTACTAAAGGAATGACTCACATCCAAATCACTTTTGGAAATCCTATAATTTATCATTTTAAAACTTACAGTACAATGTTTGGCACTACAGTATATATACATAATTCTTTCACATTTTTCAATTGTTCCTCTATTTGGTCATCACCAGATTCTGTCACACTTCAGATAGTTTCAGAACTAGCAGCATGATACTTCCGTGGCTCTTCAATTGAACTAAACACTTGAAATCTTTCATGAAGCCAGTCCAATTTTAATAAAAGAAATTGATTGCAAAATATGGAAAAATGAAATAACATTTCCTTTTAAGCCCTTTTGCTGGAAAAAATGAAATTGTGATAAATATAGTTTCATTTTGAAACATACAGCTGCCCCTCAGACACAAATGAGTAGGAAAGGGATTGAAAAGTAGTTTTTTTCTTACTTTTTGTGAGATACTATAATTAATTCCTCTAAAACAGAGAGCAAAAGCAGTAACTGCATTCATTCAGTAGATGCTCCATTCATGGTGAAGTTGAGGGAAGGTGGTCACAACACTCTGAGTATGGTCTGACCAACCTAGAAAAAAATGAGAACACTTTAATTGTTTTGCCTATAAAAGAAAACCCAAACTTCTTACTGTGGTCTCCAAAGCCCCTAAGAGAGTGATCCTTGTCTGCTTCTCCACTGCTATCTCCTACTACTCTTTCCTTCGCTCACTACACCTGTAACCACACTGGGTCTAGCACATGCTGTTCCTTCAGTGTTAAGGCTTGTCCACTGTTCCAGATATGGGAAACACTTGTTTCCCAGCTCATCACATGTTTCTGGCTTCTCATCCTTCCAGTGTCAGCTTAAATGAGAAAATCCTTAGGGAGGCCTCCCTTGGCTATTTGATATTAGGAATATATAAGGAATTCCATTGCAGCATTGTAGAAGCCAAACCATATGATCTTAACTGTCTCAGTAGAATGGTTAAGTAAATTACTATATTTCCATGTAACTGTTCAAGTGAAGGAATTAGACCTACATGTGCCAACATGGATTCATCTCAAAAACAATACTGAATGAAAACAGCCATCTTTTTTGATACCATTTCTGTCCATTTTTATTTTTTTATTCTTTAAAATTTAGTTTTAATTCCAGTATAGTTAACATACACTGTTATATTATTTTCAGATATACAATATAGTGATCCAGCCGTTCTATACATTACCCTGTGCTCATCATGACAAGTTCACTCCTTAATCCCCATCACTTATTTTATCCATTACCCCACCCACCTCCCTTCTGGTAACCATCAGTTTGTTCTCTATACTTAAGAGTCTGTTTCTTGCTTTGTCTCTCTCTTTCTCTCTTTTTTCCTTCACTCATTCGTTTTGTTTCTTATCTGTCCATTTTTAAAGCACACAAAATAACTTTAATTTTATATATTGTAGTCAAGGTAAAAAATGTCAATGAAGATGATAGCACTTTCAGGATGGTAGTTACTTCTAGGGAGGGGTAAGGGACGAAGTAGTGCTTTATGGGATATTAGCTATTAGTTATATCTAATGGGTTTACTGAAGAAAAACCTGAAGGATATGTGACAATATTAATATCTATTAAATCTGGGGAGAGAGAGATGATTGTAAATATGTTCTGTACTTTTCAATATTTTTATAAAGATTTTATAATTAAAAAATGTTTAATGTTTATTTAATTTTGAGACACGGTGTGAGGGGGAAGGGGCAGAGAGAGAGAGGTAGACAGAGAATCTGAAGCTGGTTCTGCGCTGTCAGTGCAAAACCCTACATGGGGCCTGAACTGAACCGTAAGATCATGACCTGAGCTGAAGTTGGATGCTCAAACAACTGAGCCACTCAGGGGCCCCAAGATTTCATAATTTTTTTAAGTTTAAATTAAAATGTTTCTATTAGTATAATTTATACAAACTGCCATAACAAACCCCCAATCTCAGTGACTTAACATGGTAAGAGTTTATTTCTTGTGTTCACAAAGTTCAGTAAAGATGTACCTGATGGAGAGGCTCTCTCTAAGTAGTAACCCAGAGATCTAGACTCCTTTTTTTTTTTTTAATGTTTATTTATTTTGAGAGAGAGAGACAGTGAGAACCAGGGAGGGGCAGAGAGAGAGGGGTAGACACAGAATCCAAAACAGGCTCCAGGCTCTGAGCTGTCAGCACACAGCGCAATGTGGGGCTTGAACTCACGAACATGAGATCATGACCCGAGCCAAAGTCAGACACTTAACCGACTGACCAACCCAGGTGCCCCAGGACTCCTTCTATCTTGGGAAGCCATCGCTCTAACTGGGAGATTTTGTCTATGTCCACCCACATTCCGTTAGTCAGAATTAGTTACATAGCCCTTTTAAATGCTAGGAGCTGGGTCGATCCATGTTGTCTCACATGGCAAGACCTTATTCTTTTTTTATGGCTGGGTGATATTCCACTGTACATATACCACATCTTATTTATTCATTTATCAGCAGACACTTAGGTTGTTTCCATGTCTTTGTTACTGTAAATAATGCTTCAGTGTAGGTCAGGGAGTGAGGGGTAGATGAACTAGGTGAAGGGGATTAAGAGGTACAACTTTCCAGTTATAGTAAGTCACAGAGATGAAAAGTACCACAAAGGAAATATTGTCAACAATATTATAATAATGTTATATGGAGACAGATAGTGACTACACTTCCGTGGTGAGCACAGCTTAGTGTATAGAATTGTTAAATCACTATGTTGTACCCCTGAAATTAATATAATATTGTATGTCAATTACACTTCAATAATACATTTTTTTTTAAATAAAGGCTAGGGAGCTGGGAAATACAGTCTTCTTGTGTGCCTAGGAAGAAAATGAAATGGTTTGGTGAACAAAGAATATTTCTTTTTACCACAAGACTAAAGTAGTCTTCTCTCTCTCTTTTTTTCTCTTAGAGCATGGTCTCTGGAGTCAGACCACTTAGATTAAAGTCCTAGCTTGACCACTTGCCATCTGAATGCTCTCCAGCAAGTTATTTCACTTCTCTGGGTCTCAGTTTCCTCATCTGTAATAATAGTATTTACCTCAGAGGATGACTATGAAGAACTAATGAGTTAACATTTGCGAACAGTAAGTGATCTATAAATATTAACTATTACCACCATCATCACTTAGGAGTAATAATTCTTATATTTGGTTTTTCACCTAATAACCTATGAATTTACTGTCTTTCCCTGCCCTCATGTGGCTCTCGCTCTGATAATCCCAGCACCTAGCATAGTACCCTAGCTATCTGGTTTTAATGAATGGGACAGGTATATTCCTTCACCTATACACTGTAGTTCTATTTATATTGCATTAACCTATTTGGGATTAAGATTGATTTACGTGTATTTACGTGTGAAAAAGAAGTGTCTAGGCTTTCTACAAAAACACTTAAGAAAAAAACTTGGTGGAGGTAGATGAACTACAATTGGCAACATGTTGACAGTTATTAAAGTTGATGATGGATACATTCTTACACTGTGTTCTTTCTCCTCTTTTCTGTATGCACGAGAACATATATAATAAAAAGTTTTGAAAAATCAAAACTGGGTACTCAACTAAAGGTCCAGATCTTTTTTTCTTTCCTAATCGACAGCTTTTAATATATGTATCTACTCAATCTTTGAGAGTTTTTAAAACATTTTTGTAATTTATGGAGTGTTTAACATTAAAAAAACTACAAGGAAACTTAAATTATAACTGCTTGTAAAAGGAATGAATGTGTCAAATATTTTAACAATTTTGGTTTCAGGCCTTGGAATAAGAATGTTTGCAAGGAGCTCTAAAAAAAACTTATCCAGATTTATAATCTTAAGAATTTCTAGCTGTGCTAAAATTCAGTATCTTTTTTTTCACCTCACAGTTACTTTTTAAAAAATTTTGTGGTGAGAACATTTAAGATCTACTCTCTTAGCAACTTTAAAATATACAGCACGTGTTAACTATAGTCACCATGCTGTATATTAGATCCCCAGAACTTATTCATTTTATAACTGGAAGTTTATACCATTTGACTGTCTCCCCATTTCCCCCACCCCCGGCCCCTGGCAACCACCAGTCTACTCTTTCTTTCTATGAGTTTGGCCTTTCTGGGTTCCCACATGTAAGTGCAACCATACAGTATTTATTTTTCTATGTATGACTTACTTTAGTTAGCATATTGCCATCAAAATTTTATCCAAATGGCAGTGTTTCCTTCTTTCCTTCTTTTATGGCTGATTAATATTCCTCTGTGTGTCTTTGTGTGTGTGTGTGTGTGTGTGTGTGTGTGTGTGTACATAGATAGATGAGTATCACATTTTTTTAATCCAGTCATCCATTGACAGACACTTAGGTTGTTTCCATGTTTTGGCTATTATGAATAATGCTGCAGTGAACATGTGGGGTGCAGATACCTCTTTGTAAAATTCATTATCTTTTAAACAAATAATTTCTAATGGGTGAACAAAGGAAGAAGAAAAAGAATTATAAGAACTATATTTAGAATGCTGGTATTATATTCATCACTAAGACAAAAATCTTATCTTGCCTTATTCTATCTTCATTAGGGAAGAATGCCAACCTCTGGATGCCAGGTGTTGGTGCCATCCATAGGTGGCATCCATAGGTGCCAGAGTAATCCTCAGCACAGATCAGAGTGGTCAGATTAAACCTCAGCACAGCAAATAGCAGGGACATCGGCATGATAGCTCTGCTTCTCATGCCCCCAAGTCCCATGAAATGATGTGATGGACCCAGATGGAGACCCTGTGCTCAGTGAGTTGCATCATGGGTGAGAAACCCAGGGCCAAGGGTTCAACACCTTAATTCTCATCAGTCAGATTGAGAGCTTGTTTGGAGGTTCCAGCAGGGAAGCACAGATAGTCGTATACCTCTGACTGATGAACAGTCCTCCTCTATCGGAGAAGGTCGTCCTCTTCAACCAAGTGTGCAGCTTCGGGAATGACGTACATGGAGTGGTGAGCTAGGAAGGGAGGCCCGCCTAGCCAGCCAGATCAGCCGAATAAACCCTGGCGATCAATGGAGTGACAGATGTCACAGCCAGATCACCCTCATATCATCATCAGTCAGACTGAAACAAGATTACACTGGTGCACACGTGAGAAGGGATCTGAAGTGTCAGGCACAGCCAAGCAGTCCTGCTTTCATCGGGGCATCGGACAGAGCTGAATAGTGCTGCCATCCCGAGGGTGTCCAGCACAGGGGAATAGTTCCAATCTGGCCGCATCCACAGGAGTTTTTCTGTTTTCCTAGCTCAAGGATGAGATGACAAACCCAGCAGCAGGGTCATAGTGTCAACTGTAGCTGCTGCTTGACTCATGTGAACCACGTGATTGTTTTGTGATGCTGCAGTGCTGGATGAAGGGGACAAAGAAAGCATTAAATGTTCCCACCTCTTCCCCCCCCCCCCCCCCCCCCCCCGCACACACCTCACAGGGATGCAGGCGTTCCACCATCAGGTACCAGGGTTATTGTTCTCTTTCCATGGCCGTGAAGGTCATTTGTTCTAAGTCAGTAGCCACTATGTCTCTCTTCACTCACCTGACTCCTACCTCCATGCAGACCTTCTTCCATTTCAGATGCGTGCTGTGATGGAACTTGGTAGAACCAAGAGTTCCCTCACCATCAAGCAGGCCACCGTAGGGATACTCCAGGGCTCATAAGTTTCACCAACTGACTCTTATCCTCATGGCCAGCAGTCTTCCTCCCCCAACAACTGAAACCAAGTGGTAGCAGAAGCAACAGATGCAGTCACCTTCCCTTTGTGGTCCAACTGCCACCTTAAGATGAAGCCAGTGAGGCTTCCCAGGTACTAGGACCAGAGGGGGAAAACGGTGAGGAGTGACTAGAGGTTGTCAGGGTGGAATCACAAACACAGAGTCCCAGACTCCCGTTGCTCCCAACCTTTCAGTCCTGACCTTCCCTACACGGCTGTTCCAAAGGAGATGCTCCCTTGGAAGCCTAATAGGCAATATGGCTCCATTCAGTCTCACCCAGGTGTGGACTCTTTCTACCAGTGTCTGCATGGGCCACATGAATGTGCTATTGGCCTGTAGCAATGTCTTTTCAGAGTTCACAGCCCCACAGAGCAGTGTTTTTACTGCTAGGTGCCTGACCTGAGAGCTAGAGCATTAGCTACAGCCTGAGTCAGTTGAACATATAACGTGGATGGTCCTTAGCAGTATCGCCTAAGAGAAGAGTAATGCCTATAAGCTTGGCCCATTGTACTGACCAGTCCTTACCACAGTTTTTCTTCCAGACCTGTTGGGGACACACAGGTGCTGCCACCCAGGACACATCATCAGCTTTAAGTTTGGCTGAACCATCAGTAAGCCAAGCCCAAGGACCCTTAGGGACACTCTGGAAGTGGGGTCCCTAGGTAGCTGGAGGCTGGCCCTGTGAGTGATCTAGGAGGGGGAGCTACGATGGCCCCTAAACCTGTGGCCCCAATATCTTCATGTGAGGAGGACACACCTGTGGGGCTAAGCACGCTATTTTCATTAAGTAAGAAAAGACTGTTGTGCCTTTCCAACACTGGTACCATTGAGTGGACCCAACCTAAGAGAATATCTAGGTGCCGTGTTACCTGGAAGTACTGGGTAAGATGCTCAGTCTCCCCAAGTGCCCACCTAATAGCAGACCAGTAGCTGTTTTGCAAATGGAATGTTGTGGGTAGGTGCTAGGGTGGCAGCAAGTCCAGAGTCCCAGGGGATGCCTCCAAGCAGAAGCAGCCTCCCTTCACCAGAGGTGTATGACAAAGGTCCAAAAAGCCAGACTCAGATGGTTACAGTTAATTCCCTTCCTCATATTACTTCATTTCCAATTCTGGCCAATTGAACGCATGGCTGTGAACGAGCTCTGGTATTCAAGTCATAGAAATTTTTATCCTGCTTCCTTGCCCTCCCTTCACCTCATTGTACCCTCATTAGAGACTAAGGCCTCTCGTCTGCCCTGGGGGTGGAGAAACTTCAACCCCCACCCTTAGTCCCCTTTCTCCTTAAAGGCAGTTAAATCAGAATACATAGTTCATGGTCAAGTGGTAAAGGTGCTGAAGGAAGAATTTGTTTTAAGGCAACCACTTGGCTTCTTAGTTCCTCCAGTAGAGAGAATGATTTCTGTGGAGGGATCTGGTTTCGCAGAGGCACTCTCAGTTCCAACTGGGTCGATGACTAACTGGCTGCTGCCCCCTCCCCCATAGCTCAATATCCAGACCAAATCTCTTTGGTCCTCACCCTCTCCATGTCTTCTGTGCTTAGCCCCTGCTTGAACAGCCATATCCACGTTGCCTTATGGGTCCCTTTGGAGGGAATTTGATATTCCCTTCCTTAGTTTTGTCTTGCATTGCAGTCTTTGCCTTGTTTGGGTTGCCCATCTTTATCCCAGGCATTTTTTTGGCTCAGGGTCAGCAGTGCCCACACAGAGGGCCTTCAAGTACTAAAAACAAAGGTAGTGGAGTCTTCCACCTGCGGGGGGCAAACCACAACACCCTTTCAGCCATTCTCTGAAGTGAGGGGCTCATCATGAAGGCTTTCATTGTGTCCATTTTGCAGTCAGTCTGGAGCATCTGCAGCACTCAGGCTTTGAATAACTTCTTCCCTGGTGTTCCATGGCATTTTTAAAACCAGCATTGGGGAAAGCTTTCTGGTTTGGCCATAATGTCATCATTGAAACAGAAATTCACAGGTGCCTGGGTGGCTCAGTCGGTTGAGTGTCTGACTTGGGCTCAGGTCATGATCTTGCGGTTTGTGGGTTCAAGCCCTATGTAGGGCTCTGTGCTGACAGCTTGGAGCCTAGAACCTGCTTCGAATTCTGTGTCTCCCTCTTTCTCTGCAACCCCCCCTTCCCTGCTCGCGTTCTCTCTCTCTCAAACATAAACATTAAGAACTTAAAAAAAATTTTTTTTATCATTTATTCATTTTGGAGAGAGAGAGACAGAGCATGAGCAGGGATGGGGCAGAGAGAGGGAGACACAGAATCCGAAGCAGGCTCCAGGCTCTGAGCTGTCAGCACAGAGCCCAACGCAGGGCTCGAACTCACGAACTGCGAGATCATGACCTGAGCCAAAGTCGGACGCTCAGCTGACTGAGCCACCCAGGTGCCCCAATATTTAAAAATTTTTAAAAATTCAAAGTAGCAAGCCTTGTTGAGGGCATAATTGTGTCTCAGTTACATAGTAGCTTAAAGCATGTGAGACAGCCTAGCTGCTGCCCTTCATTCTCGCTCCCTCATCACACAGACATACCAGCCAGGTCTTCAACAGCTCTCCAGTCTGTCAGCCAAAGCCATCCCGGGTGTCCCTCACCAGAATGGGTGGATTGAAAACTGATTTTGTTGGACTACAGGTTTGTCCCTGGTGATCTTAGGCTGATTAGGGTAGGATCATTTGGAGTTTCTACCCAGGTATGGTCAAGCCCCTCACTGCTATGGACCAGCACCCTTCATTTGGTAATAATGTACACATCTGCAGCCCCTTGCATCGCATCCACTTGAGGCATCTCTATCCCTAATAACATGGATTTTACACTGAATCTGGACCCTGATGATCTCTTTGGCTCTTTGGTTGTCAGATTTGTTATAGCATCCTGGGATTTTAGAGTTCTGATCAATCTGTGGTGGCCTCTGATGAAATATGCCTTTTAATACCATCCTCTGTGTTCTGCATGTCCATCATCTTGTATGTTGTCTGAGAACTTAGAGATTGGCCTTGGGAGAGATCTTTGTAAATATTCTGTCCTCCAGGAGGCTGCTGATTTCTCCAGTCACCAGTTGAAGTGATTTAACATTAGAGTCAAGGTCCCAAGTCATTCATAAGTGATATTTTTATGTTTAACTGAGTGTCAGCTAATGTCCCATGGGGTTTTTGGCTAATGAACATACTAACTTCTGGCATAACTTCACTGAGGACAATTTAGAATTGTAATGGCCACTTTAGGCAACTTTGACACGAATAAGATTGTTCGTCTGAGAGGGGCTTTAGAACAAAAAGAAAAAAAACTCACGAGGAGACTACCTTGTCTAAAAAAAAGATACCACATTATTTTCCCATACATTGAGTATTAATAAGCACTGAATTTTCCTGGTATGACTTGATAAAATTACCAAGGCCCTAAGTTATTGGTTAAAACACCTCCAATGACTGTTGTGGATAGGTGTATATAACTGTCAAAATGGGTGTTTAGCTTTTGCAGTGATAATTTCATTCTGAAACCGGTTCCTTCTCTCCTTTTACAGTTTTTCTTTTTCTCTTTGCCTCACTTGGGAAATTTTAAAGATTATCATAAAAATTATTTTGTCATTAGGTGCATATTCTAGGAATATCTAGTACAGATAGTCATAAATGTCTATGAGAAAGAAAAAACATAATAAACTTTCTTTCGCTTTAGAAAACATGACAGACTTAAATAGTTGCCTTTTTTAGTAGACTTACAAGGTGAGAAGAGTGTCTTCTTTTGGTTTTAATCTGTAAAATTATTGCAAGTCAGTGTTCTACTTAAGCAGGCTCCATGCTCAACACAGAGCCCAATGCAGGGCTTGATGCCACGAGTGTGGGATCATGACCTGAGCTGAAATCAAGAGCCAGATCCTCAACCAACCGAGCCACCCAGGCCCCCTATGAATATAATCTAAAAAGTGTATTCAGGGAATCTTGGCTAGAAGGTTCTTGATTTCCTGTCTATTGGTTTTCTCTGGGTCTGGAGAAAGCCAAAGTTGGCTGGGGAGATTAGAGATAATAAAAATAATTATACTATATGCAATATAATAATTACGTAAAACATGAATATGTATACAGGAAAATGGATATTATTTGTCTGTTAGGGAAATTATTAAGTTTATTAAATTATTAAACTTATTAAAATAGTAATTTCAATGTAATTCATATTTTGTTTAATATGTCAACCCTAATTATGTCTTAAAATTAAAGCCCTTAATTTTATTTTTTTTTTTTTTAATTTTTTTTTTCAACGTTTATTTATTTTTGGGACAGAGAGAGACAAAACATGAATGGGGGAGGGGCAGAGAGAGAGGGAGACACAGAATCGGAAACAAAAGCCCTTAATTTTATTGTGTATTTACATTGCTATATGTTTACATACAAACACATTCATATGAAGGTATATTAAGGAGTGATGTCACTGCACGTTGCAGAGTAGGGAACTCCAGGGCTGCATCCTCCCCAGAAGAAACCAATGAGCTGGCAAAAACTATCATAATCAGCTTTTGCAAAACACTAGAATCGAGTCAGTTATAACTACCAGAGGAAGGCTTGATGAAGACAACAGCTGCTGTGCTGTGGAAAAAGAACATAGTGGCCTTTTAAATTGCCCACTACGGTCCCCCACACCCTAGATTGGGAGCACCAAGAGGACAGCCGTCCACACTCTTAGTGCAGGTTGCTAGTGCCTAGGAGAGCAGTATGGACCTTATTCTCAAATAATTGTGCTTGTGGGTTTAGAATTGTCTGGTAGCTCTCTAAAGGACCTGCACAATGTTTACCTTTGTTTCTGTCAACTCAGAGCATTCCTGGACCTGGGGCACCTTCCCAAGCAGCTTTTGCCAAAAACATTTAAAGGCCCACATATTGGCTATAGCAGCCTGGGAGCAAGGGACAACAGTCAGGACAACAAATAGACCATAAAGCCTAAGAAGGAAGAGATTGGGAAAGGAGATACATGGAGAATTAGGGACTTTTAGAAGCTCCCACATATACCTGGGAATCAGGAAGGCCTCATGTGTGCCCAGGGCTGGATACATCCTCAAAAAAACCCTGAAAAGACCCTAAGCTTTTACCTCCAGCTCGACTTCAGGCTCCATACAATCAGGATGTGAAGGCTAAGGCAGAGTCACAAATGGCCTGGCTAAGCATTGGAGAAGTGCTCCCACATTGAGCCAATCTTAGAAGACTGGAAGAGTAGTTTATTTTTTCTTTTTCCTTCCTTCTTCCCCTTTGTTCTTCTTTCTTCCTTCTCTTTCTCTTCCTCTTTCTTCTCTCCCAGTATTTACAGAAACTCTGCAAAATAGTAACTGACCACAAAGCTAACAAAACAGAGGCTTAGGTAGCCATATGTGACAAAGAATACAGATTTTACAAATATAGTTTAGAAAAGTTACTAAACAAGCAACAGCATAGATCAATGGAATAGAGTTGAGAATTCAGAAAGAAACCTGTATATCTATGGCCAGCTGATTTTTGACAAGAGTGCCAAAACCATTGAATGAAGAAAGAATTGTCTCTTCAATAAATGGTGCTGGAAAACTAGGTATACACATGCAAAAGAATGAAATTGGACCCTTACCTTATACTATATACAAAAATTAACTCAAAAATGGATGAAAGATCTAAATGTAAAAGCTAAAACTATAAAACTCTTAGAAGAAAACATAGGGGTAAAATTTCATGACTTTAGATTTGACAATGGATTCTTAAATATGATACCAAAAGCACAGACAATAAAAGAAGAGGGAGATAAATTGGACTCCATCATAATTAGAAACTTTTGCAAAAATGAACTATTGGGACCTCATCAAAATAAAAACTTCTGCACAGCGAAGGAACAATCAGCAAAACTAAAAGGCAACCGACAGAATGGGAGAAGATATTTGCAAATGACATATCGGATAAAGGGTTAGCATCCAAAATCTATAAAGAACTTATCAAACTCAACACCCAAAAAACAAATAATCCAGTGAAGAAATGGGCAAAAGACATGAATAGACACTTCTCCAAAGAAGACATCCAGATGGCCAACAGACACATGACAAAATGCTCAACATCACTCATCATCAGGGAAATACAAATCAAAACCCCATGAGATACCACCCCACACCTGTCAGAATGGCTAACATGAACAACTCAGGCAACAACAGATGTTGGTGAGGATGTGGAGAGAGAGGATCTCTTTGGCATTGTTGGTGGGAATGCAAACTGGTGCAGCCACTCTGGAAAACAGTATGGAGGTTCCTCAAAAAATTAAAAATAGAACTACCCTATGACCCAGAAATGGCACTACTAGGTATTTATCCAAGGGATACAAGTATGCTGTTTCGAAGGGGCACATACACCCGCATGTTTATAGCAGCACTATCAACAATAGCCGAAGTATGGAAAGAGCCCAAATGTCCATCGATGGATGAATGGATAAAGAAGATGTGGTATATATATACAATGGAGTATTACCCGGCAATCAAAAAGAATGAAATCTTGCCATTTGCAACTACGTGGATGGAACTAGAGGGTATTGTGCTAAGCAAAATTAGTCAGAGAAAGACAAATATCATATGACTTCACTCATATGAGGACTTTAAGACACAGAACACGTGAACACATGGGAAGGAAAGCAAAAATAATATAAAAACAGGGACGGGGACAAAACATAAGAGACTCTTAAATATAAAGAACAAACAGAGGGTTCCTGGAGGGGTTGTGGGAGGGGGGATCGGCTAAATGGGTAAGGGGCATTAAGGAATCTACTGAAATCATTGCTGCACTATATGCTAACTAACTTGGATGTAAACTTAAAAAAATTTTTTTAAAGAATTAAAAACTTTGGTACATCAAAGGACACTATCAAGAAAGTGAAAATATAACTACAGAACAAAAGAAAATTTGTGCTTTGTGAATCATAAATCTTAGAAGAGTCTAGTATCCAGAATATATACAGGACTCTTACACCTCACCCAAAGACAAACCATACGGTTTTAAAATGTGCAAAGGACTTGAATAGACATTTCTCTAAAGAAGACATACAGAAATGGGTGCCTGGGTGACTCAGTCAGTTAAGCCTCCGACTTGAGCTCAGGTCATGATCTCACAGTTCGTGAGTTTGAGCCCTGCTTTGGGCTGTGTGCTGACAGTGCGGAGCCTGTTCAGATTCTCTGTCTCCATCTCTCTCTGCCCCTCCCCTGCTCATGTGCTCATGTGTGCTCTCTCTCAAAAATAAATAAACATTTAAAAAAATGAAGACCTACAGATGGACAATAAATACATGAAAAGATGCTCAGCATCACTAATCATTAGGGAAATGAAAATCAAAACCACCATGAGATACCACTTTCCACCTAGTAGGATGGCTGTTATTTAAAAAAAAAAGAAAGAAAGAAAGAAAAGAAAATAGCAAGAGTTGGTGAGGACGTGGAGAGTTGGAGTCCTCATGCATGGATGATGGAAGTGTAAAATGGTGTAGCTGCTGTGGAAAACAGTTTGGTTGGTCTTCAAAAATGTTAAACGAACAATTGCCATATGACCCAGCACTTCCACTCTTATGTAAATACCCAAAAAGAACTTAAAGCAGGTAAACAAATACTTGCACACGAATGTTCAGAGCAGCACTATTCCTAATAGCTGAAAGATGAAAACAACCCAAATGTCCATTCAACCAGTAAATAAACAAAATGTGATACACACATACATACAAAGGATGTTGTTCAGCCATAAAAAGGAGTGAGATACTGGCATATACTACAACATAGACGAACTTCAAAAACATGCCAAGTGAAAAAAGCCAGACACAAAAGGTCATATATTGTGTGATTCTACATATATGAAATACCCGGAATAGGCAAATCCGTAGAGACAGAAAGCAGATTAGTTGTTGCCTAGGGCTGGAGGGAGTAGAGAATGGGGAGTGAGTGCTTAGTAGGTATAGGGTTTCCCTTTGGGGTAATGAAAATGTTTGGAACTAGATAGAGGTGATAGTTGTACAACACTGTAAATGTGCTAAATGCCATTGAGTTGTACACCTTAAAATAGTTCATTTTACATTATATGAATTTTACCTCGTTATGAAAGTATATTAATTTTTAAAAGGTCTGTAAATGGCAAAAGAGGGTATGTCCAATGTTGATAGGTTTACTTATTTAAAAATGCATATATGGGCGCCTGGTTAGCCCAGTCAGAGGAGTATGTGACTCTTAATCTAAGGGTTGTGAGTTTTAGCCCCACATTGGTTTAAATGAATGAATGAATGAGTGAATGAATGAATGAATAAAACTTTACAAAATAAAATAAAAAGGTATATAAGTACCTTGCTGCAAATTATTACATAGATGACATACAAAAAAAGTAAAATTAGATTTATTTTTTAATAAAACAACCAGCTACTTCTCTGCGTAGATAACAGGGTTTCTGTTATGAGTTATTTAAAAATCATAGAGCATATTTTGTTAAGACCAAAAACATTATTTTTACTTTTTGTACTTCTAGCAAAGTCTTGAATAATTCTGACAAATTTTTTTTTATTTTTTTTAAGTTAAATTCCTTTTTAAAATAACACTGCTAATTATTACTGTGGTTTAAATATATATATATATATATATATATATATATAAAACTGAATTTGGGGTTTAAAAACTATGATTGCACAGTTAGCAGGAAATAATATTTCTCCCAAGGACATACTATAGGTATAGAATGTCATAATAACCACCTTCTTTGGGTGACTAATGCTGCCATACTAATGGAGAAACTTTAGTCTCTAAAATTATAGACTATCAGAAACTTTGCTTTTTGAAAATATATCTTTAAAAATAAAGCGTCCCAGGGGCGCCTGGGTGGCTCAGTCGGTTGAGCGTCTGACTTCACCTCAGGTCATGGTCTCGCAGTTTGTGAGTTCAAGCCCCGCGTCGGTCTCTGTGTTAATAAACAGTTCAGAGCCTGGAACCTGCTTCAGATTCTCTGTCTCCCTCTCTCTCTCTCCACCTCCCCTGCTCATGCTCTGCTTCTCTCTGTCTCTCAAAAATAAATAAATGTTAAAAACAAAAAAATAAAAAGCATCCCAGGGGCACCTGGGTGGCTCAGTCAGTTAGGCGGCCAACTTTGGCTCAGGTCACGATCTCCTGGTTTGTAAGTTCGAGCCCCCATGTTGGGTTCTGTGCTGACAGCTTATAGCCTGGAGCCTGCTTTGGATTCTGTGTCTCCCTCTCTCTCTGCCCCTCCCCAACGCTGTCTCTTTCTCTCTCTCTCAAAAAATAAATATTAAAAGAAATTTAATAAATAAATAAAAAATAAAGCATCCTATTCTTGCTTGGAGAATCTTAAGTCACTTTGATCTAGAGAAACAGCTGCAGTTTTCACCCTAGGTGCAGAGCTTCAGGTAAGGGCTCTGGCTTCAACATTCTGCGTGTATCCTAACTTGGTAGATTCCAAGGAATCCAAGGGTATACTTTGCTGCTTAGAACTGATGTTGGTCCCTTTACACACAACCTTGCTTTAAACCTCCTGCTTCATTTAAATTTCCCCTAAACTCTAATCTCCCCCCAAATTCTATACAGACTCTATCTTACCCTTCCTTTTTTAAAAATGTCCCATGGTTCCTCTGATGTGACCTCCCTCATTGCAGTGGATCAGTGAACCTGATTTTGTTGTACTCTAAGCTTGTTTTTGGTAGCCTGATGGGGCTAACAGAGTAAAATTCCTACTTCCACACATGTCAGAAAAGTAGGCAACAGGATTCAATCAATCACAAGACGTTTTATTACAGCATAGCAAGCAGTAGGAGCATCTGCATAGCAGTGGCAGTTCCTGTGCCCCCAAGTCTCATGTTGTGACGTGAGGGGCTACACGCATAGTGGATTGTGCCACAGCTGAGAAACTCAGTGCCAAGAACTCAGCATGTTCTGTAGCAAGCATCAAACAGGGCAGTTCCCCTTTCCCAGGGAGCAGTGACATTGTAGTCATCTTTTGGTCACCCTGACCAAGCTAACTGTGTGTGTGACTCTATACAAACCAGTCGGTATCAGGGGATGGTTAGGCCTTAGCAAGGCAATGTAAGGATGCTTCAGCCCTGTGGTGACCACCTCTCCTATAAACCAGTGAAAATATTTGTATTGAATGCATTTTTACTTCAAAAACCTTTAGCTCATTATTTCTAGAGATTTTTGAAGAAGATAGAAAGAGTCAAAAGGGAAGGAAACTCCTAATTCTAAGCCAAAAGCAAAGTTTAGAGAGAAAACAATGCTCCTTGGAAAATGTGATTTATAACTTTGGTTTTTGTTTGATACTTATGAAGGATGCCAAACTTACTTCCTCTGGACATTATCAAAAGATTGTTGAATTGGTTACTATCAAGAGATAGGTAGTGGTATAGCAGCGTATTCACTAAACCAAAGATCCAAAATAAGATTGCCAAATATGACATTGTTGATTCTTCACTAATTTCCTTTATATATGTTTTCTTAATCTTTCAGAGTTTTCTATTTTGGCCAACTCAAACAACCAGAAATGTATGTGTTGTGTTAGAACCTAGACTACATTGAGCCCAAACGATTTGATTTTGAGGGCCACCAAGATATAAAAATACACGTGGATACATCTATACCTTGAAATCTGATTTTGGGTTAAGCTTATATCATCCCCTGGAATCACTGTAGGTGACAATATTTTCACTGCACGAAACTTAGAGCACATTGCTTTACATGTGGCAGTGGAGTAACAGTTCTGTCATGCTGAATTTCCATATTGGCCATTTATTTCCCCTTTATAGATGTTGTGTTCAATTATTCTGATATTATAGGTTATTTTTTAAATGTTTATTGATTTTTAAGACAGAGAGAGAGTGCAAGTAGGGGAGGGACAGAGAGAGAGGGAGACTCAGATCTGAAGCAGGCTCCAGGCTCTGACCTGTCAGCACAGAGCCAAGCACGGGGCTCAAACTCACAAACCGCAAGATCATGACCAGAGCTGAAGTCAGATGCTTAACTGACTGAACCACCCAGGTGCCCGTGTAGGTCGTTATTTAATGCCAAAGTATTTTCTCTTTGACAACAGAACACTTTTGCAGATAGAACAAATAATAAGTAGATTTAAGAGACCATGCAGAAACTTGTATTGATGGATAGTGCCACTGAACAGTAAAGCATCTGTCTCTGGTATGTAGTTGTCACAGCCCATTCAGCCTTTCCCACATCTGGTCTTACCTCAGGCAAATACTAGATTAAGTTTTGAAATCATTAGGACTGTGGACACTGACTTGAGAAAAACAGAATAAATGAAACTCTGCCCAAATAAAAATGAATTCTACTTTTTTTTTTTAATTCTCAAAGCCAGAATATCTTCCATTGTATCAGCTAGGAATGATTTTGGCTGCAAGAACAGACAGTGTGGCTAATGATGGACAGGAGTTCATTTTTCTCACATAACAAGGTGTCTGGAGATTTGTGGCTGCTGGGGAATTGGTTTAATGTCTCAACTGTATCAGGATCCTCTGCTCTATAAGTTCATGTTTGCAAGATGGTTGCTGTAACTCCAGACATGGCATGAAATAGAGAAAAAGAAACGGACACAGGATATTTGTCCTTTTCGTTATAAAGCAAAACTCTTCCAGGAGTCCTCCGATAGATTTCTGCTTATAGTTCATCAGTCACACAGTGAAACATGGCCACTAATGGCTGCAAGGGAGACTGGGAAACCAAGGCTTTTTGTAGCCTCTAGAATGGAGACAAGGAGGGGGCAAAAGCAGATGGGTACAGACCTGGGGTTACCCTATCAACACATGTGAAACATATGTAACTTCTATGCTATTCGGTTCTATTCTGTGTGACACAGGGCAGCAAAATTAAGGAGAAAATCAAAGAATTTCTGTCTGCCTGGAGTTCATAATGTCCTTTCATCTATTTTCCCAAAATAGAAATCAAAACTACTATTCAAGCTTTATTTACTAATATTTCCTTTAGTGTACTGTATGATCTGACCCAATTTGATTTCCTGCCTCCATGCATTTTCTCATGCTGTTAGCTCAGCCTGAATAGACCTCTTCCCATTTCTACAAATTAAACATCTTATTTGTTCTTCAAAACCTAGCTCAAATATTATTTCTCTCATAAAGTGTTCCCTACTCTCCCCAGCTTGAAATTATCTGTGAGCTCCAAAGACACATTCTTATTGCCTAAAATAACAATAGCTTGAGTTCTTTACATAGACCATCTCAATCTTCACAACCACCCAGTGAGGTAGGTACTATTGTTATTCTATGGTTGTTGAAACTGAAACTTAGGAAGATGAAGTAATTCAGTCAAGAACACACTGCTTGTAAGTGCTGGTGTGAAGATTTAACCCCAGTTCTATCTGATGCCCAAATCCATTCTCTTAACACTATGCCATACTACTTTCTTTATCTACCCACTGGTTGCAAGAGGGTAAATTAAGCTAGGAACAGAGTCTTATTCTCCTCTAACTAGCCTCCCCTCCTTTACTCATTCACTGCCTTGATATTCAGAGGCACTCAGAAAGTTATTAAATAAATAAGTAAAGCTGGGGGTGCCTGGGTGGCTCAGTCGGTTGAGCGACCGACTTCGGCTCGGGTCATGATCTCACAGTTTGTGAGTTCGAGTCCCGCGTCGGGCTGTGTGCTGACAGCTCAGAGCCTGGAGCCTGCTTCTGATTCTGTGTCTCCCTCTCTCTCTGCCCCTCCCCCACCCATGCTCTGTCTCTGTCTCAGAAATAAATAAACATTAAAAAATTTTTTTTAAAAATAAGTAAAGCTGAAGGCTCTGCCAATATGGCAGCAAAGTAGTACGTAAGAAGGAGATTCAAAACCAGACTGTCTGGGTTTGAATCTTGGCTTATTTGAGCAAGTTATTTACCCTGTACCACAATTTTCTTGCCAGTAAAATAGAAATAATGTCTCTGTCTTACAGAGTTATTTTTATTAGGTTTAAATAAAATAATACATATAAAGTATTTAAAACAGTGTTGGCACAAAGTAATTGCTTGATAAATGTTAGCTACTATTTATTTTTTCAATAGCCCTTTTTCAAATTGAGATTAAAGATGGTAAGAATAGAGGGACCATTTTCAGATGGGCCTACCTAACAGGCTGTAATGTAAATGGATTGCTACAAATAATTTACTGAGTAGTTCTGTTTGTTTAATTCTGGTTACATTATTTCAATGTATTTTTAATAAACAAGTAGCATCAATAAATACCTATATCTTTCTAAGTCCACACCCTACCCCGACAAAACAAGAACTCTAACATGCATTCAGTTTCCTCTGCTACCTGTGCTCCTCACATATAGAAATCACCTGGGGATTTAGTTGGACTGGTTTCTGTTGGTTTTTGGGGGGGGGGGGGTGGTTGTTTTTGCAGTACACAGCAATATTGACTTAGATTTGTTTTCTTTTTTCTTCTTGCCTCATTTTTATTTTGACAAAGTACATCTTGAAATAATTCTTTCAAAAATAGTTTACATGTCTAGACACTGAGAAATTTTGCAGTTGTTAGGGTCTGGGAAAAACAATTTAGAGGTGCTAAAGAGAAATGTTTCATTTAGCTCTCAAGGTTGAATGCTAGTGAGGCTTGGTATAAAATTCTAGGATCAAAACAGTTTTCCCTCAGAACTTTCAAGATATTGTCTTATAGCATCCATGGTTGTCAATTTTATTCTCATTTCTGTATTAGTAACCAGCTAATTTTTCTCTGAATGCTTTTGGATTTTCTTTAAATTATAAGATGTATATAGGTGGAGGATTTTGTAAAAAATCCATGTGTGTGCTTGGTGGGACCTGATGGCCTGAAGACTGACATCCTGAACTCTGATAATGTTCATTATTTCTTTATATATATAGTTTGTATATGTGTGTGTGTGTGTATATATATATATATATATATATAAACTTTATTATTTTGAGAGACACAGTGCATGAGTGCTGGGGTGGCGGTGGGGGGGGGGTGCAGAGCAGAGAGAGAGAGAGAGAGAGAGAGAGAGAGAGAGAGAGAATCCCAAGCGGGCTCCATGCTGACAGCAGGGCTCAATCTCACGAACTATGAGATCATGACCTGAGCTGAAACCAAGAGTTGGACACTTAACCGAATGAGCTACCCAGATGTCCCCATTATTTTTTTTATTCCTTCCCTTCCCTTTCACTGTTTTACCATGAATCACAATCATGTGGATATTTAAACTTCTGAATCTATTTTCTATGTCCTTTGGTATGTCTTTTCATTTTTTTGTCCCTATGCATTGTATTCTGGAAAAATCATCTGGCTCATTCTTCATCTGTGTTTAAGACTGAAATTAAGCCAGTATACACTGTTAGGTCATACTATTCCAAGTCTTACTGGTTAGGCATATATTCTGATTATTTGATAACTGTGTCATACTAGTCAGTAAATATTTTTAAAATCATTCTTAGGTGTGTTTGTTATTCTTTTTAGCCCATCTCTTGAGTTTTTTATTTCTTTTTTTTTTAAACATTTATTTATTTTTGAGACAGAGAGAGACAGAGCATGAACCGGAGAGGGTCAGAGAGAGGGAGACAAAGAATCCGAAACAGGCTCCAGGCTCTGAGCTGTCAGCACAGAGCCCGACGCAGGGCTCGAACTCACAGACCGTGAGATCATGACCTGAGCTGAAGTTGGACATTTAACCGAGTGAGCCACCGAGGCGTCCCGAGGTTTTTATTTCAATGATCATATATTTCACTTCTAAAAGCTCTGGCTATATCTTTTCTCTCATGTATATCATCTAGAATATCTCTGGGATATTATACTTAATTCTAAAGTCTTCTTTAGTTTGCTGTGTTAATTATTTCTAACATTTGGGGAGTTGGCTAATTTTCTTTCATGGTTGTTCTTGATTTTGTGCTTATATTTCCTTCAGATACTCTGTTATTCTGTCTATGGATTTTTGTTCCATGTAATGGATTTGGCATTGTTAGCAGTAAGGGGTTCTAGATAGGTTTCAGTTTTGTGAATTAATCTGTAGCACAATTCTTTCAGTACTAAAACATACAAGTATTTTTGCATAAACATTATCATGGCTATATAATTACCTGCCACATAGGATTAAGGCCTCCTTTATGAGCTGGCAATGCTATATGGGAAGTTTTGAGGGGAGGGAGTCTCCCTGAAAAATCAAAATTCCAGGAATATGCCTCTTCTGGATTTGAAGTCCATATTTACACTGCCCACATGGTTTGGTAATCCCCAAATAGGCAAAAAATGTAAAAAATTAGACCTGGTCCTAAAGGACCTGTTGCACCAATTATCAGTTTATTGACTTTAAGCTTTAAATCTACCTTTCTTTGTCCTGTTTTGTGATACCGGACCTTGTAAACATTTCTCCTTGGCTGGACAGTATAATGTTAGGCTTTGTCAGGTGAGGGTGCTGGAGGAACAGTGCAAGGAAGCAGAGGCAAGAGCTTATCTTTCTGGTCTGGAGTGGGTTTGTTTTTTTTTCCTGAATCTATCATGCAACTGCCCGTGGTATGCAGAAGACCAAGTGGTGCTCATTCAGCAATTTACACCAGATTCCAAGCAGGCAGCATCCTTGCTAGCAGTGTATAGGAGGCCCAGGGGCAGCCTGCGTCCAGTGAATTTCCCTTGCACCCAAACAGGCAGGTGCCTGTCTTCTAGCTCTAGCTCACTAGCCCCAGCACACCAGCACCCTGGTGAGCAGCTCCCTGTTTGCCGGCCTTGGCCTGCCAGTTATGGGCCAGCTCTGATCTGTTCTACCTCAGAGGACTCCTTCACCATCCGGTGGGCTGCAACCCACCCTCTCTGCCAAGGTCCGAGTCCCAGCCTGAGATGGTGGTAGAAGGGGCAGTGCTTTTTCAAGTCCTTGGATCTTCTCCCTCAGCTCTAGAGGTAATAGTGCTCCCTGCAATGCTATTCATGTATTCTTCAGAGTTCTCTTTTATCCTTTTAGTAATAACCTCTAGCTTGTTAGTAATTATTTGTATTAATTATGTTCAAATCACTGGCATGGTTTCTGTGTCCTGACTGGACTCTAATTGATACACCTGGCAAAAGTAAATGCCAAGAGCCCAGGTTGCATTGGCTACACATAGAAAAATAAATGCCACCAACACACACATTGAACTTAGAATAAAAACGTATAAAACCTCACAGGGAAACAGCCCAGCACAAGCAGAAGTCAGCAGACATAATCAGTGGAAGGATTAAAGCCCCTCAAACCAAGGATAATAGAATAAAATTTGAAAGAGAATATAAAATCAGTATGTTTTAGAGACTTTAGAAGCCCAGAAGAAGGATCAAAACACTAAGAAAAGAGCAAGACTCTATGAACAAAGAACAGACAGATTAGGAAAAACAACCGCAGAAATATAAAGATAAAAAATACAGCCACCAAAAAGCAATTTAATCGATGAGTTAAAAAGCAAATTAGACACAGATAAAAAGAGAATAGGGGCGCCTGGGTGGCGCAGTCGGTTAAGCGTCCGACTTCAGCCAGGTTACGATATCGCCGTCTGTGAGTTCGAGCCCCGCGTCGGGCTCTGGGCTGATGGCTCAGAGCCTGGAGCCTGTTTCCGATTCTGTGTCTCCCTCTCTCTCTGCCCCTCCCCCGTTCATGCTCTGTCTCTCTCTGTCTCAAAAATAAAAAAAAAAAAAAAAAAAAAAAAGAGAATAAATAACCTGTAAAATTGATTTAAGGAAATGTCCAGAATTCTGTGATACAGAGTGACACAAAGATTGAAAATACTTTAAAAAGTTTAAGAGGCCTAGAAGATAAAATGTATAAGACCCAGGGGAGCCTGGGTGGCTCAGTTGGTTGAGTGTCCGACTTCAGCTCAGGTCATGATCTCACAGTTCGTGGGTTCAAGCCCCGCATCGGGCTCTGTGCTGACCGGTCAGAAGCTGGAGCCTGCTTCCAACTCTGTGTCTCCCTCTCTCTCTGCCCCTCCCCCACTCATGCTCTGTCTCTGTCTCTCTCTCTCTCTCTCTCTCTCTGTCAAAAATAAATAAACATTAAAAAAAATATATAGACCCAGAGCACTGTTTATACTTTGGTACCATGTGTGTAAGAAGAAAGTAAAACTGTGTATTCATATTGTATTATATTTCCATAAGAAAAGGCACACACAAAAATTGGCAAAATGTACATGTGCACGAATATGGTGGTGATGAGGGAAAATGGTAGATGTGGGCAAGGGTGGGAATGAGACTTTTATTACTTGGATACATTTTATATTCATTTAATTTACAAATCTTCTGCATTAGTTTAGGTCCTCTGCAAAGCAGAAGGCAAGATGAGATTGGATATGTAAGAGACCCATTGGGGAAATTGCCTTTGAGTGTAAAAGGGGAGGGAGCCCCAGAAGGTGGAAAGAGTGTTCGATGACCATGCAAATCTGACCCCCTGTCAAAGAAGGAGGGTTGCCCAGGCAGATTGTAAAGACTGCGGTGGGGTTGTAAGACAAGTTCAGCAAGGCTGATGAGGAATCCTCAAGTCAAAGTAGCCTGTCAAAGGAATCACATGTCTTGCAGGAATGGGTCTGCCTTACTTTCCTTGCCATGCTTAGTCACTGACTGTGAGCAGCCTGTGTGAAGTGTGGCCTGGTGTGGCCTCCACGCTAACATGGTGGTGGATTCAGAGTGCAGCAGCTGAAGCCATCTGTCAATTACACTCCTGTAGCAAGAGAGCTGAGTGGCCTATTTTCATAGCCACCACACCGCGTGATTCAATTTTGTATTCAAAGAAGAGCAA
This sequence comes from Prionailurus bengalensis, assembly GCF_016509475.1. Taxonomy (NCBI): domain Eukaryota; kingdom Metazoa; phylum Chordata; class Mammalia; order Carnivora; family Felidae; genus Prionailurus; species Prionailurus bengalensis. The sequence continues at coordinate 36,061,814 of NC_057361.1, forward strand.
AATAAAGACATTTTCAGACAAAGACTGAAGGACGTTGTCACTCACAGAATGTCAGTCTAGGAACCCCTGAAGGATTCACTATGGAAAAAAAAATTTGAATCCTGAAGGGTAGTGCAGGATGCAGGAAGCAATGATGAGCAAATACATTGTGTATAAGAGGTCCAGCTTCTCTACATCCTCACCAGCATTTGGTATCATCATTATATTTTCTTTTTGTTGTTTTAATAAGTTTATAGTGATATCTCATTGTTGTTTAGATTTGTATTTCTCTAGGGAGTAATGATGTTAAACATCTTTTCAGGTACTTATTTGCCATCCACATCTCTTTCTGGGTGAAATGTTTGTTCATGTCTTTTGCTCTTTTGTAATTGGATTTTTTTCCTGCTAAGTTTTGAGAGTTCTTTACTTACTTACAAAGAAAGCTTTTGCTGGAAATGTCATTTGCAAATATTTTGACCACACTGTAGCTTGTCTTTTCATCCTCTTACTAAAATATTTCACAGCATAAAAGTTTTTAATTCTGATGAAGTCTAAACTATTATTTTTTCTTTTATGAATAGTGCTTTTAGTGTCATTTTAAAGAACTCTTCAACTAGTTCTGAGTCCTGAAGATGTTCACGTGTTTTCTTCTAAAAGTTTCAGTTTTACATTTTACATTTAAATCCAAGATTCATTTAGAATTAAGTTTTCTATATGGTAAGGTGTCTAGGTCAAGGCTTAACTTTTTCTTCTTTTTCCCCCCTGTATGCATGCCCAATTGTTCTAGCACAATTTGTTGAAAAAGCTATCCTACCTTCATTGAATTCCTTTTGGACCTTTGTCAAAAATCAGTTGGACATTTCAACAAATGATGCTGGGAAAACTGGATATCCACATGCAAAAAAATGAATTTGGATTGATACTTCACCATATATGCAAAAATTAAAACATCAGAGACTGCCTTCTCCCCAGCAGTTCAGCAAAGTACAAAGATTCAAAGCATCCCTTTTTTAATTTTGTAGTTCTTTACTGTGGAATAGCTCAGAATGTCACTTTTGTTTTAAATAACAGAATTGATGACTGAGCAAGGAAATATAACCTGGATTATAAAATTATCACCTTAATAAAAATTCCTTAAACAGTAAAAAAAAAAAATGTATCAAAGACCTAAATGTAAGATCTCTCCATTGTTCGGATTGTGTAAATTCTATTGATTTGTCTTTGAGTTCTCTGATTCTTTTTTTGTCTTCTCCAATACACTGTCGAACCTAACCAATGAGGTTTTTGGTTTTTTTTAAATTTCGGTAAGACTTTCCAGTTCTATAATTTCTGTGGTTCTTTTTAAATATCTTCTTTTTTTTTGCTGAGAATTTCTATTTCATTTGTTTCAAGAGTGTTCATAATTGCTCACTAAAGCATTTTTAGGATTGATGCTTTAAAATCCTTGTCAGATAATTGCAACATCTGAGTCATCTCTGTTGGCATCTACACAATCGTCCTGATTTTTGGTGTAATGAGTCATCTCTGATTGTATCATGGATATTTTGGGTATTATGTTGTGAAACTCTGGACCCTACTTAATCATTATAGGCAGGCTGTACTGTTTAGTTGTAGGGAACAAGTCCAGCTTTTTGTCCATTTATAAAATTGGTTTGTTTTCTTATCAATGAGTTGTAAGAGTTCTTTGTATATTCTGGATATACAAGTCCTTTATCTGGGTATGTAATTTGCAAATATTTTCTCCCAGTTCTACGGTTTTTATGTGCATTTTCTTAGGGTGTTAACTGGTGTTTCTTAGTGGTGTTTTGAGCTTAGGAGTTCAAAAACTTTCAATTTTGATGACATTGGATTTATTAATGTATTCTTTTATGAATCATACTTTTGGGGTCATACATAAGAAATCTTTTCCTAATTAAGGTCCTTAAGATTTTCACCTGTTTTCTGTTACAGGTTTTATAATGTTAGCTTTTACACTTAGATCTCTGATTCATTTTGAGTTAATGTATGAGTGTCATGTCATGTGGATATCCAATTTTCCCAGCACCCTTTGTTGAAAAGGCTATCTTTTCCCCAGTGAAATGCCTTGGCACCTTTATCAAGCATCAATTGACCATGAATGTAAAAGTTTATTTCTAGATTCTCACTTCTTTCCTTTAGATCTGCCTGTCTTTGTGCTAGCATCCTGCTATATGGATAACTATAGTTTATAATAAGTTTTGAAATTGGGAAGTGAAAGTCCCAATTTTCCTTTCAAACTTTGTGTGTGTGGGGGAGTATTCTAGGTCTATTTCATTTAATTTTAGGATCAGTATTAAGTCAAAAACTGTGAAGGGTCTGAGATTTTACCCTACTTTCAAACTAAGTTAGTCACAGTTTCACATGCATATACTGACAAAGGACAGCAGATCCCTGTGCCAGGGACAAAGATGGTAGATTACTCCTGGCAAAAGTGGCATCCAGAGTAGCATCTGCATCAATTCCCCATGCAGCAGTTCTCCACAGAGAAACACAAATGAAGGTCAGATGTTTGCCTGTATGTGCAGTGGGGTTCACTGCAGGAATGGACGCCCCCCCCCCCCCTAAATTATGAGACTCTAAGTTCATATAAGGTTTGCTGGCATATCTGCCCATTCTTCTCTTTTGGAAGAGAGAATGACTTTGCCTTTACTCTGGAATGTAAAGAAATCTTCTCTGGGGAGGGGAGGGAGAAGGTCTCTAGATTTATAACCTTGGAATGTGAGCAAATGTCTCTTAGGGAAACATATCTCTCAATCGCTAGCTTCCAAGGTCTTTGCTGTTCAAACATGTTCTTTGCTCAGAAGACCTACACTGTGCAGAACTATAGAATATCCATGGAGAATTGTCTCCCAACAGTCAGCCTATCAATTTCCACATACACAAAAAAATTGTTGGAATTTTGGTAGGGATTGTGTTAATCTGTAGATCAATTTGGGGATGTCACAGAATATCTCTCCATTTATTTCAGTCTTCTTTGATTTGCCTCATCAGTGTTTTTTAAATTTTCAGTGTACCTGTTTTGTACTTATTAAATTTATTCCTACGTGTTTTTATTCTTTTTAGTGCTATTGTGAATGGAATTACTTTCTTAATTTCATTTTGAATTGTTTATTGCTTGTAAAGAGTAATACAATTGATTTTCATATACTGATTTTACATCCTGAGATTTTTTTTTTTTAATTTTTAACGATTATTTATTTTTGAGACAGAGAGAGACAGAGCATGAGCAGGGGAGGGGCAGAGAGAGAGGGAGACCCAGAATCTGAAACAGGCTCCAGGCTCTGAGCAGTCAGCCCAGAGCCTGACGCGGGGCTCGAACTCACGGACCGTGAGATCATGACCTGAGGCAAAGTCGGATGCTTAACCGACCAAGCCACCCAGGCGCCCCATCCTGAGATTTTGCTGAACTGATTTATTAGTTCTAATAGTTTTTTGTTTGTTAATTCCTTACAATTTTCTACATATAGGCTCTTGTCATTTGCAAATGAAGACATTTTTTCTTCTTCCTTCACAATCTCGATGCCTTTTATTTTTCTTGCCTGATTGCACTGGCCAGAACCTTCAGTACAATGTTGAAGTAGCAACAGTGAAGTGGCAAGAGTGGACATCCTTGCTTTGTTCCCAATTTAAAGAGGTAATATCCAGTCTTTTATCATTAAGTATCATGTTAACTGCAGGGTTTTTGTACATGTCTTTATCAGCTTAAGGAATTTCTCCTCTATTCTAGGTTTCTTGAGAGTTTGTATTATGAACATCGGATGCTTGCTTCTATATCTATCTAGTGATTAGGTAGCTTCTGTTATTTATTTTATTTTGTTGTTCATTTTCAACGGAATTCCTTTTCCTGAACTTTTAGAAATGATTTATAAATTTGTGGCTAGGGCCCTCTCCTACTGTCTTTGTGAAGTGTCAGAAACTATGGTGGCTTAATTGCTGGGGTTTCTAGACTCTGTTCCCCTCTTTTAATTTTTCTGAACCTGTTCTTTCCTGTGTCTCTATTGTCTCTATCCTGTTCAATTTAGATTCACCAGTAAAGATCCTCAGTGTGGATCTTTACCCTTAAAGGACGCTTTAGCTGGTTAGTTCTAAGAGTTTGTATGTGTTAGCCAGACTGTTTTAGCCCTCTTAGACCTTATTGCAGGCCCATGGTACTCACTTGACATTGGAATATTAAACCCTTTACAGTTTTAACTCCTGTCCTCATGTTGGCTCTATGAGCTTTCAGTGAGTACTTGTTCGTTGTTTTGTTGTTCTCAGGTCAATGAGAGACCCTATTGCTTCCCTATGATTCCTTCTGGATATAAAATAATAAAATAATAATACTTTTGGACAGTATTGTACTTGTCACTAGTCTGTCCCCACTTGCTCATATTTTGGTTTTTTGGTGGGGGGATAATTTATCAGCTTGTTTTGTTTTGTACAAATAACTCCTATTTAGAAAGAAAGCTAGCAGCTACATAACTTGAACATGAAAACGAGAAACCAAAGAACAAAAGTAAAACATGTCAACTCCTGGGACCAGGACTGTGACAGATGTATGTGTATGTGTGTGAGATAATCCCTTTTGTTGGACCACATCTTCTGTGCACCAGGTGGCAGAAATAATTGGGAATGGACAGGGAGTAAACAACCAAAAAAAAAGTGACAGTCTTCACCTCCACTGCTTCAACTTACTAATTTTCTTTTTAAAAGATTTAATGAAAATTAAGTTACACGAGGGAGCCTGGAATTATATTTTACACAGGTAGTTATGAGTGGAGAAGAAAGGCAGTTAATGAGCTGGTGCTTTGGTGTTGTAACAGATGTTATTTGAATCCTTCAAACAAAGATTTTGGACTTTTTTTTTTATATCATGGTGAAATAATGAGGCTTGTTATTATGGTATATTCTCTCTTCAAAGAGGGAGACCTTGAAAATGGATTTTACTCCCATGTGCCATCAGTAGACAAATAAAATAAACAAATACTCATAACCTAAGTATAAGTGATTACTCAATAAAGTCCAACAAATTTGAAACCCGGAAAAGTAATCTAGAGGCTCTAGGTAAATACTTGAAAACCAAATAACTGTGCCTTTGAGCATACCATAAGATGATTTATAAAAAAGACAAATATATAGATTCAAATTTAAAAATAAATATTTTTAAATCTGGCATGCTATGTGATTAGAATTCTCAGTGACTATAACAGGGAATTTCCATTTTTAAAAAGTAAGATGTTGGACTTTTGGATATTTCAAACCCACCTCCACACACACTATTCTTATCCCAAGAATTTTATTTCAGCCATTGTGTAACATTTTAAATTTCTCCACAAATAACTTTATACTTTTGTCTTAAATTCCCCAAATGCTTAAAATCATGCATTTTAAACCTTAAAAAATTCCTAGTACACTTAGTAATTTAATGGTGCCCAAGTGTGGAAATGTAATTCTAGTTCATTCGCTGAGAGTAACTTCTTAAAAGTTACAATCAAAAAAGTAAAGATTAACAAAAGCATTTATCTTGAATATTGAGCCTTCATAATAAAAAGTAGGGGATGTACTTCTTGTCATTATATTTTATTTAGAAGCCGTAGAAGGAAACACACACACTTGCAAAATATTTTTAATATTTAAATTTTTTTAATGTTTATTCATTTTTTGATAGAGAGAGAGAGAGAGAGCCCGCGCGCGTCGGGGGAGGGGCAGAGAGAGACGGAGACACAGAATCTGAAGCAGGCTCCAGGCCCTGAGCTGTCAGCACAGGGCCTGATGTGGGGCTCGAACCCATGGACCGTGAGATCATGACCTGAGCCAAAGTTGGACGTTTAACCAACTGAGCCACCCAGGCGCCCCAACACACTTGCAAAATATTTTTAATGTGCATACATTAACTTTTAAATCAATCTAGTTTCAAAAATTTTTCTGACTGCCTAATATATTCCCATTAAATACCATAATGACTGGCTATGCTTTAAAATTACAGGAAGAGGGGCGCCTGGGTGGTTCAGTTGGTTAGGTGTCTGACCTCGGCTCAGGTCATGATCTCGTGGTCCCTGAGTTCAAGCCCCACCTTGGGCTGTGTGCTGACAGCTCGGAGCCTGGATCCTGCTTTGGATTCTGTGTCTCCCTCTCTCTCTGCCCCTCCCGTACTCGTGCTCTGTTTCTCTCTCTCAAAAATAAATAAACATTAAAAAAGTTTTAAATTATAGGAAGAATAAGTAAAGGTTATAGTCTGGAAAATTAAAAACATATTGCAGAGTGGTATGTCCAAATAATTTGAAAAACCAGCCTAAAATTAATGGGCAAGTGCCTCATTAAACATCATCAAGTAATTCTGATATTTAAGGAAAACAGATGCTAGTTGAAGAAGTCTCCCCTGCCTCCTTCTTCATCCTACCAGTGCAGTCTGTACATGTTGTCAACAGAGAGAGCTTTATAGTAAGCACAGCCTGAGGAATAAAACTGTATGTCTAATAATACATATATCTAAGAAATGTTTATTTTTTTCAACTAAGCCTGTTCAAAATTGAGATAACACTGAAAAAGAGATCAAGGTAAAAGATGAAAGGTTTTCCTGGATATCAACTACTCTCTTAAATTTTTTAGGGCAAAGAGTGGGGAAGGAAGATGAATGACACAAGAAAGGAAAGAGATCACAAAGAAATTTCTAGAAGAAAGAAAAATATATACCTAAGAAAAAACTAACAAAATCCTGGCTCATTAAGATCTGTAGCCTGAAGAAGAAGGAGGAGCCTATATTCACAATTCTTTTATATGCATTAGATGGGGATCTAAGAGACAAAATTCTCTTTCATTATTTGGAGTTATACCTATTGATATAGTGAAAATGTGATTGAAAGATGTGGAAGAAATAGGTTACAGAAAATATTTGCCCCGTGACCAGCCAGTCAACCAGTCATTCCCTTTTGAAACACGAAATAGGCAACATAATTCATTTAAAATACTTGTTGAGCGCCTACTATGTGCCAGAGTTGCTTCTAAACACTGAGACCAAAGAGAAAACAAAACAGACAACAGTTCATACCTTCATAAGATTATATTTTGGTGGGAAAAACCGATAAAAACAGGATAAATAAGTAAACTTATAGAATACAGATATAAAAAGAGCTATCAATCAATAGCGCTACATGCCATGGAGAAAAAAATAAAGCCAGGAAGGAGGATAGGATGTCTCAGTCAAGAGTGATAGTAGTGGTGGTGTGGAGATGAATAAGAAGGTGACATTAAGTAATATCCAAAGGAAATGAGACTATCTGGGGAAAGAGCATTCTAGGTAGAGGGAAGAAGAAATGCCAAAACTTTGAGACAGGAGCTTGTCTGATGTGCTGAGTGAATTACCAGAAGGCCACTGTGGCTGGAGCAGAGTGAGTGAAGGAACGAAGAATGACAGTTGAGGTCACCTGATACAGTTACAAAATCTTCTTTTCTTTGTGGGTACTTCTAGGATCTACTATTAGCAACTTTCAAATATGCAATGCTGTATTATTAATGGTAGTCACCATATTGTATATTACATCCCCAGAGCTTATTTCTCTTATAAACTGGCAGTTTATACCTTTTGACTACCATCACCCAATTCTCTCACCGCCTAACCCCCGCCTCCAGCAACCCACAAATCTGATCTCTGCTTCTATGAATTTGTTTTTTTTTAGGTTCTGCATGTAAGTGAGATCATACGGTACACAGCATACACAGAACTAACTTCTGTGGCATGACCAGATGGATAAATGGTGGCTATTAACTAAAGTCATCGTGGTAATTATTTAGCAACACAGGTATCCCCCGCATTTCAAAAGTTCACATTATACCAGTTCGCTTTTACAAAAAACGTGCATCAGTACCTATTTTTGCTAACCAAAAGAAATCCAAAGAGGATTTTTGTTTTTTCAAAAAGAGGTGAAAAGCGAAAACAGCTTTCAGCATTTGTTTTGCGGAGAGCCATTAAAGAGAGCACACCCCGAGAGCAGTGAGAGCGGCCCCGCCAAGCTCCTTCCCCCAGAACCACTCTCAGCAACTCCACATCAGGCCCCCAGAGTTTTCAACTACATCTGTGAGCATCTGTGCCTTATCTCGATTTATTCTGCACATCCATTGGCAAGATGTGTCCTAAGGTATCAGACAAGCCTAAGAGAGCGATTTTGAGGGGCTGAAAACACTCAAAATTTTTCCATATAAATAATGGTAATTATGCCATTTTGGCTTATGAGAAGTTTCATAGGAACACCCTACTTTTGGATAGTGGAGGGAAACTGTATATACATATTATCAAATCATTCTGTTACACACCTTAAATCTATATTCTGTTACATGTCAGTTATATCTCAAACTGGGAAAAAATGATGACAACATCAAGTGCTGGTGAGGATGTGGAGAAACTGAATCTCTTATACACTGCTAGTAGCATGTAAAATGGTACAGCTACTCTGGAAAACAGTTTGGCGTTTCCTTTAAACCCTAAACATACACTTACCATATGGCCTAGTAATCACACTCTTCGGCATTCATCCCAGAGGAATAAAAATTATGCCCGCATCAAAACCTATACGTGATTATTCTAGCAGTTTTATTTATAGTAGCCTAAAATTGGAAACAGCCCAGATGTCTTTCATAGGTGAACGGCTTGTGGTACATCTGTGCCATGGAATATAACTCAGCAATAAAAAGAAGTAACTATTGGTGTTTACAGCAGCTTGGAGGAATTCCAAGGGCACTATACTCAGTGAACAAAAGCCATTTTTAAAAGGTCACATATCGAGGCACCTGGGTGGCTCAGTCTGTTAACCGTCTGACTCTTGATTGCAGTTTAGGTCTTGATCTCGGGGTCCTGAGTTCAAGCCCCACATGGGGCTCCGTGCTGGGCATGAAGCCTACTTTAAAAAAATACATAAAAAAATAAAAGGCCACCTATTATATGATTCTATTCATATAACATTCTCTAGTGACAAAATTATAGAGATGGAGAACAAATTAGTGGTGGCCATGAGCTAGAGTTTGTGGCATGAGGGGGGAAGACGTGGATGTGACTATTAAGAGATAGCAAAAAGGGAGTTCTTTATGGCAATGGAAATGTTCTGTTTTGATTGCAGTGGAGGGTACACAAGTCTGCACATGTGATAAAATGACATAGAGCTGCACACACACACTGTGCCCATGTCAGTTTACTGGTTCTGATACTGTTCTTCAGGTAGGTGGGATGCACTTTGGGGGAAAATTAGTGAAGGGTACCTGGGATCTCTCTGTACTGTCCCTGCAACTTCCTGTGAACCTATAATTATTTCAAAATAGAGTCCGAAAACCGTAATTTTTTTTAATTTATTTTTGAGAGAGACAGAGACAGAGTGTGAGCAGGGGAAGCAGAGGGAGAGGGAAACACAGAATTCGAAGCAGGCTCCAGGCTCTGAGCTGTCAGCCCAGAACCTGTCGTGGGGCTCAAACTCACAAACCATGAGATCATGACCTGAGCTGCAGTCTGACGTTAAACCGACTGAACCACCCAGGTGCCCCTGAAAACCATAATTAAAAAACCAATACAAATAAAACTTTATTGAAAGACATTGAAGACCTTAAAGAGAGAGAGAGAGATGAAGCCGGAGAGGTACCTCAGGGCAGCTCATCCCCAGCCCATTGTGACATCTTACAACCTGACTTTGAGTGAGCAGCACAGGAACTGGAAGGTTTTTGGAGGAGTGGTATCATCTGACTTAGGTTTAAACAGGATCACTCTGACTGCCATAATGTGAAGAGAATGAATCAAGAGACAGCGTCCTTTCAAGATTAGAGAAATAATAGCTTCTTTGCAGGTACACTGGTAGCATAGTGCAACAGAGAAGGGGAAACTGATGCACAAGAGAAGGAGAAGAATGATAATTTACCAGCAACTCAGCAAAGCTAGCTAACCAGGCACCTTAAGCAATCCAAATGTATCTAACATACTATATAATTTACTGATTTATCATATTTGTTGTTTGTGGCCTGTCTCCCTCCACTAGAATGCAAGCTCTATGAGGGCAGGGACTTTTGTTTGCTTATTTATGCAATAGTATAGACTATTACCTGGCACATAGTGGCGCTCAATAAATTTTTGCTGCATGAACATGTTTTTATAGGCATAAAGGGAGAAGAGGTCTATCACATAAGTACAAACACTTAGTTTGGAGTGCAGGGCAGCGGTTGGGGATGACGGGAAGAGATGGCCTCTAAAGAAACAGCGAGAAGTGCCATGCCAGCCACTGGTATAACACCATCCTGCAAGGACAGAGAAAATTCAGTGTCTTTTTATGCTTCATGTTTGATGCTCACTTTTGAAATCCTTTTGTGTCCAGAGTGAAATGTAGGGAAAGATTTCTGTTATATATCACATGATTACCTGAAGTATATACTTTTTTTTTTAATATATGAAATTTATTGTCAAATTGGTTTCCATACAACACCCAGTGCTCTCAAGTATATACTTGATAAATATAGTTTGAAGGACTACCCAGATGAAAGATTTTATACTGTTTTCCAAAGGGATTACCAGGCCAGTGGCTCTTGTATTAGGTCATATAATTTCCCAACGCACCACTGACTCTGAGGTATGCAACCCACCACCTTGAGAACCACTACTAAAGATTAAATATTTTTATTCTCCTAAAGGCTATTTTTAGGGAGACATTAAAAATTTATTCATTTGGCCAGACCACAGAAGTCAGTTCTCTGGCTTTTTTTTTTTTTAATATAATATGCTGAGTATTCTCTCTGACAGTAAGCAAGGCCTGTGGAACAGTGCTACTGGTGTGGTACAATGGCCCTGTTCTCCAGATAATTCAAGTAAATCTCAGATTCTCTTCTCTAATTTGGAAAAGTTAAGAAAGGGCATATTCTCTATAACACAAGTTATAATTTCTGGCACTTACAAAGGCGCCTTATTCGAAAACAATTCAGCTTGAATTACTGTTTGCAGGCTGAAACTCACATACTGCTTTGAGCTTCAATGTTCATTGCTCAGCTAATAAACTGGACATTATTGTAAGTGCTAAATACATTTATGTCTCTGTAACTGAGAATAATCAACACGTGCCTTTCCTGTCCTCAAAGAAACAGTTGCCATCACCACAACCTAATAACGTATAATAGAATTCAGTATCACATTCGAACAAGAGTTCCATTTTAATTGAGGGAATCACTACAGTAAACAGTTTTATAAATATAGAATAGATAAGCAACTATATCTTTAAA